>NC_083095.1:9681003-9981003 GCF_949774975.1 Lagenorhynchus albirostris | reverse complement strand
CAGAGGCAGCAGCAGAGGCAGAACTGTGGTCCAGAAGAGAAGAAGAAAACCAGAAAGGGAAAGAAACCTGAAAATATGAAAACCATCTTGGGGTATAATCCCTAAAGAGGCTGCTGGACTCAAAGGTCACCCAGGAGATGTGAGTTTAAATAATGGGCTCCCCAAACCCAAATCTGGGGGATTTCTACCTTCTGGTCTGCCCCTACTCCTTCCACCCACCTCTCACCCCATCTCCATGCACAAACAGACACTCACACACACACATACACACGCACAGAAATACACCAGAGTCACACACAGAGACACAGACAGAAACATACACAGAGTCATACACACGCACACACGGAAACATACACAGAGTCACACACACACAGAGACACAGACAGAAACATACACAGAGTCATATACACGCACATACGGAAACATACACAGAGTCACACACACACACACCCTCGGGCACAGGGTTTTTAGAGACTGTGTTGCATGTATTCACCACTCAGTGTTAAGTGCTAAGTGCTCCCAGGCTGCAGTATTATCTCATTTTCTTCTCGCAGCAACCCTTTAAGGCAGTTGTTGCTAATCCCATTTTGCAGACAGGAATACGGAGCCCCAGAGATATTAAATGTCTGGTACAAGTTTCCACAGTCGGCAAGCGGCCCAGCAGGGATGCTAATCTCTCCCCTGAGTCCAAATCCGGGTCCCCACCTTTCCCACCAAAATATACAAACCCACGTTGATTCCATCCACACTGTTTCAGGTGCTAAGAATAAAGCAATGAACAAACCAGACCAAGGCCTTTGGCGGTGGGGGAAATGGGGAAATGTTGGTCAAAGGTACAAACTTCCAGCTATAAGATGAATAAATTCTGCGGATGTGATGTACTACAGCTAACAACGCTGTATTACATACTTGCTGACTACAGCTAACAACACGGAATCGCATATTTCAAAGTATCTGTGAGAGTAGATCTCAAATATCCTCACCACAAAACCGAAAGGGTAATTAAGTGTCGGGATGGAGGTGTTAGCTAATGCTATGGGGCAATCATTTTGCGATACATAAATGTATAAAACCTACACACCGTACACCTTAAACTTACACAGTGTTATCGGTCAATTATATCTCGTTAAAGATGGGGGAAAAAAACAACACGTATTGTATGATTCCATCTATATGAAATGTCCAAAAAAGTCTAAAGAGATAGAAAGTAGATTACTGTTCGCTTAAGGCTGGGAGTGGAAATGGGGAATGACTGCAGATGGGCACAAGAATTCTTTTGGGGATGATGGAAATGTTCTGAAATTAGATCGTGGTGATGGTGGCACCAATCTGTAAATATGCTAAAAATAGTAAGTATGGAATTCATATACTTAAAAAGGGTGTATTTTATAAGATGTAAAC
Source organism: Lagenorhynchus albirostris (assembly GCF_949774975.1). Lineage (NCBI taxonomy): Eukaryota > Metazoa > Chordata > Mammalia > Artiodactyla > Delphinidae > Lagenorhynchus > Lagenorhynchus albirostris. Next base: position 9,979,602 of record NC_083095.1, on the reverse strand, counting down.
TATACCTCAATAAAGCCGTTAATAACAACAACAAAACCGAAACAGACCGGACCCCACCCTCGGGGAACTCACGTTGCTCACCATCCAGGAGCGCTTATTCCTTTCCATGTGAGTCGTCTGCTTCCTCCAGGACGGAACGTGAATGTGCACGGGCAGCCCTGGGGGTCTAGCATCTGAATCTGTGGGCCTCAGGTCGGGGTGCATTTCTATCAAGCTCCCAGGTGAGTCCAATGCTGCTGACCCACGGACCCCATCCTGAGGACCAAGGCTGCACTACGTCTTGGAGAGGAGAGAAAAGGGTGTATTTCATGCCCCATATCAGTTGTTGACTCTTTTTTGGCAGATCAGCCCTGGCTACCTGACTGGTGAGTCTGGGAAGGGGACTGGCTAACAGGATGGGCGGTTCCCCGTAGGACCACCTGCTTCACTCCTCTGGCTCAACCCCACGTGCCCTGTGACCCCCACGCCGAGAAGTGCTTCCTTCCGGGGCGCAGTCTTAGGGAGCCCACGGCCCATAGATGGAGGCCACGTTCTCAATATCAGCCTCTTCTGTATGTCCATTTTCCACCTGCTTTATTTCTGTAATTTCTTTATTAGTTCCAATCAGGAACAGGGAAGAGTTACTAGGCTGAATCATGTGAAATCGCCAGCTGAACAGGTCAGTAGGATATTGACAACTTGGTACAGTTCAAGCTAATATTTATTGGGCACCGTCATATTCTAACACCACATACCAGTGGTTTTCAAACTCAGGTCATATCAAAATCACCTGGGAATCTGGAAAAACCACAAAGGCCCAGGCCTCATCTTACTTCAGCTCACTTGAGCCTCTGTGTCCTTCATCAGCCCTGTAGACGAGGCTACCCACACCAAGGTTTGAGATGCCCCGTGACACGGCAAGCACGATGCTGGGTTCTCTGCTTATTTCGTTGAATCCCTGGGACGACCCATCGTGCCCGTGCCTGCGTCAGCTCCTATGGGCTCTCACGAGCAAGTTGTTAAATTTTTGGAAACTTTGTGAGCTGTCTGTTAAACATAGTTATTATTAAAAATTAAAGTATATGAACTTACAGTTAAGTAAATTATATTAAAAGCATAGGTAATACGTACTCAAAACTCGTCACTTCCTAATTATTCTACTACATTTTACTATCACCTATGCTTTGGGAGCTATTGACAAACATTGTATCAGTGTGTTGGAAATGGTATATCGTGGTGTGTGGCTGTAGTCTCTTCCCAGCTCTGACTTCCCTGGCTTCATGTTGGTGGTTTGAAATCATCCACGATGAGAGTGTGTATACCGTGGAAGCTGGCAAACACTACAAATCGGGCGCTACTTCCCCAGATCAGACCCTCAACATCCCCATTTCACAGATGAGGAAACTGAGGTTTGGAGATTAAATGACTTTCCCATGATCTCAGGGCCCCAGTCTGCACTTAGACAGCTGACTCAGGAGCCCAAGTTTTTAACCAATGGGCATGTTGTGCTTTTTCTTTGTATCTTTCCTAGGCTTGTGGCATAAATCTCCACCCACCTTCCTGGAAAGCGCATCTCGCTCCCCAACAACTGGCCGCCCCCAGGACCCCACCCCCTCTTCCCCAGCAGCCTAAAAAGGAGGCCAAAATAATGCTCCACCAGCAGGGCCCATGGCCTCTGACAGGTCAGGTACGTCAGCAGTCAGGAGTGGCTTCGTTGCCCAAGCCCAGACTCCTGTAGGGTCTCCCCACCAGTGGATGTCTGTACAGTTTTAGTGGGATAAATTAAATTGGGTGGGTGCTCTTGGTGAAAAAAGTCATAAAGAGATGGCAGAGTCTGGAGGTAAGAGGAAGGCCGGTGGACTTTTGCCTCACAGGTCGGGGAGGTTGAGAAGATGCATGTTGAGAGAGGAGAAGTGGGGAGACGGGAGGGGTGTTGCTTTCAGCCCACCCCCACCCAGCAGTGGTCCCTTGGCCCCTCGAAGGAACCTGGAAGGAGAGAGGAAGGAAAGCCCACAGTGGGGGGACAGGCAGTGTGAGAGGTCCAGGCTGGTTTCCCCTCACCCTTCTCTCTCATTTTCTCTCCAAAATGTTGGGTCCCTAATGATTCTATCTCCAAGTGCCACTCCCACTCAGTCCCCAGAGGAGGAAATACTTGGGACAAAGACCTCCCTTGAACGATTCTAGTTTTGTTTTAAAAAAGAGAATGGGGACTTCCCTGGTGGCGCAGTGGTTAAGAATCTGCCTGCCAATGCAGGGGACACGGGTTCCAGCCCTGGTTTGGAAGATGCCACATGTCACGGAGCAACTAAGCCCATGCGCCACAACTACTGAGCCCGCGTGCCACAACTACTGAAGCCCACACGCCTAGAGCCCGTGCTCCACAACAAGAGAAGCCGCCGCAATGAGAAACCCGTACACCACAACGAAGAGTAGCCCCCGTGCTGTAACTAGAGAAAGCCCGTGCATAGTAATGAAGACCCAACACAGTCAAAATAAATAAATAAATAAATAAAAAGAAAAACAGTGAATGTAGAAAAAAAAGGAAAAAGGAGAGAAAACTGAGGTCACAACCCGTTTATGACATAGTGTTGACAGCAGGATTCAGGGTGTTTTATTATCTTTTTTTTTTGGCACTGGCTTTCCCTCTGTTTTCCGGCAATAATACTGTACATTTTTTATAATGATGAGGAAACAAGTTATATTTTAGGACGAAGGAGGAATGGGAAGAAAACAGAAGAAGAAATCATCACAGCAATTATACAATTATGTAATTATGGGGCAAAAAATACTTTCACATTAAATAATACATTGCTTTCTCCCAATAGCCCTGCAAGGAAGAAGCACAGACGATGTTAATTCAATGTTTAAAATGGGGGAAGATGCTTATTCACCATAATTAAGATATGGAATCAATCTAAGTGTGTGTCAATGGATAAAGAAAATGTGGTATGTATATATTAATACAATGGAATATTATTCACCCTTAAAAAAGGAGATTCTGCCATTTGGGACAACCTTGATAAGCCTGAAGGACATTATGCTTAGTGAAATAGGACAGACGCAGACAAAGAGTGCACGATTTCACTTAGAAGTGGAATCTGAAAGAGTCAAACTCATAGAAGCAGAGAGTAGAATGGTGGTTGCCAGGCACTGAGGGTAGGAGGGGAATGGGGAGATGTTAGCCACAGGGTACAAAGTTTCAGTTATGCAGGATGAATAAGTTCTGGAGATTTAATGTACAGCATGGTGACTATAGTGAATAATACTGTATCGTGCACTGGAAATTTGCTAAGAGAGTAGATCATATATGTTCTCGCCACACCAAAAAAAAAAAAAAGTTAACGATGTGAGGTGATGGATGTATTAATTCGCTTGATTGTAGTAATTATTTTACAACATATTTGTATATCAAAATATTACATTGTACACATTAAATATAGTTACAATTTTTATTTGCCGATAAAGCTGGAAAAAATAGGGAAGCTGAGGGCTGGGGGCTGTTGACGTTTCCAAGGTCAAAGAGAGAGTCCAAAGCAGAGTCAGGACCTGGCTTGAAGTCTCTCAGCTCTAAATCCAGTACTCCTACCACTGTGTTGGGGGCACTCTCTGTACAAGTGACATCTATGGAATGTCTTCCATCCAAAACAACCTCCCCTTACCTCCCCAGATCCAGAGGGGGGGATGCTCTTGACCAGGTAGAATGAAGCATTTCTGTGCCCTGACCATGGAGTTTTTTGGGGGAAGGGGGAGCACATCCAACTCATTTAGGGCTGATCAGAGTTCCTTCCCTTAGAATCTGGAGTTGAGTCATGGAGAAATAGAGAGAGTGATGAGAGACAGAGAAAGAAGGAATGAGACCTTGTTCATGTGGCTGGTAAGCATGGTTTGCCCTGTGACATGGGGAACAGAGAACATAGGTCTGCAGGGACATAAAAATAAAGCAGAGACACAAAAAGGAATGGAGATGAGAGACGAAGGGAGAACCTGAGTGACCTTCTAAGGCCTTCATCAAGCTTAGCTCTGGGCTCACTTTGGCAGCACACATACTAAAAGTGGAACAATACAGAGAAGGTTAGCATGACCCCTGCACAAGGATGACATGCAAATTTGTGAAGCATTCCATATTAAAAAAAAGCTTACCTGTGCTCCTGCCCTACATCCTTATAATAAGTGCCGTTTTGTTTTTGTTTTTTTTTAAATTAAGGTGGGTTGAGTTGATATCTGTTTCTTGCAGCCAAAAGATTGCAAACTAACAATTCGTTACTGCATGGATGTACCTTCCTCACACTGACTTTGAAACTTTTTAATTTTCTAGAAGGAGGCCTATTTCACTTTAAGTATTTACCGTTATTTGTCATGGAACAACCAAGAGCAAATATAATATTTGTCAGTGGAACCCAAAAGCAATCCCTTTAAAGAAACAAGGATGCCTGCCACCAACACCATGACATTCACTATTTTCTGGAGGACTTGGTGCATGCAATAAGGTAAGGAAAAGAAATAAGAGAAACAAATATAGGAAAAGAACAGGCAAAATTATTATAGTTTCAGATAATATGATTATCCACCTAGTAAATCCACTGAATATCATGCTGAACCTGTAAGAGTTTGATAAAGTGGTTGAATATGATATAAAAAAACAAAAATCAATTATTTTTCTGTATGCCAAAAAAACACGATTGCAATGTGTAATGGAAAAAAGATCTCGCTAACACAATGAGAACTGTAAAATGCCTAGGAATAAACCTAACGAGCATTGTGCAATTTATCTGCAAAACACCATAAAACTTTACTAAAAAACAAACAAGAAGAACTAGCTAAATACAAGGTATACCCTGAGGTCAACAGCATTACTGGCCCCAATTCTTCATCTCTGTCTGAATCCATTCCTTACCTTGGCCTCCTTGTGGGCAGAGTATATTCCTCCATCCCTTGATTCTAGGCTAAACCATGTGACTTGCTTTGGCCAACAGCATGTAAGCAGAAGTAACAGTGTGCAATTTGGACTCTAGGTCTTAAGGCACTTCTGCTTGCTTTCCTGCATCTCTCCCATTGCCATGAAAGAAGCTTATCCCAGACCTGATGCCCAAAAGGAATAAAAAGGGAGCCGACCTAAGCCCCAACTTCAGTGAGGAGCTAAGCCCAACCAGATGTATCTGTAACTTGAAGGGGAACTACCCAGACAAGCCCAGCCCAGATCCGCCATGTCCAGCCATCTTATGGACTTGTGACCAATAATAAATAGATGTGTTTTAAGCCTACTGAGTTTCAGGATGCTTTGTTAGACAGCAAGAGGTAACTGATACACCATATTCCTGGATGGTGATACTCAATATTGTAAAGATGCATTCTCTGCAAATTAATCTATAAAGTCCAGTGTGATTCCAATCAAAATACCAACAGATATTTACTTCTCTGGGATTTAAAAATTAAATGGCAAAACAAAATTAGCTGCTAAATTTATGGAGGGAAAAAAACTAATGGAGGAGAACAAGATATTACCCCATCAGATATTCAGAGGTACCTTAAAACTAGGCTAGTTACACAACATGGTAACAGACAAATGAACCAATGGAACACAACCAAGGGGGAGATGATAGATAGATAGATAGATAGATAGATAGATAGATAGATAGATAGGGATAGGATGTCACAGAATAATAGAGATAACGCTATATTACAAATCAGTGGTGGGGGGTGATTGATTATATAGTAAAGAGCATTGAAACAACTGACCATCACTTTGAAAAATGTAAAAGTAAACTGTTACATCACCCTACAATAAATTCCAGGTGGATTAAAGACCGACATGCAATCAATCAAACTATAAAAGTACTAGAAAAAAGTACAGACAACTAGTGTCATAATCTTGGAGTAGAGCAGGCCCTTCTAAGCAAGACAGAATCCGGAAGCCTTTGAGAAATAGATTCACAAATTTTACTCCATAAAGAGTAAACGTTCTATACAGCAAAAGACCACAGATAAAGTGGAAATACAAATGACAGCTTGAGAGAAAATATTTGGAGCACACATAAAGGCCAGAGGTCGCCCTGGCCGGCTTAAAGCTCTGAGAGTAAAGGGCCAACTGTCCCATCGAAAAATGAAGGGTATGAACAGGCAATTCACGTAAGAGAGAAGAAACGCCAACAAGCAGTACAAAACATGCCAACCTCTCTATTAGCGAGAGACAGGCTGTGCCAGGCTGTCGTCACCCCCACCTCTCAGCCTGGCACAGCTAAGACTGACACCTGCAGGGGGGCAGTGTGACTAGCCAGCAACTCCTCCTGCGGGATCCTGTCCCCCAGGGGAAAGGGCAAATAGGAGCCTTGCCCAGTGGTCTCTGAGTGTCACCTGTGACAGTTAAAGGTCAGAAGTGGCTTCCTATGTAGCAATAAGGAGATGGGTCAAGAAATCAGGCACGCTGGTTCCCACTGAGGGCAGGAGACTGATCTACATGACACACGGAGAAGTTCATGAGTTGCTCACGATGCATTGTTTAATGAAAACACACATACCCGTTCAGAGAGAGAGAGAGAGAGAGAGATGGCCTGGGACTTCCAAACTTTAAACAGTGGTTCTCCCTCAAGAAAAGCATTAAATGTTCCTTAAACAACTAAAAATAGAACTACCATATGATACAGCAATCCCACTCCTGGGCATATATCCAGAGAAAACGAAAATGCAAAAAGATACACGCACCCCAATGTTCATTGCAGCACTATTTACAATAGCCAAGAAGACATGGAAGCAACCTAAACGTCCACCAACAGATGAATGGATAAAGAAGACGTGGTCCATATATACAATGGAATATTACTCAGCCATAAAAAAGAATGAAATAAGGCTACTTGCAGCAACGTGGATGGACCTAGAGATTATCATACTAAGTAAGTCAGACAGAGAAAGACAAATATATGATATCACTCATATGTGGAATCTAATTTTTTTAAAAAAACGATATAAATGTACTTATTTACAAAACAGAAAGAGACTCACAGATTTCAAAGAAAACTTACCAGAGGGGAAACATGAAGGGGAGGGATAAATTAGGAACTTCGGATTAACATATACACACTACTATATATAAAATAGATAACAAACAAGGACCCTGCACAGGGAACTGTATATTGTATAACAACCTATATGAGAAAGGAATCTGAAAAAGAATGAATATATGTATATGTATAACTGAATCACTGTGCTGTACACCTGAAACTAACACAGTATTTTAAACCAACTATACTCCGATAAAATTTTTTTTTAAAGCATTAAAGAGGAAGGGAAGATTTTCACTCCTTACTTACACCGTCCTGTATAGTTTAAAATTTTACACGGGCATGAATGGTTTATGGAATCCTAAAAAAAGAAAGAAAAAAAATAGAAATGAATGAATACTTGTGTTTTCCTATGGGACAGATTTGGGGATAGAGATAGAGATAGGGAGACAGGCACACCTGGTTTAACTGTGGCAACCCTGAGTCGAGCAAGTCTACTGATGCCATTTTTCCAACAGCATTTTCTCACGTCACAGCTCTGTGCCACATTTTGGCAATTCTGGTAGTACTTCAAACATTTTCGTTATTATTATATTCGTTATGGTGACTGTGGCCAGTGATCTTTCATGTTACTACTGTCATTGTTTGGGGGCACCAAGAGCTGTGCCCACAGAAGACGGTAAACTTGACCAATAAATGATGTGTGTGTTCTGACTGCTCCACCAACCAGCCACTCCCCCATCTCCCTCCTCCTCCTCGAGTCTCCCTATTCTCTGAGATACAACAGTCTTGAAATTAAGCCAATTAATAACCCTACAATGGTTACCCTTTAAGTGTTCAAGTGAAGGAAGAGTCGCATGTTTCTTACTTTAAATCAAAAGCTAGAAATGATTAAGCTTTGTAAGGAAGGCATGTGGAAAGTTGAGACAGACATAATGCTATTGCACACTTAGTAGACTATTGTATAGTGTAAATATAACTTTTATATGCACTGGGAAACCAAAAAATTCATGTGACTCCCTTTACTGTGATATTCAGTCTATTGTGGTGACCTGGAATGAAACCCAAGATATCTCTCTGTAAGCCTGCATAGATAGATATAGAGATAGAGATAGACATATGATAGAGAGAGAGATGAAATAGATATGGATACAGATTTTAACTCCCTCACCACTTTCTGTTATAAATTCACTGTCTTTAAAAGCTAGGAGCCCTTCCCAAGTGACCCACAGAACTGTGTGTGTCCTAAGCCGTGAAGAGAGCCGTCGCCAATTTAAGGCACAATCAACCTCATTAGCCTGATCCAGTGACACCTTTGTCTCAGGGAGGACACTGGGAGCGTCATTCCAAGGGGAAGAAAAGCGGGGGATCAGCCCCTGTTAATGAGCACTGTCCCGCTAAAGCCCCGCTAATCCGGCCCTGCGGCCCCCATCCCAGGATTCAGCCCCTCTCTTGTGGCCCCCGGGCTCCCTCACCGCAGCCTCTTTAAATTCCACCTGCACATCCTTCGTGTGGTATGTGGTCCCCTTGGTAAAGGCTTCAGGCGTGATTGTTTAAAACTTTTATTAATCCTGAAGTCTTTCCTGACTCCATCTCTTTCCATCCCCAGGTAGAATAACAATGATGGGGATGACAGAGTAGCCAGCACGGGCTGGGCATGTGTCCTGCTCAGGTGCTGGGCTAAGGGCTCTATTTATAGGCGGCATCCAATTAGGTCCTGGGCACCCCCTGAAGCAGCCGATATCAGTAGGCTCAGGGCACAGATACGAAAACCGAGGCAGGGCCAGGGTTCCCAGGGAAGCCTGCGTGCCCCCTTGTCTCCCCAGGTCCCCTGCTGGGCCCTGCACCAACCGCTCACTCCACATTGGTCACTGTCTCCACGGAATTCATGTTTCAGAGTCTGTCTCCTGCCTTGGCTGGAGCTCTGCCCTATTCATCTTTGTATCCCCAGCTCCTAGCAAAGGGCAAAGGCATTGGAGGAGGGAAGGGCACGAAATGCAGAAGAAGGAACAGACCATGGGAGAGAAGGGGGAGGAGAGAGATTCAGAGAGGACAAACAAAGTGAGGGCATGATGTAGGGTCCTGAGAACGAGGCTGAACGGGGCCAGGGGTGGGCAGCCCCGTGGGACGAACAGCAGCAATGATAGTCAAGACAAGAAGTAGTCACTTTTCATCATGGACCTTCGTCCCAGTGTTGGCTAGAAACAGTGCTGTCCCCATGGGGACTCTGCACTCACACAGCCCTCAGTGGAGTCTTAAGTGGCCCTGGTGCAGGAATGTGAATCCAGGCTTCACCATGTGCTGCCTGAGTGCCTCTCACTCCCAGAATCTTCCATCTGGCAGGCCTGTTCCCCGCCCTCATGGAAGGCAGGAGCAGGCTACTGACCCATGCACCCAACTCACGGCACCTTCCTGAACCTCTGGACCCAGTGCACCCCACACCCAGTTTGCAGAGCTGTTCCAGTTGACTTGGCCCTGGACTGAAGACCCAAGTCTCGATCGTGGCCTCTCCTCACCCCCTGACCTGAGGTGCAGGATCCCTTCTTGGCCCTGTCTGCTCAGACCCCTCTCCTGGTGTTCTGGGCACGCCTGGGAGGCCCCTGTCCTGGACTCTGAGCTCAGCTGCCCCTGCCTCACAGATGCAGCCAGTTACAGTGAGATCCTGGACCTGCCCCTTCTCCCCGAGCCTCCGTTCCTCATCTGGAACATTCATCGCTCTCTCATCCATTATCACCAGCATTAAATGGGAAAATGCCTCACTCATGCTTGCCGAGCAGTCCAGGGTGGATGGTTTGTTTTTTTTTTTTTTTTTCAAGAAAGACCATGTTCCTATAGCTTGCATTTGACCTCCCAGATGTTCTATCGTGGGTCTAGAAACAGAACACTTAGATGCAATATTCCACAGGCAAAAGTATGAACTGTTGGGCTTCCCTGGTGGCACACTGGTTGAGAGTCCGCCTGCCGATGCAGGGGACACGGGTTCGTGCCCCGGTCCGGGAAGATCCCACATGCCACGGAGCGGCTGGGCCCGTGAGCCATGGCCGCTGAACCTGCACGTCCGGAGCCTGTGCTCCGCAACGGGAGAGGCCACAACAGTGAGAGGCCTGCGCACGGCAAAAAAAAAAAAAAAAAAAAAAAAGTATGAACTGTTATCAACATCATATTCTCCCACTTCACTTCCAATTCATTTGAAGAGTCCACCCAGCCCTCCCTCTTGGAGGGAAAAGGGGAAAAAAAGTTGCTTTTTGTGCTTCCAAGGTTGCTGTCCTTTGCCCTGGAAAGAACAAAGGCACGTGAGTTACTAACTCTGCTTTTATGCCGGAGGCAACCATACCTCTGAGAGGTGAAAACGCTCGCCTGTGTCACCAGCCTCACGGGGCAGAGCCAAGCAGTCTGGCTCTCCATCCCCAGATGAGAGTCATTCCCACCACCTTGTCCTGCTCTGCCTGCTAAAGCACTTTCAGTGCCTCTGTCGGCAGTCACGTAATTTGGACCAAATGCAGACCAACCCCTCAGGACGGCAAAGAAAGAGACGGCCTCAACGATTCAACTAAAGGGGATCGCCATGACCGAAAAGCGCTCATTTCCAGAGAGGACGCAAACAAAAGCAAACTGGAGCGCATTCTGTCGTTCTGGCAACAGATGCTTCTGGGGATGACCATGTGCGAGAGGCCGCTGCATTCTGGGTCTCTTCATCTTTGCCCCGAAAACAAGCCACTCTTCACAAAAGGCGAATGCATCTAGATTTCCAGTGGCAGTGATGAGAATGCCCCACGCACTGGAAAGAATGAGCATCCTTGATGTCCACCCCACTTCACAGCAAAGAGACACACCCACTCTTCATAGCCAGTTCTTTGGCTGGCTGGTGGTCACCTCCATCCCATCAAGATGCTGGTCAATATCCAGATGACCCCTCTACTTGGAAGCCCTCAGCTCGGCTTGGACTGGAAACCGTTGCTACGTGTGGGGAAGGTTTTTCCCTCAAGTACTGAACGTAATAGCAGGCAGTGAGAAGGCTGCGTGGGCCAGCGGATGTCCCCGCGGAGATGGCTTTTGGATTACTGAAGACAGCAATGTATCTGGCCAGGCCTGCAACCTTCCAAAGAGAGATGAAGAAGCTGCTGGATGGGGAAAAGCAGATCTTTTTTGGAGTAAAAGGAAGGGGAACAGCGCCCGAGTTGGGTGTTCAAGGTTCCTCTCTGAACCAACAGAGGTAAGGAAAAGGGCAGGGGGAGAAACACAGCCCCTGGAGTCAGATAGATGTGGTTTCCTGGTGCCTCTCTGACACTTCCTAGCTGGGAGATCTCCCCTTTCTGAGCCTAAAGCCCCTTGTCAATCAAATGGAACAAATAATCATCCCCGCTGATAGGGGGAGGGTGAAGTAAGGCCTGAACATATAGTGTATAAACGCCCAGCATGGTCCCTTCACTGCTTTCAGTGTTCAATGTGCGGGGCTCTTCTAGTAGAATTATTAAGCAGAGACCCATGAAGATCTTAATGAAATGTCTACACGTGGCAGAAGCTCTGATGGGCAGTATTGATTAATAAAACTGGGAAGATGTATGAATATATATAACTAAATCATTTTGCTATACACCTGAAACTAACACAACATTGTAAATTAACGATACTCCAATACTAAAAAAACAAACAAATAAACGAAAACACTGGGAAAAACCATGTATAACCTAAGAAATCCAACCTCCTGTAGGCCAGATCAATCTAGATGTTGGTTCCATTGGTGAAGCTAATCAAAAGGGTGGTATGGACTGAACTGTGTCCCCTCAAATTCAGTATTGGAGCCCTAACCCTCAGTGTGTGACTGAAGTTGAAGAAGGGGCCTTTAAGAAGGTAATTAAGGTTAAATGAGGTCATAAGGGTGGGGCCCTGATCTGATAGGATTAGTGTCCTTATAGGCAGAGGAAGAGATACCAGGAGTGCCTGCACACAAAGTCCATGTGAGGACAAAGAGAGGAGGTGACCAGCTGCAAGTCAAGAAACCAACCTTGCCAGCACCTTGATCTTGGACTTCCAACCTCCAGAACTGGAGAAAATAAATTTCTATTCTTTAAGCCACCCAGTCCCTGATATTTTGTTACAGTGACAAAAACAGGGGGTCTTGAGCCCCATCTGTCACTTGCTGCCTCCAGGGTTTTCATCTCCCTGGAACTTGCAAGGATAGCACTGAAGCCCCACCCAGAGCATCACAGGTACATGCAGGTCACCTTCTGCATGGCTGGGTGGTGAGTGCCAAGGGGAGAGGTCTGCTTTGGACCTTCTTAGAATGATGTGCAAGTAAGAGAAATGAGTTCACAGCAATTCCTCCTTTTCCTTACTTCCAGGGGTGGGTTCAGTGGTGGCTCCCCAAAGATATGTCCATGTCCTAACTCTGGGAACTTGTAAATGTGACCTTATTTGGGGAAAGGGTCTCTGCAGATCTAATCCAGGGTAAGATGAGATCATTTTGGATTTAGGGTGGGTCCTAAAACTAATGACGTGTCCTTTATTTTTTTTATTTTTTTGACATCTTTATTGGGTATAAATGCTTTACATTGTTGTGTTAGTTGCTGCTGTATAACAAAGTGAATCAGCTATATGTATACATGTGTCCCCATATCCCATCCCTCTTGCGTCTCCCTCCCACCCTCCCTATCCCACCCCTCTAGGTGGTCACAAAGCACCGAGCTGATCTCCCTGTGCTATGCGGCTGCTTCCCACTAGCTATCTATTTTACATTTGGTAGTGTATATATGTCCATGCCACTCTCTCACTTCATCCCAGCTTACCCTTCCCCCTCCCCGTGTCCTCAAGTCCATTCTCTACATCTGCATCTTTATTCCTGTCCTGCCCCTAGGTTCTTCAGAACCTTTTTTTTTTTAGATTCCCTATATATGCATTTGCGTATGATATTTATTTTTCTTCTGACTTACTTCACTCTGTATGACAGACTCTAGGTCCATCCACCTCACTACAAAGAACTCAATTTCAGACAAGTGTCCTTTAAATATGAGAAAAACAGAGAGAGATCTAACACACAGAGAGACACCGGGGAGGTAGCCCTGTGAAAATGGAGACAAGATGGGGCTTAATGCAGCCACAAGCCAGGGACCGCCTGGAGCCGCTGGAAACTGGGAGAAGCAAGCAACAGAATCTCCCCAAGAGACTTCGGAAGGAGCACGTGCCTGCCAGCACCTTGTCTTCAGATCTGTGGCCTCCGGAACTGTAAGAGAATAAATTTCTGTTGTTTTAAGCCTCCACGTTTACCGTAACGTGTTAGGATGGCCACAGAAAACTGATATGCCTCCCCATCCCCAGCCAGTTCAATCCCTAATCTTAGATTCATGGACAAGTGAAATCAGAAGTAGCAACTAATGTCATGACACAGAGTTCCTAATGACAACAGCTCCCGTTTCTGGAGGATTTGCTCCTTGTAGACCCTGGGGTAAGTGTATTACGCCCATTCTCTCCCTCGCGATGCAGAAAATGAAGTTCAGGCGAGGTGACTTGCCCAAGTCACAAAGGTCACACCTGGCAGGGCCAGAATGAGAACGGAATCAGTCCAATGCCAAAGTCAGTGGGATACTGAATCAGATCTGCGGGTAACAGCAACAAAACGCTCTGTGAGCCCCAGACAGACAGGTTGCAGGAGGACCAAAAACAGAGTTGATGTAACAAACCCCAGCACAGATGAGGAAGCGGTAGTTCTCTGGGGTTTGTAGCAAGAGGATTTTATCTCGATGAACGTACAAGGGTCTGTGAAGGATGATCATAATGCCTTTGGGTCCCCTGGTGACCTACGAAGATGCAAACACCTGGTCGCACTGCATGAGCCCAATCGTTCAGCAAAAACCCAAATTCTGTCGCCTCTGTAGCTGCTTCCGGTCTGTCTGCTACTCACTCTGCAGTTGGTGCTGCCTCCAGGGCAGGAAAGTGGAGGGAAAGGCAGACATGCACGCAGCAGTTTCCACCACACAGCAGGGCCCAGCAAGAACAACCTCAAGCCGGTGGTGAAAGGCATGTACTCATTTACTCACTCACTCACCCACTCTTTCTACAGATGTCTCTACGTCCTAATGTTAGAAGTAACAACTATGTAACTAGTTCGTATGCTCTTTAATCTCCAAACAGCCTCCCTGATACATAGTAGATGCTTAATAAATACCGGTTGAACTGAACTGAACTTAGAGAAGGGGAAACCGAAGCCCAGAGAGGCGGGAGTCTTACCCAAGCTCACAAAGGGACCGAATGCCAAGCCTCCATAGAGCCTGGTCACATTCTCTTGGCGCACCGAGGCTCTGGGTCTGGGGCCAGTGTCTATTTCCCTGCTTACCTGACTGCCTCCTGAGCAGCTGCTGGAAGATGATAGGATTTTCAAGAGGCAGTACTATGGGGAAAAGAGGCATCCTTGGCAGAGGGAGCAGCATGGACGGATGCTCCTAGGCACATGTAGGGGCCAGGCCAGCCCGACTGCCTGGCTACTGGCCTTTCTACTCCCTTCTTTTAATTAATTAATTTATTTATTTATTTTTGGCTACACTGGGTCTTCGTTGCTGTGCGTGGGCTTTCTCTAGTTGTGGCGAGTGGGGGCTACTCTTCGTTGCGATGCACGGGCTTCTCATCGCAGTGGCTTCCCTTGTTGCGGAGCACGGGCTCTAGGCAAGCGGGCTTCAGTAGTTGTGGAGTACGGGCACAGTAGTTGTGTGCGGGCTCAGTAGTTGCAGCTCCCGGGCTCTAGAGCGCAGGCTCGATAGTTGTGGCACATGGGCTTAGTTGCTCCACGGCATGTGGGATCTTCCCAGACCGGGGCTCGAACCCGTGTCCCCTGCATTGGCAGGCGGATTCTTACCCACTGCACCACCAGGGAAGTCCTCTACTCCCTTCTTGAAGGTCACACGCTCGACCCCCCTGGGCTTCAAAGTATTTCCCTGTAAATGTCATCCTGTAATGCTTTCAGAAGAAAGATAATGAACATTTCCTAACTTCAAAAGAGTGCTCACAGTTTTCCTTGCTGTCTTCTCACAGATCCTAAAATTAAATGGAACACTGAAATGCTCCAGCCAGGGGGATGGGAGAGGACAAGGCCCCATCCCCTTATTAAGTATCATTACAGACAACGGTAGAAGGAGTTAGATTTGGGGACACCATTGCAGGGCAAAGCAGGATATTAATGTCCTAGGGTTGCTGCAACAAATGACTGCAAACTTGGTGGCTTCCAGCAGGGGAAGTGTATTATCTTCCAGCTCTAGAGGCCAGAAGTCCAAAACTGGACAGGTTGGCAGGGCCAAGGCACCTCTGAAAGCTCCAGGGGAGGATCCTCACTGCTTCTTCTCGCTCCCGGGGGCTGCAAGTGTCCATGGCTTGTGGCAGCATCAGCCCAATGTGCCTCCGTTTCACAGAACCCTCCCGCTGGTGTGCCTTCTCCCCTTCCTCAAATCCCCCTTTCCTTTCTCTTATAAGGATGCCCATCATGGGACTTAGGGCCCACCCTAAATCTAGCATGATCTCTTGAGATCCTTAGCTTAATTACATCTACAAAGACCCTTTTTCCAAACAAGGTCACAGTCACAGGTCCCAGGGGTTAGGACTTGGACATATCTTTTGGGAAACACAATGCAACCCACTGCAGAAAAAAAAAAAAAAAAGGAGGCCAAATGCTTTTAAGGCCCTACCCTTTCCACAGAGGATACAAACTAAATGGCCCACAAAGGCCTTCTAAGGGACGGCCAGTTCTGTGGCCTGCATTGTCAGGGGGCCACCTACCACACGGCAGGGGCCACATGTCTTGGGCCATAACAGTGACAGGCCGGGTGAAAAACAGATACTTCCATGAAGCAGCCTGGATGCGGGAGAGGCCAAAAAATAAGAGGTAAAGAATGTCAGAGCTGAGAGCAACACTTCTAGGTATAATCCAAAGTCCTCAAGCGGGGGGGACATCGACCAACATGGCATCATAGGACCTGTCACACAGCATGTTCACATCTGTCAAATCATGTGGGCCCTTCCACAACCCTGGCAGGTGGACAAGGCAGGATTAATGACTCTCCCTAACAGAGGGGGAAACTGAGGTCCAGAGGTTGAGTGTGGTGGCCAGTGGTCACCAAGCCAGGAGGTGGCAGAGGCCTAGCTTCTGGGGCCGATCCAGGTCTCTCCCCATTCCTCCCACCCCCGTGCTTAGTCCTAATTCGAAGCCTAACTTGGCAATAATCAGCAGGAAAGAGACAGACAGGACCGAGCGGGCTGGTGCTGCCGGGGCCCGGCTCATAGGAGCGAGCCTCTCTGCCGACACACTCCTGACCTCCCGACCTCCATCGCCCCGTGCCCAGCCCCGTTTCTCAGGCCTGAGAGCTGTCCTTCAACCCCCGGGAAGAGCAACGGGGAAGGTGTTGGGAAATCCTTGCCGCCTGTCCTCTGGCTTTGCGCTCCAGGGGGTCCCACCCTCTCTGCCCGGCCCAGAGCTCAGAGGAGGGTTTGACTCCCGCCTGTCCCCAGAAGCACTTGCCCTGGGTCTGTCAGTTCCTTCCTCTGTCAAATGGGAAGAACAGTCCCTGCCATGGCCACATCCCCTGGTTGTTGCAGAGACAGGGAGTGAACAGTTGTGAAGGGGGTTCTAGAAGCTGTAAGTTGCCGCACGTGTGCTTGAGCTAGTGCCCGTGGGTGAGGATTGGTGCCTACGGCCGGCTCGGGACTTGGAGCTGGGGGATAGGGGGATCCTTGATGTGTCGGCGGCCCAAGAATTATAGCATCTGGAAAAATCACTTTGATGAACTCGACTACCAGCCACAAATCAGTGTATTTTAAAACTCGTTCCGAAAACGAAAAAAAACCCAACAATCTTCTTTGCAGAAGGCCCTGAGTGAGATGCTTTTCTCTCCTTCTGTGATGGCAGCTGGAGAGAACACTGAGCAGATGCTGGTGAGATGTGGCCCCGCAGGCATCTCTGGGCCAGAAAGGCCTGTGGCTGACGTGGATGTGAATGCTGTCTTAGCATGACCCTGGTCATCTCCTTGACTATCTCCCGACACCTGGGAGGAGAGAGAAGCCTATTCCGCAGGTGAGTGAACTGAACACTATGCAGTACGAGACTGTGGATTCCCAGCAAGCTCAGACCTTCCGTTCCTTCCATTCTCTGCCCAGCCAAACCCTCTCACTGGCGGCACCCTGCCTCCCCACCTCCAAGCCTTTGACCAAGCTGTCCCCTCTTCCTGAAGGACCCTCTCCCTCTCACCTGCCCATCACCAGGTGCCTCAAACCACAGAGCTCCAACGAGCCACCACCAGAAGTCTTCTAGGACCCCTCCTCTGCCAACCACAGGATGCCATGGGGTGCCCAGCACCCTCCACCTCAGTACCGGTCACCTAGTAGCGAATCAGCCTAATCCTCCTGCCTGAGGACGGACGCTGCTCCATTCCTGTTTGTGACCCAACTCAGAACAGGGCCCGGCACTCGGTAGGACTGGCAAGCATTGGATGAACAGCTTGCACGCAGAAACACTGGAGTGTGACAGCCAGACACCCTCCTCTCTGGTCTGAGCAGGGTGGCTTCCTTGCTGCCACCGTACCTGCCTGTCTTCATGCCTCTGCTCTGCCTGGCCAAATACTAACTGGTCTGCAACTCCCACTTCCTCCAGGAAGGCTTCCGGGGTTGCAGCCATCTTTCCTCTTGGTCTCCAAGTCAAAGTCACATAATCGAGCCCTTGCTGACATCCTGTTTCCTATTGTCCTGAAATTGTTTCTTACACACGCAGACTACAGCCCCAAGAGAGCAGCTCCCAGGCAGCAGGCACCGCATTGTGTTCTTCCATATGCTGCCTTATAACCCGCCCCCACCCCCATCACAGGAGGCCTACTGTGCTAAGACCCCAGAGAAAGGAAACAAAGCATTAAGCAAACAGATGTAAACCCTGCCTCCATCCCTTATTGACAACAGACTCCATTTCTGGCTTAAACTCTAAACTTTAGACTGGCGAGGAGCAAACTTTTTCTATGAAAGACCAGACAGTTAATATTTTCCATTTTGTAAGCCCTACTATCTCTACTGCAACTGTTCAACTCTGCCATTAAAGGGGGAAAGCAACTGTAGAAAACTCATAAATGAATGGGCATGGTTGTGTTCCAATAAAACTTTATTGACAAAACAGACAGTGGACCAGATTGCTCCTCTAGCTGTAGTTTGTCCACCCCAGCTTTGGAGGATTACTTGAGATGACATTGAAACCCCTCTCCACACAGACAACATCAGACCACACCATAAAATATCCCAAACTCTGCCTCAACCCCTAGCTCCCTCCATCTCCGCAGAAGAATTGGTTTTCATCTCAGCATTTACCCCTGAAATCTGAAATCACAGCCTGTCTGCTCGGGGACTAAATGTGTCCCCCAACAGAACCAGGAACTCCAGGATACTCCAGTCTCCTCAGCACCTAGAACAGTGCCTGGCACAGACAGGGCACCCTTTTAACATTTGTGAACTGAATGGAGGCCATTATTATTATTATCATTGTTGAAAATCTTCAATGAATAACGTTTACGTGCTTCTATTTTTAATGCATTGATATATTTACCATGACTAATCATCTGTGTTTGCAAAACCCCAGGTGATTTTCATGTGTTGCAGGAAATTATAATCCTCTCACATTGGAAATGAGGGGGCTGAAGCTCACAGGTGACGCCGCCTGCTGGTGACCAGGCAGAGATCGGAGCCCAGACTTCCTGGTGGGTCCTTATTAAGGGAGGTAGCCTGGCAGTGTAGAGAGAGCACTGGACATGGAGTCTCAGATGCGACCTTACTTGAAAGAACGACGTCGTTTCACCTTCTGCAAAATGGCGACAATAATGCCAACTTCACAGAGTCTCAGATGCGACCTTACTTGAAAGAACGACATCGTTTCACCTTCTGCAAAATGGCGACAATAATGCCAACTTCACAGGGGCAGGAACGGGATTAAATAAGGTACAGATGATAAGGCACTCAGAACAGTGCTGGACATGGCAAAAGCCATTGAAGTAGTTGTCCTTATGTAACAAGATGACAGCAAACACTTCCACCCAGCCTCATAAGGCTTAGAAGGGATTAGATAAGGATGTGATTATGAAACTGTTGATCCTCCCAAACATAAGATGCATTTTTTACCACACCCTCCTGGCACTGCAGAAAATACTTCCCTTCTTAAAAAAAACAAAAGCAGAAAACTACAATGCAAACCTCTTCCATAAAGACAGAAATCAACCACAAAGACCTACGATCTTTTCAGAGCTTTAATTGCAGTCAAGAAAAGGGTTAAGTTTCCATCCACTCACATTTGTATCAGAGTCCAGTTACCATACAGGCCGAAACTGAAACAAAACCAAGGGGGTTTCATCACACTAAGGCATGGGGTCTCCGTTTCAACCCATGCACGTCGGGAATCTCCTTGCAGCAGAAGCAGACATGAAATGAAAACAGCAACCCTGAAACAAGGGGAGCGCCACCCTGTTCCTGGCATCCTGCACCAGCGGAGGGGGGACACCTCTTTGAAGGTTTCAAGCATGGCAGGAATCATCATGCATGCCCAGATTATGGTTAGGATGGCGGGGGGAAGGGCAGCATCCACACACACACACAACTTTCCATCCTTGCCCACTTCAGTAGAAAGTGATTCACTTGGTTTCAGATTTAAATATTTATTCCTCAAATACAAAACAATGTTGAACAGGCACATCCCCTAATGTCCCAGCCATCTGGCCTTCGGTCGGAACATCTTCAGATGAAACGAGCAGATGGGATTCCGACTTCACAGAGTCCTGAGTCTTCTTAGCAGAGGGGGGATCTTTCCAAATGCTCTGGGCTTCCCTGTTTCTTGGAGAAGGGCAGTTTTATTTTTCTGGTCCCAGAGTTAGCACTTTGAGGATTTTCAAAGGAGGATTAGCCCTATTCCATCTGGAAAGAAGCATTGCTGGGTCTTGCCAGGCGATGTCAAGAATTTCTTTAGGACACGAATAAAACAGGCACAGTCACCGTGAGGCTGGCTGGTCAAACGTTAACTGGTGTGATTCAGACCACGCTGGCTCCAGGGCTGTCTCTGCAGTGAGCTCCTACCTGGCCGGCGCAGGCCCTCCCAAGCCCACAAGCTCCCCCTCTCAGGAAGGATGCCCTTGACAGCCTCTCCATCCTCTGTGCAGCCCTGCAGCCATGTGGGACCGCTGCCACTGTGCTGTGGACGACCTGTGGACACCGCACTTATGACACTCTGTATTTCTCACTGTAGGCTGCTGGAAAACACAGGTCTTTTCTCCGAAGATTTCTTATTTTTTAGATATTTCTGTGCCCTCCCCCAAATTTTAAAGCAGCTACCCTGTGTTAGTTCTGAGTGTGTGGGGTGGGGGGTGTGGCAGTGGCCAGGAAAGAGCGCTCAGCCTTCCCCAGTTCCACAAGGAGAATTCGTCCCCTGAACCTGCAGCGCTCCCTCGCAGGGTCCGTCTCACTGATCACGCAGCAGGGGTGAAGCACCTCCTGGGCTCGGCATCATACAACTGGTAAATCAGGGAGGAAATGATACAGACACTTTGCAACTCTGTCCATCTCGGCTAAAGTTATCTCACTAATTATAGCTTCTATAAATCAGCTCAGGGTAAGGGAGGGCATGCAAACGCCCAGCTACATGAAGTTCATCCGACTGAACCCAGCCAGTTGATTTGGTCAGCAGACGCCGGAGGACCTCAAAATTAGGAAAACAGAAGGTGTAAGTGGAACGAATGCCTAAGGAGAGGAGGAGGGGTTGGGAGAGGAATTCTTAAGATCTCTCTTCACTGATGCGTCCCAGGGCTGGACACTTGAGAACAAATGAGGGCTGCTGGAATCCAAAAATTATAGACCCACTTAAAAATACTGCAACACGCCATAATTCATCCTGTTGGTTCTGTGGGTCATTTGGACTGCAAAGACAATGGCTTTTTATCTTGCCCAGGTTTAAAACCCAGCTGTGACAGAGGTCTTCCATGCTGTCACATGGCTCGAGGGACAGACCTCGGGGATACCCCATGTCCCACCGACAAGTGAGAAACCCTCACAACCAAAAGACCCAGCCCGATCCATGTCTCCCAGAACTTTCAAGGAGCTTTGCACTGGATGCTGTGTTTGGTTTTCATTTTCCTTTTGAAAAACTTCAAGGTCATTTCACAAAACTTGGAAATCGAATCCAAATCCGCTCCCAGTTCGCCTTCTTCACTGTCAATCGCCATGTCCTAAAGCTCTTAAGCAGAATGCAATCCATTATACCTTATCAGATACTTCCTTGTCTTAAATCCATGGCAATCACATTTAATTTCGTTAGAGTTTGTGCCCTGTGGTCATGCATAAACTCCTAAGCCAGCAACAATTAAAAACAAGGTGCATTCCTGAATTTCTAATTCCAGTCTACTTAGGCAGAGCAGTAGCCAGCCAACTTGAGGGTGGTTTTTCAAAACACACAATAATAAACGTGTCAGACACTCTGCTGGGTTCTTATATTATCTCTAATCCTCTACCCAAGCCCATTTTGCAGGTGAAGAAGGAACCTCTCCCAGGTCGCTTGACAAGCACAAAGCCCCATCCGGATGGAGGCTTGGACCAGTGTGACTTAAGGGCCAGCCACCCAGCTGTCCACTCGCCACCTCATGTCACCCTGCCCTCCCTGGGCTGGAATTCCATCTTCCGTACAGGTGAAAGTTAGCGTCTGTTTCACTTAAAGAGGTGACTGATTGGATGTGCAATGAACAAAGGAGGGTTCATGTGGGGGACCTAGGTGACAGACGCAGGGATCTTTGGGTGGGGGACTGGGTGCCTGAACTATTTTACTGAAAACCTCGTACAATTCAGAAAAAGCATGCCCTGTCACCCCTACCTCTCGGCCCCCATTTTCTCCCACATGCCAAGAAATGAGAAGAGGAATCTGCCAACCTGATCTCACACACACCCACTGAAACATCCTTTACGACACCCTTTACACAAGGCTTAGAATGTTAGCTCAACGTTCCAAAGTCAGTAAAAGACAAACTTGAAGGACTGTCACTGAGATACACTCTCCAAGGGTGCGGTTTGTAAAGCAATTGTTTTAAGCCCTTCCCCCTCCCCCCTCCCCCCTGCATAGCCCGTAGCTAAGATGAACGCACCCTCCCTGGAGCAAGGGGCCCTGCATCTTCCCCCAAACACTCCGTGGTCTCTTACTGGTCAGCTCCTGGCAGCCAAGGGCCTCCTTGGCTCAGGTGACCTGGGGTACCCGGAAGTCATCACCCCATATCTTGCCACCAATCCCAAGAGGCAGGTGGGGGCTCTGCTCAGGTCTGCTCTGCCCTTTACTAAGTGTCCCAGGGAAGGCATTTAGTCTCTCTGAACCTCCATTTCCCATCTGCAAAATGGGCTGCGACTCCCACCTCCTGAGGACTCCAGAGGCGTGCAGAAGGGCTTGACAGTCGAAAGTGCTAGACTGATGTCAGGGGTTCTAATGGTCACCATTGTTCTTTGCCAGAGCCTGTCTGGCACCTTGTGGCAGATTAATTCCTGTGTCCCCCAGGGGCAACTGCATTCACTCCTGCGGAACTTACAAACGCAGCTTCAATCACCACCAGAAAAGAACAGCCTGGGTTCTGTGAGGCAGCCTGATTTATGGACAAGAGCCCTGTCCCTTGGAGATGGCAGTTCTCATCCTGGACCTTTGTGATAACTTTGTGCCTCAGTTTGTTCAACGGTGAAATGGGGAGAACACCTTCAAGCAGGAAGGGGGACATGTTGTGAAGACTGGAAACCACTTCGCCCGTCACCTGGCTTACGTCCCACCCATCACTTTTCTAACACCGGGATCCAAATTCTCACCCAAGACAATTACAAGGTCCAAAGACAGCTCTTGAAAGCCTTCTGCTCCCAGACACCATGTGGCCCTCCCTGACCCCAACAGCCAGGCTAAGACGAAGGTTTGAGCCCCACGGCTGCCTGGGGAATGCAGGAGGAGGTGGCTGGACTCTAATGAGACCATCCTCACGTTTCCCTCTTTGCTCCAGATGTCTGTTATGTTTATTTCCTGTGAGCTGGGCCGACACTAACGTGCTTCGTCGGGTCCTTTGGAGCTTTCTTTCGGGGGGAGCTTTCTCTTGCCACCCTGGCCCTGCCCAGGCCAAGCTGGGAGCAGCTGTCCCGCCCCCCATCCCGCCCCCCTCCTTGCACAGCCCACTAGCTGTGGCTTTTCGCCAGGTGCCCGTGAGGGAGGTGTATCTGAGAACCTACCCCTCCCTCAATCCCCTCCCTGTCACTTGTTGAGGACCCTTCTCCAAGCTAGACAAAGACAATTTTTCTTTTTTTAATGAAAGATCCCATTTATAAGGAGTCTAGGGACAGGCTGTGGAGAAAGACACACAGGAGGGTATAGAGTTCCAGAGACGTCAGATTTCTCAGGGTGAAATGACGCTGCCTGCTTCTGCTGTATGTCAGAATGTTCTAGACTAAGGGAGCACTGGAGGAAGGGTGGAAGACAGGGCTCACCCCTCTCCAAATGGGACACAGAGCGGCACCTAGGAACGGTGATACAGAAGGGGTGCCAGGCAGGCAAGGCTCTCCCCCTGGGAGTCTGATATCTGACGAGGAGGTACCATAATGGCCATTGCAAGATCCATTTGAAATTAATGGGACAGCTTCTTTGAGTATTTCTCACCGGAACTGACATTAGTGGAAACATTTCCAATTACAATATAAGATTTACTTGGGCGAAGATGCTGTCTCCCCTTTATTTCTTACAAGCTGAATGTTGTTAAAAAGTATTTAACCTTTCTGAACCTTAGGTTCCTCGTCTGTAAAACGGTGAAAACATTCCCCATCTCAGAGTACATGAAAGGTAAAATGAGATAACGTACATAAATCGAAGTGCTGTGTCTGACATAATGTCATAATCACATTAAGAAAAAATAAGTAGCCATGAAAGATTCCCCCGTACTAGGTGTCATTGTACCTTTAATGAGATAGATAGTGCCTCACGTCCACAACCCCCCTGAAAGGCAGATGCTATCACTGTGCCCATTTTACAGTCATGGAAGGTGAGGCACAGCGGGGCGTTCAGTCATTTGCCCAACGTCACAAATGACGGAGTCTGGAGAGGAACCAAGGCAATCTTGCCCCTTGAGGCAGACCTGGTCTCCAAACTGCTACCCACCTCCTTCATTTAGGGATCCTCTTTATTTAAAAGGTGCTGTTTGGAAGCCACCCCTTATTTCCTAAGTGTTTTCACCTGCTCCAAGAGTCACTTCTACCTTTTAAACCTGATAAACGCTGAAAAAAAAAAAACAAAAAAAAAAACTACCGCTTCTTGTAAAAGAAAAAAAAAAGGTTACTTTGTGTGCGCTGTGCTACTTGCCGGAGGCCGCCCAGGAGAAGGGAAGAGCTCACCTCCTTGGCAGCAGACACGTCGGGACACCCTCTGAACCTGAGCTTCCTTGTCTATAAAATGGATTTAGTGTAAACCCAATAAAGTTTAACACATTAAAAGCCATTCCTGCTGGCCCTTGGCCTCCACTCCATCCTCCCCATGGTCTGGAGAGAACCCTACGGAATGCATGCTCTCATCTTCGCCCCCAGTGCTTCTCCCAGCACCGGGAAGCTTCTACAGGCCTTTCCAAGCTACTGACCAGCGCCCCAGCCTCTCCGGGGCTTCTCCTACTCTGGCCCCATCAGGGGCAGAGCAGAGACAGTAGGCAGAGAAAGCCAAAGGCTCAGCACTCCCACCTCACTATGACTCTGCCACAGCTGCTGGCGTGCTCTAGGCCCGGTAGGCGGACAGAATGCAGGGCTCAGAATGTGCACCTGGTCATCCCCAACTCCCAGGGAGAAGCATGATGGGCCCCCCCCCCCGCACCGGCAGGCTCCTCACCGGGCTCTTGGGCGCACAGCAGGGCTGTGGGGCAGAAACTTTCACCCGGGAGGAGGTGAGCGGCGAGAGAGACCAGCAAAGATCCAGGAAAGCTTCTGGAGAGAGGGCATGCCTGCCTAATTCCACGCGGACCCGCCGCCTTAGGTCTGGGGATTTCGCGGGAGCAGGGCCGGGTGAGCAGCCTAAACGGACTCTGGAGACGCTCCCAGGATCCGTCCGCTCCAAGCAGATCCTGCTTATCCGCTATCCCATGGGCAGCAAGGAGGGAAAAGGTCCTGGCTCTCCCCACGGGCGAGGGGGAACAGCCTGCTCGCAGGGACAACGCTACCGCCCCCAGTGCCGGCAGTGCCACTCTCCACCCCTGCCCGGAAACCTACAGACGAAGTTTACACCAGGACGCCCGGTCCTGTGACCATTCGTACCCAGACCTTCTGTCTCCCTTTTTTCTTTTTTTCCTTTTTTGGGCAGGTCAGAGCTGCCCGGTTTTCCTTTTGAAGCTATAGACTAACTAGATTTCTTTTTTTTTTTTTTGTGGGCCTCAGATGGTGCTGGCGGTAGGGTACGAAATACAGAATGTGGCCCGTCTACATCGCCGTCACTTTATTGTATTGTCACCGTTAATTTAACTATAAATACTACGGTGGGGAGTGAGTCGCCGGCGGCCTCGGACTTCGGGGCAGCAAGTCCCGGCGCGGCCCGACCCCAGGCGCCCACCCTCCGGACGGTACACTATTTACAGCTCCTCGTTCCTCTTTCTCGACCCCCCTCCCGCAAGGCAGCGCGTGTGCAAGAAAGTAGCATCGTCTGGGTGTGCAAGTCCTTCGAGTTAGGCAAGGGCCACGGCCGGCCCGCGGCCGTCAGCTGTCCGAGTCCAAATCGCTTTTACCTTCCTCTTCCCTCTTCTCAGGCGACTCCTTCGACGACGTCTTGTTCCACTTCTCGACGTTTTCCGACTCCTCCGACGAGGACCGCTTCTGCCGCCTCCATTTGGCGCGGCGGTTTTTAAACCAGACCTGTTGCGCAACGGAGGACAAAAAAACGGTTAGGATCAAAGGCGCGCCCCCGCCATGCCCGGGCACCCCCGGGACGACCCCGGCGTGGAGAGGGAACGCGGGGATCCCGCGCGCACGCCATCAAAAGGAGACCCGCTCCCGCTTCCGTATTTTCATCCAACTTCCTGGGCCTAAAGCGCCCTCCAGTAGCCTCCAGGCCGCTGCTGGGATGTTTTTAAAGAGCAAGGAGACCCAAGGAGAGCTGAGCAAACCCGGCTGGAGCCTTATTTCGCTGGGAAGGGCCATGGAGCGCGCCCCGGCGGGGTCCCGCGCCTACCTCCACTTTCTCCTCGCGGAGGTGCACCTTCCGGGCCAACTGCTCGCGGGTACCCACGTCTGGGTACTTGGTCTCCTGGAAGAGGTTCTCCAGAGCTTCGAGCTGCTCGTCGGTGAAGATGGTGCGGTGCCGCCGCTTCCGCCGGCAATGCAGCTGGTTGAGGAGCTGCAGCTCGGTGCGCGACAGGGTGCCCACGTTCATGTAGGGCAGCATCTGGTGCGGCACAGGGGACACCAGCACCGAGCCGGGGCCCTCGTAGCCTGCGACAGAGTAAGGCGTACGGTCAGCCGCCTCCGTTGCCACCGCGCGCGCACACGCCCGCCCGACACCCACTCCGGATTTAAAATAGTCAGCAAGGGGGTGCTGGGAATTGGGGGTGCGCGGAAAACAGGGTGTGAGGAACCGGGGGACCGTGCGACCGCGTCCACCCGCACACGCCCAAAGCCGGTTAGGGAATCCTAAAAGGCTAAATTCTAAAAGTCTCCTCCACGCAGGCACTGTTACAGTCTCCGCTAACTCTCGCCTAAAGTTTGCAGCAAGTGTGCAAACGCCTGCGCCCGATCCACGAAAAGACGGGGGTCGGGTGGGGGCAGGTTTTCAAGAGGAGAAAAGTTTGTGCAAAGTGAAAAAGGCGAGCACCACCGCCCACCCACGTCCCAGGGGCTGAGGACCGCGGCCGGCCGCCGAGGCCGAGGCCGGCGCGAGCGCGACCCTACCTGGGGGCGTCGGGACGCAGGAGCACTGCTGGGCACCCAGCGGCGGCACGGCCCCGCAGCAGGCCGGGCCCACGGGTGCCGCCTGCACGTGCAGCTGCCCGTAGAAGTAGTTGTTGTAGCCCAGGCGGGAGCCTCCGACCGCAGCCGGGAGGCCTGCGCCGCCGGGGGCCACGGGGCGCGGGTAGAAGGCGCCATAGTCCGAGGAGGCGCCGCCGCCGGCGCCGTAAAGCGAGTCCCCGTGCAGGGCCGGGAAGACGACGGGAGCCGCGGCGCTGGGCGCCACCGGCAGCACCGAGTCCTTGCAGCGCGGCCGGGCGGCCAGGATGTTGTCGATGCTGAACATGCTGGCGGGCATCCCCAAGCCCCGCGCCGGTACCGGGGGGCGGCGGGGACGCGCCGAGGAAAAAGCCTCAAAGTGGGGGGGTCCACGCTCCTCCCGCGGCGGACCAAACCGAAAGAGAGCGCCGGCGAGCGCGCAGCCCCGCGCCCCTCCCCGCCCCCTGCGTCCGCTCTCCCTCCTCCCGCCCTCCCCTCGCTGCAGCGTTTGCCGAACTCAACTCGCGGGTAGGACGGAGTTTAGACCAGCTGAACCTCTTGTTGGTTTTATACTGAGTCGACGTCATCCTGGATTTAGTTCCTGGTAATATGCAGATGACAAACAGAACCAGATTTGGCCCTTTCTGTTCCTTTGGGTGGGGGGGCTTGAACAGAGGGGGAGGGGAAGAGGTGCCAAGGGGAGGGGGCTACGGGGGCCTGAAAATAGATTGTGGATTGCGAATTAATGAAATTAACCTAATCTTTTCCATTCAGCCGCCCCGCCGCGGGCCGGCGGAGCTGGGCGGGCGTCCTAATTGCCCCGGTTAATCTCATTAATTCCACCGTGAGGCCGCCGTTAACAACTCCCTCTGCCGACCTCTCCGCCCCCCACCTTTTTTCCTCAGATTGGGTCCTATTACTGGGTGCGATTTCCTCTCCATGAAACTCAAATTCATTGTGGCCAGTTTTACTTTGGGGCTACATTTTTCTTTTCCTTTCGGGATGTGTTTTGTTTTAGAAAATGTGAGGGGCTGCGGCCTCAATCAAGCGAGATTGAAATTCCGCTCTTCCTTCGGCCCCCATGCACTGGCCGCCTAATTTCACCTCTGTTTTTTATCTTGACATCCTCTCCCGAATGGAATTGGTTAACCCCCTAAAAAAACCCTTTTGTTTTTGCAAACGCCAAAATTTGTAATGACAAAACGACGAAAGAAGTGCATCGTGGTTCTTAATTGTGTGTGTATATATATGTGTATATATATATATACACATATATATATGTATATACACATATAGATAGATTTTTTTTTTTGCAGTCACTTTGGGTGTGAAAACTAGCATAGCAGTCCCTAGGCCCTTACACAGCGGAGACCAAATTCATCCACTAATTTAAAATTCTCCACCCAGAGTAGCAATCAGAAGCGATGCTTCCAACTGCCTCCTGCGTGGGTGTCAGTAGGTTTCGTGTTTGTTTGTTTTTTAATTTGTTTTTTTTCGGAAGTAGGGTGTCTTCTCCCTTAACCGTTTTTGTTTTCAGTGCAAAATACAAAAAATGGGACTTGAGGGATTCTCTGTCCCCTTTCCCAACAATTGAATCGCATTTTTCCCTTTCGACTTGCTGGTTCCCTGACTGGGACAGGCCCCCTAAGGCCCCCCTGGCAGGCCTAAGCTGGGATCCCTGGGCCCCGGTGGCCTGGCCGAAGTTCGGCTCTGCTCTCGGCAGGCGGCCACGGTGATTTGCCGGATCCTCGGTGCGTCACGGCCCGTCAGCCGGAGCTGCTGGAGGCGCGTCCGGTCCACGACTGAGCGCAGGCAGCCGAGCGCCCTGCGAGAAGGTAGGACACGCTGAGCGCGGAACGAAAGCAGCCCCCGAGGTCCTTCGAGCCCGGCGCAAGTCCCGGTCTTGCAGAGCTGTGCTTTCTCGGCCTTTCGCGCAGGCAACTCCGGCCACTCCAGGGGAAAGGGCAGTGCCGGGCCCAGGCGAGACTGCCTAGCGCCGGGGTACCGGGGCACCTCGGGTTTCCCGAAGGATGGCCGACTTTAACTCACGCCCATTTTTCGCTATTTCTTACTGGCTCATTAACCTGGGGCCCCAGCAAGAGTATCTGAAGTCGCCGCACTACGGCTAAGTATGTGGGCCGCCTCCTCCGTGGTTCTGGGGCAAAGGGGAAAGGGTACTTAATTGCTGGTTTCGGGTCAGAGGAGAGATTGCGCGGAGGCTTGGTCCTGCCCGCGCGTAGAACTCCGGAGGCGCGCAGCACTGATCGGCAGAAGCTAGGCGGTGGCGCTTCTCCTCCTGGGCCTCCCCGCGTGGACCTCGGCGCCCTCATGCCCACCCGCTCACCCGCTCGTGGCTTGAGAGCTTTGCTTCTATGAGTGCTGAGCAACTTAGAAGTGGTTGTAGGAGGAGATTAGGGTAGGACGCAGATGGGTCTCAATTTGGGGATGCGCTGGATTTTTTTTTTTTTACAATAAACACCGCTCCCAGAGGAAGGAGTGTAACCCCCCCCCGCCCCCGCCCAGAGAGGTCAGATCTAGGGAAAGAAGGGTATCGCCTCTCCCTCTCCCACTAACCAGGGATGGAGGCTTTTTTTTTTTTTTCCCCTGTTCTTAAAGACTTAAAAATCACCAGGTAGGTTCTGGACGCACACGTTCCCCGCCAACCTTTTCCGAGTTTAATTCTACAGGGCAAATGATGGAACACGACTAGAGGCTGCACCTTTAGCAGGGACTCCGGCTGCGTTTGTGTTCGTGGCTGGGCGCACGCGGCGGTGCGCGCGCGCGCGTGTGGCTCTTTCAAGACCTTTGATGAGTCAGGCATTGGCAGAAGTACAGTGGGAAAGCGGGGCGTATTCCTCGTGGGTTTCTGCAAGAGTGCTCGGAGCAGCACCACGCAAAGACTTCAGCTTCAGGTCTCAGAGTGCCTCCGAATTTTTAAATAAGGCAACCTCCTCTCTTACTTGCAACATGCCGTCCTGCCTCCTTCCACTGGGCACAGAGTTCTCTTTAATAATCAGATTTAGCAAAGCCCTAAGCTTCACCCCTTGTTTTACTGCAGCCTTCCCACTGTGCCGTCCGATTCCTGGAAGGAAGAGCACGGTACAGAGAGTCTGGAGTGTCAGAGTTCTAGACCTAACGTTGCCACCTTGCAAATCATCCTTCCTCTCCAGGCCTCAGGTTTTTTAGTTATTGAACCAATGCCAACCTTCATTGGGTCCCTTACAACCCGAACACTTAATGAGGCTGGGCAGTTGTCCCCCGTTTGCCAAGGAGACTGAGGGTGGAATTAGAAGCATTTCTAGAACTTTTCATTGGGACAAAGGAGCCTGCTGTCCCCACCCCCACCTGAGGGCAGGGTCTCTGTATCAGCCAGGTCTAAGATGAGGAAATGCAAGGCTGAAGGCTCTGTCTTGCCGTGGGTAGTGGCTTTCCGGGAAGAAGTCACAGGGACTCCGAGGACACCCCACTCCCGTTATTCGGCGGGCTCTCGCGGGGAGCTCACCCCGGTGCGATGGGGCCTCTTCCTCCAGGTTGCCCCTCAATCCAAAGAGGTTTCTCTGAGGCGGTAGGGAGGCGAGTAGCCGTGGAAGGCAGTCAGGGGCGCTGCGCCTCCTCCGCGGGGCCGAAACCCACAAGTGTCCACAACGCGCTAAACAAACAATCAGTAGCCTCGCGTTGCTCGGTGCCATTGGAATAACAAATACGACGCACGCAAATTGCCTGCTTCGTGTTGCTAAGCGATTGTTTGTCGCCCTGCAAGCGCCGCTCAGCATGGGAGGGCCAGGAGCGTCTGGAGGGGCCGGCGAGCGCTTAGATCGGAAATGCGGTAAACACGCTCCTGATTTTCCCTATTATCACCCAAACACGATTTCACACAAAGCAATCACCACGCAGAAGTCTATGAAAATGTGTTTGTTGAGGATTCAGTCGCCCTGGTAATAGCCCTCATTTTTAAAATATTAAAGAATAGATCAGCGGATTCCACATGCATAAGGTATATTTGCGGTTCAGCATCTATCAAGACGCTTTTGCACTGCGATCATCCTTAAATTGATTCACAGAGCGTAGATTAAATTGCTTCTCTGATTTCAAACCGAGTGCCCAAGTTTGGAGTGTGCATCTGGGTGTCTCCTCCTGCCCAAAGATATTTCATGGAGAAAACTGTTGTCCCGCTACCCATACACACACACACACACACACACACACACACACACACACACACACACACACACACACACACACACACACACACACACACACACGGCTATAAAAAGAAAAATGTATATGTGGCCCCAGCTTCTTACGTTCGTTCCAGGAACTTTCTTTTCTTAATTCTTTCAGCCTCTTGCCCGGTCACAGAGCAGAGTTCACAATCAGATGCCTTTAAGTAGGATTTTTCGTGGCACGTGCAAAAATCTGGCGTGTCCTTTTCAAAGGTACGGAGCCCCCTCGCAGGGCGAATTAGCCGGGTCAGAGGAATTGGGAACAATGCGCAGACCCGGTTGCAGCCAGGGCGCAGCGTAGAGACCCGCGCAGTCTGTACAGCGCTTATCGGTTTTATTGTTTACATTTGGACTTAAAAAAAAATATCCAGTGTCTCGAAACCAGTGCACAAAACCCGCTCCACCGCCCTGCTGCTCCCTCGAAGACACCTTCGGGAGCCCCAGGGGTTTTCCGTGTGAGGTTGGGTGGATGGAGTTGAACACGAAGAGCAAATGCCACCCCACTAAGGGGAAGCGCTTAAGAGGGCTGGGTCTCCGGCTTTCAGCCCGACTTAGGGAAGCTTGCTGGCTGCATTTTGCTGGGGGTTTTGGAACTTCCAAATAAACCCACCTAGCCCCTAAGGACAAAATAATCAAGGTGTTAGGAAAACTCATAACACTGGGGGAGAAGGAGAGGGTGTCGAAAAATGACGCGTTCCCAAGGCATCAGGAAAAAAAAAAAAAAAAAGCTCTAGTTTTCCAGGGTTGCAGAAATCCACTTTCAGCCGAGCTATTTACCAAAGTTTGTTTCAAAGTGACTGCGCCGTTGCTTTTGCAAATCACAGAATGCAAATGACGATAATTTCTTCTCAGTGGAAATTTCTCTTGAAATGATTAGCAGAGTCAGTCATTTGAAAATTAGAGCGATTGCACAGACGGTTCCCGAAGCCCCTCGCTAACCGATATCAGCTTCTAAAGTTTTCATTCATGTAAACCTCATTAATGAAGATCTTTTATTTAAACGTCAAGGGGATTTGAAATTTAGAGTAAATTATGAAGCTTGTATGTCTAGCCAAGTCATGGGTCAAATGCATTTGTGAAAAGCTGCTAAAAGAGCATATGGTTTTGAATTTTTCTACAATGACTAGTGTTTAAATAAATTGCTTGTACTGCTTAACTTCATGTGTAATTTTGACAGAAATTGGCCTATAGCCTTTTGATATGTAAACATTTCAGCCTTTTATGCGGTATAAAAAAGACACTTGTTTTGTAGGATCAGTTCAGGCAGAGTCACCCTGTAATTCAGAAAGCTGCCACCCTACCATTACATTCTTGCTAGATTTCAGCTTTCAAGTGGCAGCCTCAGGGAGAAAAAATAAAAAAGGAAGGAAAGCGGGAAAGAAAGAGGATATTTCAAAAGCAATGTCCATTTGGAATTAAAAAAAAGCTGCACATGAGGTGAGAACGTGCCACTTACTATCTGAGAGAAATGGATAAACCATAGTTATTAAAGAACATTTTATGTCATCTTTCTTTAAACCGGCCTGACTGAGGGGACACTTAAGCAGAGCTGGGACTGACTGGCATGTCATTAAATGCTTGTTTTAGTCCAACACACAAATAGGTGTTAAAAATCTAGGTATCCCTTCGGGATGCTACCAGCGAAATGGTTCCATGTCACATTAAGATGCAAAACAAAATCACTCAGTCTCGGAGGAGAATCATCCTGGGCACAAAATCACTGGACACAAATTACAGCACTGAGCCATGCACGGGGGTCTTTCAGGGTGGGAGGCTCCTGCTGGGGGATGCAAAGCTGGCCCAGGGCACAATTAAGAGACCGCTCTGGGCTGCCAGGGTTCCTGAAACGGGTATAAATCTGCATAAACCCATTTGTTGTATCCGCCCCCCATAAATAAGCGTTGGAATGTGGATTGGAGGGTGGGTTGCTCAAGTGCTAGACGGGGCTACACATTGACTTCTGGATCCAGGTGGCAGGGCTAAGGCTGCCCCTTCCCTTCTGTTCTCCGGGTCCTGCCCATATGTATCCTGCAAGTCAGCTTTGTCATATACAGACTTTCTGAGAGACATCGCCCCTTTTGTGAAGTTTTGGAGGAACTGGGCGGAGAGAGAACAGGAGGCAACGGAGTGTCTCTCTGTATACATTTGAGCCTTCAGAGCAAACTGAGATTCTCTTTGTAAAGATGGTGCTGGGGAGAAACGTAATTAAGAAAAAAGACTGGCTGAGAGACAGCAGGAGGTATTTTATTTACATTTTTTATTCATTCCAACACATCAGCTTGTGGTCAGCAAACCGGAAAGAAAGGACGTATTTCATGACATGAAGAAGGCACCAAGCGGGTGTTTTTGTTTTTTTTTCTAAACGGTCTACACTCCTGCCTAACCTTTCTGTCCATTTTGAAATGAATAAGGATAATTTGTTTTTCCTTTGCTGTACTTTTAAAGTTATTGGAAAAACAATTGATTTGCTAATAAAATAGTTCTGAAGCTTTTAGCTGATTAACTTTGAGACACTTACCCCCCAAAATGTATTCGTGATCAAAGTTAGCTAGGCAAGATCTGTATTTTGGGTAAAAGAGGGACGCATAAGACTTAAAAGATAATTCGGGAAATTGAGGGGCCTTTTTTTTTTTTGAAGGAAAGAATATTGTAAAATAAACTGAAAATTATAAAAAAAGATAGCCATGCCTGGATGGCCACGTTACGTGTATAAAGCTATGGATCTAGAAAGGTTAGTATCAGTAAAGATATGTGTAATGTGGAACTTTGTTATTGTATTTATCTTTTTAAAGAGAACTCGATAAAATGGTCATTTGCTGGTACATCATCTTAAGATCTGGATTGAAATTTATATTAGATAGCATTGTTGATTCTTTTTAAACATTGGAGTAAGGAAACTAACAAGCACATTCCCAGATGTGTCTTGTTCTTCAAAGTAGTCACCGGAGGAGACTCCAACATCTCTGTCTGTCCGTGGTTTTGAATAGTTTTCTGAACTTCTAGAAGGGCACTTACTTGGGCCCATTAATTCCCGTCTGCTTTTTAAAGAAGCAGCTAGACTCCCTTGCCCACTGGTTAGATGCAGAAATCAAGCCTTCCTTAGACTGAACAGTCAGGTAGAGTCATGGGAAATGGAGACAAACAAACAAAGCCATTTTCAGAGGTCACTGGCCACGTCACCTGCTCAGTCCCACCATCCGAAGGATCTGATGCTGTGACCCAACTATAGCCTGGCCTTGCCATGGGCAGAGGAGGCTGAGCCCTTACCAGCCTGTCTGGATAATTCGGTGCTTCTCTGCTTGCCTGTGATGGGAAAAAGGAGGAGGATTCTCAGGAAGAGCCTCAGCTTTCAGTCTGACTTGTGTTGGGGCTTTCATTGTCTTTTCTTTAGCCAGGAGATGAGGAATTTGGGAACCTACCACCTTCCTCACTTTCTCACATTTGCATCCCCTCCTCCCTCAACCCCTTGCTCCTTCATTTTTGTACACTGATCATTTCTGGGCCAGTCAATTCCAAAGCCGCTCCCTGGTCAGCTCCTTTCTGGAGTTGGTGTGCATTTCCTTGTTTGGGGTATCTACCTGCAGTCAGGGACAAAAACTGAAAGATGCTTGATCCACGATGAGAATTTGGTTTCACTTAGCAGTAAAATTCTTTCTGCAGACCAGAAGGTCTTGGTTTTAAAATCACAAGAGTCTATCTCCCATGTCATTGGGTTGGTGTAATTTATGTATTATGTGGGGAAAGTATGTTGGTAGTAATGATAGCTTGGGGAATTCAGTGTACGAGCCAAATGTAGGACAGTTGAGCTGAAAAGACCCCTCTTGTCTACATGATACCTCGCAGGATTTTTTTTAAAATAGGTCCCCGAAGAACATTTTAAAATAGGTCCCCGAAGAACAGTTTTTTTAAAATTGGTCCCCGAAGAACATAAAATAGGTCCCGCAAAGAACATGAAATGTTCTTCGGTTTGTAGATAGAGTAGATAGGTTTGTAGATAGAGTCATTTTTGGTTCTGCCAGGTAGGTCAACACAATATGTGCAAATGAAATGGTGATGGCAAGACACATTCGTGCCCAACTAATGACAATACTTGCTCTGAAACTCTAGAATTCTGGAATTATTTGGATCTTACAGTATCTCCAGTTGACTTTGAGACAGCAACATAAGTTTTTGATAATGCTATCCACATTCTGATTTAAGCCGTGGCCATTCTTTCTTTCTCTCTTTTTTTTTTTTCCAAAACCCTCAGAAAGTAGCTTTTTCCAAGTTAAACTGCGTTGATCCAGTGAATGTTTGACTTCAAATAATTTTTAAAATGACTTGTTCACCGTTCAAGTCCTTCAATAAAGGAGGAGCAGAGGAGTAAAGTTGCTTTGAAAAGCAACTCTGCTTGGCAAAGGAATTCCAGCACTTCTGACAAAAGATGGATATTGAATACGTGTGGCGAATGCCCCCACTCCGTATTTCAGGGAAGTTCTTTATTGAATACTTCTCGCTCACAAAGCTGGAGTCGCTGTGAAATCTCACTCCTCGGATCTCTGTCGGGGCTGAACTAGCCTCCCAACCTAGTAACAAATTGCCTTTATATGGGTTCATGTTCTAACTGAGAGCAAACATCTGCATCCCAGGGCATCAGGCCATAGAAGCTGGTATGAGGGCTAGCCATGACCATGCTAATCTGGTTGTTCCAGAAAATGGAGCAAATGGACCTGGCACAAAATTCTGAAAGTCCTGCCCAAAAGGAAGGGTGAAGGAGGGGGCCGTCTCCGTGTGCTCAGTGGATGGCCACTGCCCTCCTGGGAGGTGGGCCCTGTTACTGTCTCCTGTTACAGGTAGGACACCAAGGTCAGATCAGGTCCTTTAGTCTGCGCAAGTCTTCCAGCTGAGGTCTGGATTTGAACTCAGCTCTGTTTAGCTCCAAAGCTATCTTCTTGGTCTCATATTATGCCAGTAAAACAAGTGAAATGCCCAGCTCCTTGGCCTGGCATGCAAGACCTTTTGCTCCTCGGCACCAAGTACTTTTCCTGCCTTTCTTCCCACTGTTGTCTGTCAGGACTCCAGCCGTGTGGAGGGCTCCTGCTCTGTGCCATCTGTCTCTGTGCGTTTGTTGGCTCTGTTTTGTCTTCCTACATGGCCTTCCCCTGCTGTCTCTGCACATCCACACTGGCTTCCCTGTCTGGCCGCGTGGATGTGGCCTCTGCCACTCTGAAGACCTTGGTGTCATCGTTGGGGCTTTTCTGTACTCCAGCGCAAGTCCCTCTGGAGTCGGAGGTGTCCGACCTGGGACCACACTGGCAGAATCAGCATCAATTCAGCTCTGTACCTCCCACCAGCTGACCCCGGGCCTTGGTGCAGTGAGCGTGCTAAATAGCTCCTTGTTTAAGAATACGGCTTCACCCTTGCCACCTCCCACCAGCCCCCTTCCTGCTTTTAGATCTCTCCAAATTCCAGGCCAAAGACCATTAGCAGGAGAGTGTTAATTAACCACAGTGGGTGCTCTCCTGAAATAGATAAAAAGAAGAGGAGGGAGAGGGTCTGTGCATCTGTCGGCCGAGCAGTTCCCCAGAAGCCGGCTGCGGTCATCACGCAGCCGGCATGTGCCTAGAGGTGGTCAGCCTGCAGGTCACACCTGTGTCTCTTCGGCCACACCTGTATACACAGGCAGGCCGACTGTCACCTTTGAACCTGAGGATGGACACATCCAAGTGGAGTGTCCTTTAGTCATCTGGGTGGGTTCTGAATGAAGAGAGCATGAAGACTCCCCAGACCAGCCTGGGTTATGTCCCCATTGGAGCCGTCCTTTTCCTGTCTGTGAAATGGGGGGATAATCAGGAAACAAACTGCAGTTCCCTCTCAGCTCAGACACCTGCCACGATCCAACATTAATATGAGTTCTGGCTGCATTCAGGGAAGACGCATCTCAGTTTCCCAGTGGTACAGCCTGTAAGGGGCCACATAGGATGTGGGAGCAGAGCTGCCCAGACACAACTGACCCCCCAAAATGTTTCCTCCTGGCCTTGAGTAGTTGAAAAAGGCTGCCTCTTGACACCTCAGCAGTGACATATCGTTGGGAGATCCTCAACCACTTTTTTTTTTTTTTTTTTTTTTTGCGGTACGCAGACCTCTCACCGCTGCGGCCTCTCCCGCTGCAGAGCACAGGCTCCGGACGCATAGGCCCAGCAGCCACGGCTCACGGGCCCAGCCAATCTGCAGCACGTGGGATCCTCCTGGACTGGGGCACAAACCCACGTCCCCTGCATCGGCGGGCGGACTCCAAACCACTGCGCCACCAGGGAAGCCCCTCAACCACTTTTGAGGGTCTTATTTTAAGACCATGGTTCCCACTCCCTGCCCCTCCACACTGACAAAGAAAGTCAAGGAAAGATCATCGCTTGGTCCAGCAAAAAGAATGATTCCAATGGTGGAACTCTGACACTGGCAGTTCATCTAGTGAGAGAACAGCATTGAGGACTTCCCTGGTGGCGCAGTAGTTAAGAATCCGCCTGCCAGAGCAGGGGACACAGGTTGGAGCCCTGGTCTGGGAAGATCCCACATGCCACGGAGCAACTAAGCCCGTGCGCCACGACTACTGAGCCTGCGCTCTAGAACCCGTGTGCCACAGCTACTGAGCCCGCGTGCCACAACTACTGAAGCCCGCGTGCTCTAGAGCCCGTGCTCCACAACAAGAGAAGCCATGGCAGTGAGAAGCCCGTGCACCGCAACGAAGAGTAGCCCCCGCTTGCTGCAACTAGAGAAAGCCCGCGTACGGCCAAAATTAAAAAAAAAAAAAAGGATAGCATTGAACACTGGCAGAGCTCAACCATCTCTGTCTGATTCCAGAGCTTCTAATCCCCACGGTGGTGGCCGGGGAGAGGATTCTGAGCTGCCAGCTCCATGGGTGGCGTGGCAGCTACAAGTCCAGTCTCTGTTGTTAGGCTGACTCCCAGCTCTTGTGCCTACGAGCCGTGTGAACTGGAGAAGTCCTATAATCTCTCTGCGTCTCAGGCTTCAACTCTGTAAAATGGGGATGATCTGACCCCCTTCTCGGGGCTTGTGAGCACTCATCAAACAGCTGCAGGAATGTTTGCAGGTTTAAAGGCCTTAGCACATTAAGGGATTTTCACCATTAAGGCCCCCAGCTCTCCCACAGGAAAAATTAAGGAAGTTATTCATCAAGGGACAGAGAAGCCTAAATATCTGGGGCAGTTTAGACAGTGAGGCCTGGCCTTTGCTCCCTGCATAACAAAAGGCTCAAATCCTATCCTGGGGGAATTTCCAAGGAAAATGATACTTCAGTTAGGAATCACAATTCTCCACTTCTTCATTTGATTCTCAGATTAAAGCAATGGGGGATGGGGAGAAGGGGGTACCACAGGGTAGGGACTAGTAACTCAGCTTTCCTGATGAGGAAACTGAGGGCTAAAGAAGTCCAATTACTTGCCGGCTGGGCCTTCTGGTAGCCCTGGGGCTCCTGTCTAGCAGGCCTCCGAGAGTGCAGCCTGGCCTCCGGCTCCTTCAAGGAACAGCCACTCCAACTATTCTTGGGTCAAAATCAAGGTGACTTCCAGTGGTGATGCGTCTGAAAAGCTGCAGGACCACTTGCTGGGAGGGTGAGGTCCTCCTGCAAAGCTGTGTACACCTACCTGCCCAGGTGGAGGTCACCCTTAGCCTATCTCTGCCTCCCAAAAAAGCATGGGGAAACTGCCAGCTTTTAGGTCAGAGTTCAACTGTAATCCACACCTCATCTCTCCTCCCCACCCCCCACACCTACTGACAGGTTTAAGGACTCTGCCCCAAACCTGTTTTAGTGAAGCAGTTATTATTCATAGATTAATGTACTAAGTAAGGGTTAATATTTAAGACCCCCTAAGTAGATTTACCCTAGAAATCCCCTCCACTCTTACTATACACAAGGTCTGTGGAAGGATGCTTATGGATAATAAAATTCCTTAGGAACACCCAAGTGTTCACCAGTAGGGTACTCACTAAATAACCAGTGCAAACTCATAGTGGAAACCCCGTAGCCATTGAAGGGAATGAGGTAACATACGTGCAACTGATATGAAAGGATCTCCAGGATGGATGTAGTAACAGAGGCAAGTTGTGGAACTCTTGCATGGTATGACTGTGTGTGTGTATGTATTACGTGTACGTGACAGCACTATTTTCCAGGGGTTAATAAATATAAATGAGATAATATTTGGAAGGCATTTAGAACAATGCCTGGGACGTAGTAAGTCTGTACCGCGTTTGAGAAATAAATATAAATGCAAGAGAAAAAAGCAGGCAGGTCCACTCTAGAATTCAGAGTTGTGACCACCTCTATGGAGGAGGGGCCGATGATTAAAGGGGACTCAAGCGTTATCACCAATGTTTTACTTTTGCACAAAGACACGACACTCGTGTTTTAATTGTGGTATTAAAATTAAATATGCATCCAAGTAACTCCAAAATATGAAACTCCTCTCCTCTTCTGCACAGGCAGCGTTAGAGGGAAACAGCGCCAAGGTCAAACAAACACCTTGAGATAAACCCACCCACCACCCATGCCCCCATCTTCATTTCCTTAACTAACACCTCATCATAGGCAAACAGTATCCTTGGAAATAAGTCCCCCTTGCTAATGACTCACTCCCCTGGCTTCCTGGACAGCAGCTGGGGGAGTGGGGCAGAGGGGAGTGTCCCAAGGAGTCAAATTATAGGTTTAAAGTCTGAAGACTGGATTCAAGTCCCAAAATGTGCCCTTCGTATGTGTAAATCACTTTTCCTTCCGGTCTCTGCAGTGGGAACCCCAATCTTTGTATATCTCTTAATTCTTTTTTTAAAGGTACGCATTTTATTGGCTATAAAATATTAAGTTTTGCTGTTTTTGCCACACATGTACATGGGTGTGTCTGATTATCCTCTTAGAACATAACTCTGTGAGTGAAGTTATTTGCTTAAAGGCTACACACATTCAAAAATTTGACTTTTTAAAAAAGTGTGCACCTCTTCATTCTTGAGAAACAAGGGGGGTGCATGTGAGCATAATTATAATTACAATCATCTTTGTCCCTTGGTTACTAACAGTGCCTGGCACTCACAGATGCTCAGTGGATATTTGTGAAACTGAGCTGAAAATAGTTTATATGGAATTAAATTAATGACAATTAATTAAATTAATGACAAATTAATGACAAAGTTTATATGGAATTAAATTATAATTGCTATTATAAAGCCTGAAATTAACATTCTGATCTTTCAAACTCATATTCGCAGTATACTCATTCAGTAGATATTTATGATTTACCTTCCGTGTGCCGGGCACTGTGCTACGTGCTGGAAAAAAGTGATGAAAGTGAAAAAGTCCCTGGCCTCACGGACCTTACATTCAAAAGAGATTTCCAGTGATAAAAAACTATGCCTAAGGAGGAAAAAAAACAGGGGATCTTAGCTGCTCAGTGTAGCAAATGGGAACGGGACATTTTAATCACAGTTCAAAGGGTTGCAATGAACAGAGCAACGTGTGAGTTATTGGGAGTCACATAGACTCATAACTCAAACGTAGATACCACATGTGATCTCTCTATATACATATTTGTATATTCTGATAGAGCTTTTTCTAATAAGCCTACCTGATCTTCAATCAGCGAAAGGTCTGTTAGCCGACTGACGATCTTGAGGAACGTAACTTTCATGCCATGAACTCTTGGACCAGCCATCGTACTCAGACCTGAGTTGACCTGAAACTCAAACTCCAGTTTCACCATCTCTTAGTTGGGTAATTGGGGTGACAGGGCAAGTTCTCAGGGTGTCTGAGTTCAGATTGCTTGTTAGGACTGCTTTGCGGGTTGCTGCTACATGGGACGGAATTAACATAGGTGCAAGTCCCCAGCACACATTGGCTCAACCAAGGGAGGCGTTCTGGCCTGGGCAGGAGGGACAGCCGGCAAGAAACCTGTGCCCCTACAGAGGCAGATCACTAAATTGCAGCCTGGGGAGGAACCCTGACTGTTCAGATTGAGCATTTACCAAGGCCCTAAATACTTCTAAGGCCCAAGTCATTGTAAGGAGACTCAATTTGACTCAGAAAATCAACCTAGGTCCTCTTCAAGGGAAGGAGAAAGATAAAGAAGATCTTGATAGTATTTCCTTATCTTTAATATCTTTTAAAGCCCTTTTATCTTGCATTATTATCTCCATTTGCACATGAGGACCTGAGATCCTGGGAGATTAAGTGATCACACAGATTGTAAAAAAGTAGTAGAAGTATGATGTAAATCCGAATCTGCCCGAAGCCTGTATTCTTTTCATGCAACACACAGGGAGGCAAGGAGGAAAGGCAGTAGGATGGAAATTTCCAGCAAGGGCTTTCGCCTGTTAGTTTGCTTGGGCAGGTTTTGTAACCTCCCCTGATGCTCAGTTTTAACATCTGTAAGATGGGGCTAATAGTAGTCCTGTCCGTATAGATTGTCGTGGGAACTAAAGTTGCTATTTGTGAGTGGCTTTAGCGACATGGTGGTCCTGAGGGATGATGCGATGTGTAAACACATGGGCCTAATTCACAGAAGGCAGACTCTGTGGTTAGAGGAAAGAAATTTATGTTGCTTGTATTGTTTTGTTTTATTTTTATGTTATATTGGAGTATAGTTGATTTATAATGTTGTGTTAGTTTAGTTTCAGGTGTACAGCAAAGTGATTCAACCATAAATAAACATATATCCATTCTTTTTCAGATTCTTTTCCCATATAGATTATTACAGAATACTGAGTAGATGTCTCTGTGCTGTACAGTGGGTCCTTGGTGATTATCTGTATCATATAGAGTAGTGTGTATATGTTAATCCCAACCTCCTGCTTTATTCCTCCCTACGTTGCTTGTATTTTTCTTGATGTGCCCCTGAGAGTGATAGATGATAAAGATTACCCTATGGCGACATAAGCCTCAAGATCTCATCACCTGAGCATGAAGGTGCTAAGTGGCCTTTGTGTGCACAGACACATGTGACATCTTAGCCTGGTGTTTAGCAGGTGCTATGGTAGAGTTAATTAAGAGAGCCGGTGAGCAGGTGAGAGCAGGATTTGAACTAGGTGCCTGACTCTGAACAGACATGGGCAGCTGTCTTCTAGACCATTCTACTTCCTCTGGATGCTGCTGAGACCAGCAGAGAAAGGATTTACGGCAGCACTTTTCAGATTGCTGCTGGCGATGCAATACGTGAGCCTCACGATACGTTTAGCCTCCACCATGTCGCTAAAGCCACTCACTGTCCCCGCCCTTCCCCTCTGCGTGACTTAGGACAGGTGGAGTGTTTCAGAGAAGCGGCTGACCGCAGGTATGGGATGTGGCCAAATCCTATTAGCTCTCTTCCTCTTTGGAAGAGGGCTGTGTGGGGCTGGAGTGCCCAACCAGGCCTGGGGGAGCCGACGGCACGGGCCAACTGACAACCAGGTCAATTGCGCAGAGCTGAGAATGCGGCCCAGCAAAGCTGCTTCCAACAATGGAAGAATGTGCTGGAAACCTGGGTAATGCCACTCATGCCTTGGGACGTGGGCAGCCCTCTGCAGAGCAGCAGGCCCGCTCTGTGAGACGTTACTGACCGCTGCAATAATGGGTGCAGTAATGATGGGTGGGGTCCCCCTAGCTTTCCCTGTACCTCTCTGAGGAGGGTCCTGCTGGAGGGACCCCTCATCCCCTGTTGAGTAGCCTGGCTCTCTGGTCCTGGCTCCAACATATTTTGCATAAGTAACGAGCACCCCAGAACATGAAGGAAGCACCTTCAGTGTGAATCAGTTATTCACGCCCCAGGGTCGAGTGGGGTCTGAGCTCCATCGGGGCTGACCCACAGCCTGGGTAGCAGTTTGCATGTCCTTCTCTCTCGTGGGCTCAGGTCCCCTGGAGGGCGGAGAAACCGCGGACTTCACAGTTAGACTGCTCCAGGTTCAGCTGTCACCTCTGGCACTCGAAGCCAGAGGATTGGGAATAAATCCCTTTAAGTCTGATTCAGACTCACTGCGCTCCTCTTTAAAAGGGGAAAAAAGGCGCACCTGCTAGAGCTGGGGCAGAGTGCCGGCTGACAATGGCGTTGGCGTCAGCCTGAAGGCTCAGGCTGCCTTTCAGGTTAGTCTTACAGGTTCCACTCAAGGGTCAGGCTTAGGTCTACAGTGAGGTCAGAGTTAGGGGCCACCACTGGGGGCTTGATGAGTCTTAGAATTAGTTTCGATGGACTTCAGTGACTATGCATCTCCCAGAATTGCTGTAGGGTTAAGCGTCAACTCAGATTCAGTGCTTGGCATTTACTGTAGTTCATCCATCCTAAAATGCACTTTTTCTGTTATCTATATTCTAATGCATCCGATGTTAGGGCTGACTTACGCCTATGGTGAGCCATAAGTAAATTGGCAAAACATTTGTCTTTCTTTGTACACATAAAATAATGGTGCATCTGACGTTGGATAGCACCTTTGGTTAAG
Organism: Lagenorhynchus albirostris; assembly: GCF_949774975.1. Lineage (NCBI taxonomy): Eukaryota > Metazoa > Chordata > Mammalia > Artiodactyla > Delphinidae > Lagenorhynchus > Lagenorhynchus albirostris. Next base: position 9,936,005 of record NC_083095.1, on the reverse strand, counting down.
AGAAACACACTGTACGGCTACTATTCTTGAACCACCTGCCCTCTGCTTGTACATGAGTTTGCTCGGATGAGTCACCGAGCCCTCCCTTTGCGATGCCTGGCAGCTCCCATCCCCACTTTAGCGTGTGTCACATGGCATTTTCTGCTCACTACATATTCACATTTTTTCTATGCTACTCCTGTAAGATCCTCCAGGGAAGGAACTGGTCTACTTTCATTCCCACATGCTCCTGGTCCCCCAGGACCAGGGTCTGATATGAACCATGGTGTTAGTAAAAGCTGCCATTTATCGGGCATTTGAACAAACAAGGCATTTGCCAGAGGCTTTGCTTTTATATTCTCATTTAATCCTCCTAACAGCCCTCAGAGGTAGGTATTATTATTATGACCCCAATTGATAGGTGAGGAACCTGAGGCACAAATAGCTTAAGGGGTTTTTCTCAAGGTTACTTTTTTTTTTTTTTTTTTTTTTTTTGCGGGACGCGGGCCTCTCACTGTTGTGGCCTCTCCCGTTGCGGAGCACAGGCTCCGGACGCGCAGGCTCAGCGGCCATGGCTCACGGGCCCAGCCGCTCCGCGGCATGTGGGATCTTCCCAGATCCGGGCATGAACCCGCGTCCCCTGCATCGGCAGGCGGACTCTCAACCACTGCGCCACCAGGGAAGCCCTCAAGGTTACTTTTTAAATAATGCCCTTGGGGCTTCTTTAAAGACAATTTTTTTAAATTGCTTTATCAAGATATAATTCACATCCCATAAAGTTTACCCTTTTGAAGTGTACACGTCATTGATTTTTAGTATATTCCCAAGATTGCATAACCATCAACACCATCTAATTTCAAAACATTTTCATTATTCCATGAAGAGATTGCATGCCCATTAGCAGTCACTCTCATTCTCTCCCAAAGCCCCTGGCAAACACTAATCCACTTTCTATGTTTATGGATTTGCCTCGTCAGGACATTTCATATATATGGAATCATACAATATGTGACCTTTTGTGACCTTCTTTCACTTAGCATGTTTTCAAGGTTCCTCTACGTTGTAACCTATGTCGGTATCTCATTCCTTTTTAAGGCTGACTAATATTCCATGGTATGGATAGACCACATTTTTTTATCCATTGGTCAGTTGATGGACATTTGGGTCATTTTCATCTTTTGGCTATTTTGACTAATGCTGCCATGAACGTTTGTGTACAAGTCTTCGTGTGGACATAGATGTATACCCAAGAGAAGTGAAAACCCAGGAGTAGAATTCCTGGGTCACGTGGCAACTTTATATTTAACCATTTAAGGAAATGCCAGACTGTTTCCAAAGTGACTGTACCATTTTATATTCCCACCAACAATGTATGAGGGTCCCATTTCTTCCCCATCCTCACCAGCACTTGTTAGTGTCTGTCTTTGTTAATTGTAGCCATCCTAGTGGTGTGAACTGGTACCTTATTGTACTTCTGATTTGCATTTTCCTAATGACTAATGGTGGTGAGTGTTTTTTTATGTGCGTATTAGCCATTTGTATATTTTCCTTGGAGAAATATCCATTTGAATCCTTTGCGCATTTTTAAATCCGGTTGTTTGTACTGTTGTCGTTGAATTGTAAGATCTCTTTATATATTCTGGACACAGTTCCCTTATTAGATATGTGATTTGCAAACATATTCTCTCCTTCTGTGGGTTCTTAATAGTGCCAAAAAAGATTTCCAAAGTGGTTGTATCATTTTGCATTCCCTTCAGTGCTGAACATTTATGTAGTTTTTAACCTTTATTCACCAGTTTTCAGACTAATGAGCTGGTTCCCTAGTTATACTCCAGGAGAGACCCAATGAGTTCTTTTTTTCCCCCTTTCCTCTGAGTGTCACAAATTCATGGATTTAAATTTATTTTATGTGTTTCAGTGAAATTAATTTTCTTATTAAGCTTGCATTTTCCATCTTTGGTGAATGCGAATCTTTCCTCCTGAGTCCCAAGTTGACAGGGCCACAGTAGTTTTTCTTCCCTTTCCTTCCTCCCTTGCTCCCTTCCTTCTTTCTCTTTCTTTCTAGTTAAGGGAGCCAGGTAGATTTTTGAATTCTTCCCAGTGCAAACTGGAACAAGACATGTGGGTATCCCTCCTCAAGACGTCCCCCCAGTCCCAGCCACTCCCAGCCTGAGAGCTGTAGCCGCCATCCAGCAGATGCAGCCCCTGGGCCAGAACGCTCACCGGCCTTCCTCTTCACGGTTCCCCAGCTGCTCGCGTGTCTGCCTGGCTGTAGAGGAGCAGACAGTGTGCGTGTGTGGTTGTGTGGTGCAGGAGGGTCCCGAAGAAGCAATGAAGCAAATCACACGTGGGGCTGGGGCTGGGTGGAGATAGTGGCAGGATCAGTCATGGCTCACGCAAGGACCCATAGGGCCCTGTGTCCATTAATTCTTCTGTGTTCAATTAATTCTTCTTTGGGGCGGTTTCGGTCCAGGACATCTTCCAGAGTGTCCCCAGGGCTCACCACCTGGTCCTGGTCTAGGAGCTAATCCAGCTTGCGATTCTCCCCGCACTCTGAAATGCTCTTCTGCTCCTCCACGGGCTGGGGATCCTTTCTCCTGATGAACCATTCCAGGTGGTAGCGCACAGCCCAGATCACGAAGGCCATGGGAACGTGACACAGGGAGCATGCGCACCACGGTCCAAAGCGCAGCCCCGCCCTCCACCCTGCACGCGCCCTGGAGCGCCACACAGACAGAGCGTGGGTCCCCTCCCACCGGGCCCCATTAGTCTTTCATAGCTGCCCTGCTCTCTTGTATGACAAGATGTTCCAGAATCATCTTGTTCATTTCCTGCCCGACACCTGGAACCCTCCATTTCTGGTTTCTTTAAGCGAGAAACAGCATTTAGAGACCATAATCTGGGTACTGGGGATGCTCATTTATACTGACTGGATATCGTTTCTAGTCCTTTTCAGTGGATCTAGAGTTAACAGTTTTAATAAAATACAAAAATTTTTTTAAAGATAAAATAAGTCATGAGTTTGTACTGATCCTGTATTCCAAATTCAGGCTATATTTAACCTTTTGAAACTCAGATTTCTATCTCCTTGTTCCTACACCAAAATCCTGCCTCCCAAAGGCAAGCGGAAGGAGATAAGCATATAAGTGACGTGCTAGCAAAAACAGCGGACGTTTATTGAGTGATCATTATGTGCCAGGCCCCATCCAGTCCTCACAGCCAGCCTAGGACCCAGGCACAGAGAGGCTGAGGAAGCTTCCTGGTCACACAGTTTGTTCAGGGCAAAGCCAGGATTCAGACTCAGAGAGCGTGGCTTCAGGGTGAGTCCCTCCACTCCTCCCTCCTTAACTACCTCCTGGCTTAGGACAGAAGGCAACCAGAGCCCCAGAGAGAGGAGTGACACAGAGCTGAGAAACTGAGCGAAGGAGAGATCACTTCCACGGTGGGCTGGTGACGCCAGGAAGGTTTCTGTGATGTGCTGTGTTCAGGGACACGGCCTAGGCCATGACGGTGACAGGCGAGGCCCATCACACCTGGTGCACAGTGGACCATGTTAACTCTCAGAACACCGCTGAAGCAGCACCTGGACATTTCGGGTAACTGACTCGTGTCATCTTGTTCTGCCCCATCCGGGCTGTCTTTGAGTGTGAAAGGGAATACGAATGCCCCACACCCAGCAGAGTGAAACTCAGGTGAGGGCATCCCGAGAGGGAGTCCTATGACCAGCAAAGGGCTGGACCAGCCCATATGGGCCTGTCGCCGGGACCACCACGGTGGAATGCAGGCACCCTCTCTGCAGGAGTTTCACGAAGACATCAGTGTCACTCCCCTCTGGTGACAAATGCAGAAACTGAGACTGGGGCAAGACTTTCCTAAGCTCGTGTAGCTACAAGTGTAGAATCTGGCTTTGACCCTCAAGCGTCAGACTCTCAGCCCCAGCCCCTTCCTTTGTGATTTGCAGCCCAGGAACACAAGGTTGTTACACCCGTGGTGGGTGTATTAGTTTCCTAGCGTTGCTGTAATAAAGTGCCACAAACTGGGTGACTTAAACCACAAAACCACAGAAATTTATCGACTCACAGTCCTGGAGGCCAGGAGTCCAAAGTCAAGGTGTTGGCTCCTTCTGAGATTGTGAGGGACAGTCTGTGGCAGACTTTTCTCCCAGCATCCAACAGCCTCAGGCATCCTTGGGTTATTGAAGATGTTCTCCGTATGTCTTCACGCATCTTCCTTCTGTATGTGTGTCTGTGTCCAAATTCCCCCTTTTAATAAGGACACCAGTCGTTTTGGATGAAAGCCCATCCTACTGGCCTCATTAATCAAGTCAAAGATTTGATTTCCTCTATAAAGACCCTGTCTCAAAATAAGGTCACATTCTGTGGTCCTGGGGGTCAGGGCTTCAATATGTGAATTTGGGAGGGACACATCAACTCGTAACACTGGGGATGGGGGAATCTTCCCCTCCACAGTGTCAGCAAGCTGGGCGGAACTCAGGCTCCGGCAGATACCTCCAGGTGGCTGCATTCCCTCTGAAGCCCTGACTTCACATTTCACTGCCACTCCTTTCCTGTGTGTGTGTGTATGTGTGTGTGTGCGTGTGTGTGTGTGCGCGCGCGCGCGATGTGTGTCCTCTGTGCTGTGTCTGCTTTGTCTCTCCCATCTGATCATGAGCTGCTCTGGTGGCAGGGACCACATCTTGGTTATCTTTATATTCTCCTCCCAAGCCATGCTTTGCCGATTAAAATTCTCAATACGGTGGGGCAACATTTTCCAGGCCTTTATTTTAAGCAAACTCAAGCCTTCACCTGTGTTCCCCCAGCCCACCACTTTGACATCTTTAAACATAATTTGCAACTGTTCTCATAAAAATTAACTCAGGGCAAAAGTCACTGATGGATGTTAAAATCTCTGGGTGAAAATTATTAGGAAACATGATATGTATACAGACTCAAAACTACCAATCAGGGCTTCCCTGGTGGCGCAGTGGTTGAGCGTCCGCCTGCCGATGCAGGGGACACGTGTTCGCGCCCCGGTCCGGGAAGATCCCACATGCCGCGGAGCGGCTGGGCCCGTGAGCCATGGCCGCTGAGCCTGCGTGTCCGGAGCCTGTGCTCCGCAACGGGAGAGGCCACCACAGTGAGAGGCCCGCGTACTGCAAAACAAAACAAAACAAAACAGACTACTAATCAATTACAAAAAGAGATCAGAGATTTCTTAATAATCAAAAGGGAGAAAATCTAGTAGATACCACCTCAATCAGTGACTGCAGTTACCCCCTCTGGGATAGGACTGACTGATCCTACAACCCCGATACGGGATGCAGTGGGAGGGATACAGCATTGTTCATGTTGCATGTTTGCAAAACATTTTTAATTTGAATCTAATAATGAGGACAATTAGACAAATCCAGATGGTGGAACACTTTATACAACAGCTACTCTCTGATCTTAAAAAATGACAATATCATGAAAGATGAGGGCAGGCTAAGGCATTGTCCCAGATTAGAGGTGACTAAGGACACGTGACAGCTAAATGCAGTGTGAAACCCTGATTTCCATCCTGGATCAGGAGAAAGTTGCTATAAATGGCTGGTGGCCCCCACATAGAACAGCACAGGATTAGACCATGAAACCAGACAGTGGTGGGTTCGAATCCCAGCCCTGCCACTTACTAGCTTTGTGAACGTTGGGCAAATCATTTAATGACTTTAAGCCTTCATGTTTCCTAAACTGTAAAATGGGATTTGACTAGAGAACCTGTCTCTTAGGGTTATTTTGAAAATGAAAGATAGTGATCTGTGTAAAAGTGGAGTATTATGCAGTCATTCATCCATCCATCCATTCAACCCATTCAACACAGAAGGGTTGCCAGTTCCAGACAGAGTGCTTGGCAGGCGGTAGGCACTCCCTTTAAGTGTCAGCATTCTATTTATACTGAACAAATCACTGAGCAAGTGTAGATGAGGACCAACGCTGACAGTGCTGTGCTCATGCTAAATGCATATGAGCGACGCTGGGAAGAAGGAGCATTCCCTGAGGTGGCCTGACTCCTAGCTCAAAGGTGGACCATTCTGAGTGCCTGGATCCATCTAGGGACTTGATTATTCTACAGTTGTTCACCCTATAAGCATTTCCTGAACCGAGTAGTCGAGCCTGGAACTGTGGGAGGAAAGAACGATTAGAAGAGGCGACAAGAAAAGGGTAGAGGAGCATGGAGAAGTGGGAGCCAGGGAGAGGCCCGTGGGAGACAGATAGGACTTGAGGGCGAGACTGGAAGATGGGACAAGGTCCATGGTGAGGCAGATGGGAGGTGATGCCCAGCATCAGGACCACCTTATGGACCTGATATCCAGGAAGGATGGAAGAAGTAGCTTCCTTCTCAGGTGAGTGGACATTTGAGTGATGTCTTGCACATGTAAGAGTCAAGGAGAGGTAGAGATGCCATTTCTGATGGAAAAATCCATCCACTCGTGTGGAGGTCAAATAGCAGAAAAGGGCCCTGGGAGTTTGGGGACTGGGCCAGGTTGAAAGGATGTGGTGGGGAGAGGGCAGGGCATGGTTGGGGTTGGAGGGTAGGTGGACTGTGAAGGGCTTGGAAAGGTATTAAGGGAGGCTGGACTTTTATCAAATGGCCTGAGAAAGGCGTGACCTGGTTCTGCTCTGTAGGAGCAGGAAGGAGGCCCTTTGGCAAAGGTGGGCCCCTCTCAGGGGACATAGCTTATAGATGATAAAGAGGAGGAGACCCCAAAAGTGCCCTGGGTCTTAGCTGGGGGTGGAAGAGCGAGAACTGCAGCTCCATCTTCTTCCTGGAAACCAGGTTCCCGGAAACCAGTCCCATGGGACGGACCAGCAGAGAACGGCCTTGCCCACAGCCTAAGTGTAAGAGATAACACAGGACGAAGCCCTTGATAGTGGAGTTAGGGAGAGGGGCCGCATGGGGTAGGTGCTCAGGAAGAGGATTAACAAGTTTCCTCTAACAAATCCAGATCTTTCCATTCTGGTCTCTAAGCCTTTGCATTTGTTGTTCCTAGAAGCTAAGTTCAGTCCCACCGTTTGCACAGCTGCCCCTTTATCAGCAAGCAGGTCTTATTCAAACACCACTTATGAAAAGTCTTTCCTGACCACACTTGCCAACACCGTCACTTCTTCATCCTACTCTCTCCCCACAACTCTGGCCTGTTATCCTGTCTTACCCTGTTTTTAGATAGCACTTCTCACCATCTGAAATCCCATTATTTGCTTGTAATTGTCTATTTCCTCCCCCAGAAAGTAATACACTCCTGAAGGGCCTAGCCTCGTTCTGTGTTCTCTCTCCATCATTTGGGACAGTACTTGACGTCTGGTAGATGTCCATAAGATAGTTGTCTGAAGGAATACATGGATGAATGGATGGATGGATGGATGGATGGAAGAACAGACAAACTTGCTGACTGCTTTAATGTGATTGAAACTAGGGTGGATGGAGAGCTGGCCTATAATCTGAAGCGAAGATGGACTTTTGTGTTTTTTCGGTGTGGTCCTCCTGTTTCAGCAGTGTTTCAGAGCTGGACTTGATCATAGTGACTGTGGAATTTGCATGTGGTGGTAAGAGAGATAAAGAGACCGGATCCTAACACGGGATATAGAGAAGCCACCCAGGAGCCGTATCCCGTCTACACCGATGGTCGGTTTGAACTGCACCATGTGGAAACGTTATTTGAAATTAGTTGCCAGCATTTAAAAATCTCTTATGATTTCAAATAAATGTACATATCTATTTGCACTTAACTAAAAGATCTGACAATATCAGGCCTGCGTTATTACAGGGTGAAATTGGCTGGGGCTGGCTCACGTTTGCTCCCATTTGATCCGGTGGCTCTAAAACCCACTGGCCGGCTTCCTCATTCCCACCCCAGGCCTGGCCCCATCAGCCTTTGAATTTGCTTTTCTTGCTCTAATGCACTAAATCGTGATTCAAAGCAGTGGTTCCCAACTCTTTGAAGTATGAGGACCCCTTTGGAAAATAACTTTTCCCTGTAATCATGAAATGAAATTCATGCTCACAGCAGGAACTCGAGAAACACAGAAAATCAACAGAAGATAGTAAACATCACCCACAGGCCCAACCTGTAGAGATCAGCACTGTTTACACTGAATGGATGTGAGGACCCCTAAAATCTTCACGGTCCTCACACTCTAGTACAGGGCCGCACAGCAGGAGGTGAGTGGCGGGCTAGCGAGCAAAGTTTCACCTGCTGCTCCCCGTTGCTCCCATCACCGCCTGAGCCATCCCCCTCTCCCCACCCCCGTGGAAAAATTGCCTTCCACAAAACTGGTCCCTGGTGCCAAAAAGGTTGGGGACCACTGCTCTAGTAGTTTTATATAGTAACTATTGACTGGCCGAAATAAGATGTAATTAAAAAAACACTATTTTTTTCAGAAACAGGGATAAAGGAACGTGTCTTTTCCTCAACACACTGTTTTCCCAGAGCCGTTTGGAAAATAGTCACACTTATACATGGGCACATATTACAGGCTCACCTAGTGGGTCCTTTTTGGTGCCCACATGGAGGTTCAGACTCTCATCTTTTGGGGCCCATAACTACTTCTACTTTAAGGAAATACAGGAAAGACTGCAAAGTGTGAAACTTTGGCATTATGGCACTCGTATCCCAATTAGATCCTGGCCAAGTTATAGCAAACATACATTTTAGTGCATTGATGAGCTTATTGGAAATAAAGAAGTTGTTAAGGGTCGTTATAACTAAATAAGCAAGAAAGTAAATAAGTTAATATATAAATGTCAGAGGACTGAAACCAAAGCAAGGAATGGTAAATAGTAAGTGAGTAAATTGAGCAATAACTATAAGGCAGTGTTGTCCTGAGGTCAAAGACCTATATTGGCACCACCAATGAGAAACTAAATTTTGGGCTCTTAGAAAGGCAGGGGAGCTGAACGCCAGGATCTATATTGAGCTTTGGATCACTAAAGACAGGGAAGAAAAGAAAAAAATAAACATAGCAAAGTGCAAAGTCAAATGATGTAGACAAATCCAGTTATTTCAGTAATAGCAATAAATGTAAGGGGACTAAACCACCACCAGTTAAAAGACAATGATCGTCAGATTAAATTTTTTTTAGTTTAGCCATATATTAATTGTAAGAAACAGATGAAACTATAAACAAAGAAAGGTTGTAAATAAAAAGAGGATAATAAATACACTAGACAAATAACAATGAATATCAAATCAAAATAATTTTAAGAAGAACAATGCAAAATTAAAGATAAAGAGGATCAACATATAATGATAAGAAGTTCAATTCACCAATAAGATAAGACAGCTGTAAACTTGCATTCATTTTATAAAGCCTCAAAAATATGAAACAAAAATTGAAAATAGCTACAGGGAGAAATGGATATATCATGATAGTAGAAAATTTCAACACATCTTTGTTAATTATTGAAATGTCAAACAGACAAAAAATTAGTAAAGACATAGACTATTTGAATTATAGCTGACAGCCATGATTTGTTTTTTGAAACTACCAAAAGCTTTTATGCATACCAGTTGCTAGGATGAGCACAATTCCTTTCAAATCCCAGAGAAATTACAATTTAAATAACTTCCAAAAGTTGTGCTTCACTGAAAAATACTGCCTTTCTAGAATAGGTATATGAAAGAAAATATAAGAACTTTTTTAAAATTGTGAAAACAGAGAAGTATCTCTATTGTGCTTTTCTTTTATTTTTATTTTTTTAATTTTTTTTGAGTATTTGGAGATCATTTTTTTTAACCTAATTTTTTACCTCATTTTTTCTTTAATTGCATTTTTGCCTTTTGTTTGTTTGTTTTAACATCTTTATTGGAGTATAATTGCTTTACAATGGTGTGTTAGTTTCTGCTTTATAGCAAAGTGAATCAGCTATACATATACATATATTCCCATATCTCTTCCCTCTTGTGTCTCCCTCCCTCCCACCCTCCCTATCCCACCCTTCTAGGTGGTCACAAAGCATTGAGCTGATCTCCTTGTGCTATGCAGCTGCTTCCCACTAGCTATCTATTTTACATTTGATAGTGTATATATGTCTCTCTCACTTTGTCCCAGCTTACCCTTCCCCCTCCCCATGTCCTCAAGTCCATTCTCTAGTAGGTCTGCATCTTTATTCCCATCTTGCCCCTAGGTTCTTCATGACCATTTTTTTTTTTTTTAGATTCCATATATATGTGTTAGCATACGGTATTCGTTTTTCTCTTTCTGACTTACTTCACTCTGTATGACAGTCTCTAGGTCCATCCACCTCACTACAAATAACTCAGTTTTGTTCCTTTTTATGGCTGAGTAATATTCCATTGTATATATGTGCCACATCTTCTTTATCCATTCATCTGTCAGTGGACACTTAGGTTGCTTCCATGTCCTGGCTATTGTAAATAGAGCTGTAATGAACATTGTGGTACATGACTCTTTTTGAATTATGGTTTTCTCAGGGTATATGCCCAGTAGTGGGATTGCTGGGTCATATGGTAGTTCTATTTTTAGTTTTTGAAGGAACCTCCATACTGTTCTCCATAGTGGCTATATCAATTTACATTCCCACCAATAGTGCAAGAGGGTTCCCTTTTCTCCACACCCTCTCCAGCATTTATTGTTTGTAGATTTTTTGATGATGGCCATTCTGACTGGTGTGAGATGATATCTCATTGTAGTTTTGATTTGCATTTCTCTAATGGTTAATTATGTTGAGCATTCTTTCATGTGTTTGTTGGCAATCTGTATATCTTCTTTGGAGAAATGTCTATTTAGGTCTTCTGCCCATTTTTGGATTGGGTTGTTTGTTTTTTTGATATTGAGCTGCATGATCTGCTTGTAAATTTTGGAGATTAATCCTTTGTCAGTTGCTTCATCTGCAAATATTTTCTCCCATTCTGAGGTTTGTCTTTTGGTCTTGTTTATGGTTTCCTTTGTTGTGCAAAAGCTTTGCAGTTTCGTTAGGTCCCATTTGTTTATTTTTGTTTTTATTTCCATTTCTCTAGGAGGTGGGTCAAAAAGGATCTTGCTGTGATTTATGTCATAGAGTGTTCTGCCTATGTTTTCCTCTAAGAGTTTGATAGTGTCTGGCCTTACATTTAGGTCTTTAATCCATTTTGAGTTTATTTTTGTGTATGGTGTTAGGGAGTGTTCTAATTTCATTCTTTTACATGTAACTGTACAGTTTTCCCAGTACCACTTATTGAAGAGGCTGACAGCCATGACTTAATGGGCATATATAGGACTCTCCCAACATTAAATAGTACTCATTCTCCTCAAGAAATGTGGACACCTGTGTTTTAATAAATTTATTTTGTTTTTTATTTATTTATTTTTGGTTGTGTTGGGTCTTCTTTGCTGCCCGCAGGCTTTCTTTAGTTGCGAGGAGTGGGGGCTACTCATCATTGCGGTGCACGGGCTTCTCATTGCGGTGGCTTCTCTTGTTGTGGAGCATGGGCTCTAGACACGTGGGCTTCAGTAGTTGTGGCTCGCGGGCTCTAGAGCACAGGCTCAGTAGTTGTGGTGCAGAGGCTTAGTTGCTCCATGGCATGTGGGATCTTCCTGGACCAGGGCTTGAACCCGTGTCCCCTGCATTGGCAGGTGGAGTTTTAACCACTGCACCACCAGGGAAGTCCCTGGACACTTGTGTTTTAAGATTCCTTACCATTTTTTCAAATTGATTTCTAATTTAATTGCATTGCGGTCAGAAAACATGGTTGAAATATATAGACTTTATTAAACCACAAAACATTTGTTATTATATTTAAAATAATCATTATCATACAGGTATCATATATCCTCTAATCACAATGGAATTAAGAAAGTAGATATACATAATGCAAAGACAAATTTTAGTAATCCTCTGTGTTTGGAAATTTAAAAGCACACATCAAAATGAGTTGTGAATTAAAAAATTAATGTAAATTTTGAAATAATTTGAGTTGAATGATTCTGAAAATAGTACTTGTCAATGTTAAGCAGCAAGTGTGATACGTTAAGGAGAAATCCATACCTTTCAATAATATATTAGAATAAAGGAAAAGCTGAAAATGTGTAAACTAAAGAGAACAACAGAATACCCCCAGAGAAAGTAGAAAGGAGACAATAAAGAAAAATCAGAAATTAATGAAATAGGAAAGAAAAAAGATGTAACAGAGTAAATCACCTAGGCTAAATATTGGTTCTTTGGAAAGATTAATAAGATAGACAAACTTCTGGTAAGACTGATTTAAAAAGACACACACACATAACAGTATTAGGAATTAAAATAGATCAAAACTATAGCTACAACTAAGATTTAATAAAATTTTATACAAGTCTTTTTGCCAAAAATTTGAATGCATAAATATAACTCCAAAATTGATTCAGAAAGGATTAAAAAGCCCAAATTTTCTTATAACCATTTAAAAAATGAATAAGAGGTTAACTATCTTCCCAGATTTTTTTTTTTTAAACAGGGGCGTTCAACCAATCTTTCAAGCTCATTCCAATCTTACACAGAATCTTCCAGAGATTAACAAAAAATGCCTAACCCATTCTATGGTGATAAGGTAACCTTGATATCAAAATCATTCAGGGACAGTATGAGAAAGGAATATTATAAGTCAATCTCATTCAATAACATGAATGCAAGTCTTATCTAAAATATTACCAAAGTGAAATCTGGCAATACCTAGAAAAGATAATGCATGAGAACTAAGTTGGGTTTAATCCCCAAAATCAAAGGCGATTTAATATTGGGAAAAAATTATAAATAGTCACTACTTTAACAGACTGAAGTAAATTAATTATCCCAGTATGTATAGAAATAAGACTTCAGAAAATTTAACACCCACTTGTAATCAATCAGTTACACAAACACAAAAATATTTACCAAAATAGAAGTGGACAAAAGCTTCCTTGACAAGACAAAGGTATGTACCCAAATCACCAATCTCAATGGTGGTAAATTTGAACCTTTTCCTTAGAAATTAGAAGACAAGAGTATATTCTATCCCCCTTACTGCTCCAGAGGTCCTAATTAGCACCATAAGGCAAGAAAAAGGTGTCAAAGATATAATGATTGGAAAAAAGAAATAAAACTGTCATTATTCATAGATGATATGATTATTTACATAGGAAATAAAAAAGAATCTACAAATTATTAAGATTAATGAGAGTTCAGCAAGGTAGATATAAAGTCAATAATAGAAAAATGAATTCCATGTCTGTACACCAACAACAAGCAATTAGAAAATGCAGTTTCACTTGGAGGGCATTACGCCAAGTGGCATAAGTCCGACAGAGAAAGAGAAACACTGTGTGGTCACACTTAGATGTGGAATCTGAAGATACAGCAAACTAGCGAGTATAACAAAAAGAAGCAGATTCACAGAGAATGAACTAGTGGTTACCAGTGGGGAGGGGGAGGAGGAAATACAGGGGTGGGGGAGCAGCAGGTACAAACTATTGGGTGGAAGACAGGCTCAAGGATGTACTGTACAACACAGGGAAGACAGCCAATATTTTGTAATAACTGTAAATGGAAAGTAACCTTTAAAAATTGTATGAAAAATAAAAAAAACTAAAAACATAATTTAATAAAAAAAGAAAATATATTAACTTAGAAAAAAAGAAAATGTAGTTTCAAAAATGATTTTATTTATTTAATAAATTTATTTATGTTATTTATTTATTTTTGGCTGCATTGGGTCTTCGTTGCTGTGCGTGGGCTTTCTCTAGTTGCGGTGAGCGGGGGCTACTCTTTGTTGTGATGCACGGGCTTCTCATTGCAGTGGCTTCTCTTGTTGCAGAGCATGGGCTCTAGGCACGTGGGCTTCAGTAGTTGTAGCACACGGGCTCAGTAGTTGTGGCTCGTGGGCTCTAGCCGCAGGCTCAGTAGTTGTGGCTCATGGGCTTAGTTGCTCCACAGCATGTGGGATCTTCCCGGACCAGGGCTCAAACCCATGTCCCCTGCATTGGCAGGTGGATTCTTAACCACTGTGCCACCAGGGAAGCCCTGATTTTATTTATAACAGCAACAGAAGAAAAGGTATGAGGCACGTACAGATAATTATTTTTTAAATGTGGAAGACTTTTATAGAAAAAAACATATACTATTAGAGAAAATCATTAAAGAAGTCATAAATAAATGGAGAAATATTTTCAGTTCATGGCCAGGAAGACTTGATATGGTGAAGGTCTCAAATATCCCCAAATTGAGCCATAGACTTACTACAATGCCAATCAAAATCCCAACTGCATTTTTAAAGGAACTGAACAAGCTGATTCTAAGATTTATATGGAAGAACAAAGGCCCAAGAATAGCCAAGACATTCCTGAAGAAGCATGAAGTGGGGCGATTTGCCCAGAAGATGTAGAGATTTATTACTAAGCTCTGAGAATTATGGCAGTGTGTTATTGGCACAGAGAAACTGACAAGTGAAGCAGAATGAAAAACTCAGAAACAAACCCAAGCACATTTGGTAACCTGATATCTGACTGACTGCAGCAGCATTTCAGGCCACCAGCAAGAGGAAGAACTCGTCTGTAGAAGATGCTGGGGCCACTCAGTGGTATCCATGGGGAGAAAAAACAAAAACGGGTCCTTACCCCATCCTGTCACTTACAAAAACTAGACCCAGATAAAGGCGTACATAAGAAAGATACAGTTTTAAAACTTTTAAAAGATAGTAGAGGAGAATATTCTCATGACCTCCAGGTAAGGAGGTATTTTCTAATCGAGATTTAAGAAGGACCATCAGAGGAAACACTGGTAAATACGACTTCAGTAAAATCAAGAACCGTTGTTCAAATTCACCTTCAATAAACAAAGCACAAACTGGAAGAAGACAATGGCCACACTTTAACAAACAAAGGATTACCTTCCAGGATACAATTCCTGTAATCCAATGAGAAAACACAAACAACCTTACAGAAACAATTTTGATATTAAAAAGGGATCCTCCCATCCCCCGAGGTATAAGCAGAGAGGAGCTTCTGCTTTTTGGTGGTCTCTGACTTTTGTGCTAGGAGAAGGCTAAAAAACCAGGTTTTACAGGAGTCCTCTTACTTGAAGAAATGGGTCCCTTCTACTCTGAGGAAATGGAGACGAGCAAACTCTACCTCCCAAGAGGCTGCAGGCAGCAGACTGAAGAGGAGAGTCAGGCGAGGACAGGGTGTTACTGGGTGGCTTCTGTGAGATAAGCAAAACTGTTTTGTAAACAGGAAAATAAAAACTTTTTTATTGCCTTCTAGAGTAATGAAATTAATGGCATTAACATATAGGCAAAGTATTTTAGAAACAAAGGGCGATTTTTATCAATGGCAGGGGGATGGAGGGGAGTGTGGGGAAGATCCCTTCCCAGTGATGAGTTATCAGCTTCTGGAGCTGGGTCTTACTGGGAGCTAGGAGCCCTCCAGGACAAAAGATGAGAAGAAGGGGCAAATGAGAGCCATGGCAGAAGCTTTCCCAAACTCCCAGCAGTCCAGCCTGCAAGCTGAGATGGTCAGACTGAGGGGAATTCATGCCTGGGACCAGCAGGGTGACCTCAGGCAGGTTGGGAACACCAAGCATCAGATTTCTCTCCTATAAATGTGGGGTGACAACACCTTCCCCCCAGGATGTGATGAAATATGACCTTTGTCATTTGGGTAGCCTGAAGCCTGGTACACAGTAGGCACTCAGCCAAGTTCCCTGGGCTCCTTCTCCCTTGGGAAACCCAACGACACATCTGCTTCGGTTTCAGCTCTTTCCTCCCGCCTCCCTCTTTGCTGCTCCCCTTCTCCACAATTTGGCCTTTTCACTTTCCATCAACATTTAACTAGCAGTTTCCCTGGATATATTGATTTGGATAAACTCCAGTTGAGTTTCGAGCGAATGCATCATGGTGCACACAGACGTTACAGCTCTTATAGACGGAAGGGACCAGTTAGGAATTAGAGACTATGCTCGTGATAAAACTTAACATCAATAAAATAGATGATCACAATAATGAAACTTGCTGCCGTTTGGCCAGCACTGAGCCCAGGGTCTGAGCTAAATACAGTGCATATTTTCTCCATTTTAATCTCCATTTCATCCCTAGGACCCAGGCAGGCACTATTGTTAAGCCCACTTTGCAGATGTGAAAACTGAAGCTAGAGAGCGGTTGTGCGTCTCGCCCAAGGTCATAAGGCTTGTTGGAGTAGGAGTCATACATTTTCCATAGACCTGTCAGTCAGCTGAGCACAGTGGTTGTGCTGAGTGGTTGTGTGTAACTTGGCACAGAGGTTGGAAAGGTGACCCTGGGCTGACATCCCTGGCTCAAGCCGTACCGCCTCCCAGCTTTGGAACCTGAGGCAAGTGACTGCTCTGAGATTCAACTGTTCTCACGTGTAAAACGGGGGCCAACACGAGCTTCAGAGCATTTCTGCAAGGATTCTATCAGATAAAAATATCTGAAGGGCTTAGCACAGTGCTTGGCACACCATTTGTGAGGCTTAAATGAGTTAACACGTGTAAAGCGGTGAGAGGCGCGCCTGGCGCGGAGTAACTGCCACCTAAGAGCTTGTTTTTATTATTGTTCTTGTTGATGGCAGGACCGTTCAGATTACAGAAGAGCCCCTTTGCCAAGGACCCCGCATGTGCTTTGGGGTCGTATGAACAGATCAATCATGATCTGGGGCAGAGCCTCAACCATACACAGAACCCTTCCAGCCCATGATGTCTTGGGGGAAAAAAATCCGATTCTACACAAAAATCTGAATATCCAGCTTCTCTTGAAAAGCTAGATCTGGCAGTCCTGAGCTCACACTCCTCTCGGTGACAGTCAGTCCTCTCTTCGTGACTGGCGTGTTTGAGACATGTGGCCTCAGTGGGGAAATGGCACCTGCCTGGTCCCTGTAGAGGCTGGAGTTTGTAACCCCTGGAGGAAGTGCCCCAGGAGCAAAGGTGTGACTTGCATGGTCTGAAAAGGGTAAGGAGGGCTTCTAGGAGAAGGTTATTTTTTGTTTTTGTTTGTTTTTTTAATTCTGAGACATGGCAAATGCACTCAAGAGCACAAAAGGTATACACATAGTTTAAAGAAAATGCAGACCCATTGCCTCCTACTTGGGCTGAGAAATTGAATATTACCCGTAACTCAGAGCCTTGGTATTCAGCGTGATCCCCCACCAGCATCAGCCTCACCTGGGGGCCAGGTGGAAGGGCAGCATCCCCGGCCCCTCCCAGACCTATGGAACCAGGTGGCTCGCGTGTACCTCGGAGCTGGAGAACGGCTGCTTTCGAGGTGCCGTGTGCGATTCTCAGCTGTGCCCACCTCCCTCCCCTAACCCGAAGGTTTTTTATCCAAGTCGAGTTTAGCTTTACCACCGGTGTAGGTATCTCCCCAACATATTGTTTAGTTTTGAACCTGGTGATGCAAAGAAAGGCGATGTGCTTCCTGCGAGCTGAGTGCTGGGCACAGACTCTGGGACACGCTCACTTCAGCTTCCCTGTGAGCTCCCTGGAGGGGAAGTCGGGGTGCGGGCACCCCCATGGGGCATCTGGAGGGGCTGCCATGTGACACAGGACCTTGATGGCGGGGATCTTAGTGATGATGCCCTGAACAGCCCGCTCCGGAGGCCCCCCGTGGAGGTCGTGCATCGGGCCAATGGGACAGCCAGCCAGGTGAGTGCAGGGAGACCCAGGCTTTCCTGGTTCTCTCCTCTCCTTTCCTCCCATCCTTGTGGAACTGTCCTCTTTAAAAATCCCTTTACTGTAACCTGGTGGGATTTTTTTTAAGGAATTGAAATTAGAAGTGTGTGTTCAGCTTGCCCTGATAACCCAGAGCTCCTTGGCCAGGTCTTTGAACAATAAAGGTTTGGAAGGGCCCTGAGGAGCAGGCTTCCTGTAGGACTGGAGCTGTGTAAGGGAAGGATGGTATCTGCTCTCCCAGGGCCGCTGTAACAAAGCACCACAAACTGGGTGGCTGAAAACACAGAAATGTATTTTCGCACCGTTCTGGAGGCTGGAAATCTGAAACCAAGGTGTCAGCAGGGCCCTGCTCTCTCTGCCCGTTCTGGGAAGGACTCTTCTTCGCCTCTTCTTATCTTCCAGTGGTTGCCAGCCACCCTTCGTGGTCCTCGGTTTGTAGGTGTGTTACACCAACTTCTGCCTCTGTTGTCATAAGGCCTTCTTCCTGTGTCTCTGTGTGTCCTCTTTTGTTTTTATAAGGACACGAGTCATTGGATTTGAGGTCCACCCTACTCCAATAAGACCTCATCTTCACGAATCACACCTGCAAAGACCTTACAGTAAGTCCCCTACATACGAACCTTCCAGTTACGAACTTTCAAAGATGCGAACGTGCGTGCCGTCAACGTCGGGCATGAGGGAAATTGCAGCTCACCCTCCATCTCCTAGTGCTGACGACCCTTCAGCTCTACCATCTCCCACCTCCTCTCCCTCCTCCAGTCAGTAACTCTTCTTGCCTGTTCACTAGATGCCTGACCCTGCGTTCCAGCTGTTATGCTGTACTACTGTACTTTTCAGAGTACTGTACTGTGAGATTAAAAATGTTGTTTTTATTTCTTGTGTCTGTTTTTTATGTATTATTTGTGTGAAAAGTATTATAAACCTATTACAGCAGTACTATATAGCCGATTGTGTTAGCTGGGTACCTAGGCTACCTTTGTTGGACTTATGAACGTGCTCTTGAAACGGAACTCGTTTGTTTGTAGGGGACTTATTGTATTTCCAAATAAGGTCACATTCTGAGGTTCCGGTTCTGAGTGGTGGGGACACACTGTTCAACCCACTACAGATGGTGTGGCTGGAACTTGGGGGTGACAGGAGAGCATGGCAGGGGATGCTGTGACCCACGCCTCGATATTTGGGTGGTACTTTCCGCCCATGGAGGGTTTTAAGCATCTAGGTGATGCTGCCCTCATCCCAACGTTTTTCCATATCTCCACATTTCTCTTTGCCTGTGATGACCCATCCTTCGAGGCTCATGTCAGCCCCTCTGCACAACCATCTCTGACCAGCCCTGAGGAGTTCACTACCCACCCCCTGCTCGGCACCCCCCAGGCCCTGAGCTCCCCTGGGCTCCCCTGGCTCATGGCTTGTCATGACCTGTGGACGTGTCCATCTCTCCTCCTTGGACAGGAGCTCTTGGGTTGAGGGCCAGCTCTCATTCATTCCGGTACCCTCTGCTCCCAGCAAGGTTGGGGACAGCATGGATGGGAAGCCTGAGATGGGTCTGAGCACCAGTGCTGACCTGTCAGTGTTCTTTCCTAAGAAGGTGTTTGCTTTTCTGCCTTCATAAGAGGGCAGTTGTACTAGATCAGAGATTCTTTCTGATCTCTTTTCAAAAATGAACTTCCTTCTAAATATGCCCCTGTCCCTCAGCTGCCGAAGAAAGGCTGTTCGTCTTTGGAGCCCGGGTGCCCCTGCGAATCAGGCCCCCAAATCCACACCTGCCTCGCTTTTTGCCAGCCCCCTCCACCCCACTGCCTGCTGCCGGGACCCCTCGGTGTGCGGCCCTCCTTTGACGACAGGTCCCGCGTTTCCAGGACAAGGCTCGGTCATAAAATCAACTGTCCGCAGCCATTTAGGCCCAGGCATGGTTAATGCCCAAACTGGCCTGTTAATGAGGGAAAATGATGAGGAGAGCTTGTTAACAGACACAGGCTCAAGGTAATAAACAGGCCATTAAAGCCAGGTAGTAAACAGCTTGCCAAGCACCATTTATGAATTTATTTTTCTGAAGGGGAAAAAAAAAATAACCGACAAGGCTTGTCTCCTTTGGTGACTGGGTCGGACTGGCAGTCAGAAGAAGTGAGAGCTTCCTGACAAGGCCAGGGCTGGAGGGGATGGCAAGAGGCTGCCCAGGAAGCCCCCTTAGGTTGGGACGTGCAGATGTGTGGGCAGGACCCTGGCACCGGGCAGTGGGCTAGCTGTGGACTCCCATGGTCAGGACTTTGGTCCCAACTGTTCCATATACCCTTGCAGGCTGTATGTGGTGTCAGGAATCCTGGGTACTCTTTCTGGCACTGGGACCTGGGAGAAGTAACCTGATTTTTCCAGCCTCGGTTTCCCCACTGCAATGATGGGGAGAGACTCCGTTGTCTCTTCAAGGCCTTGGACTGAGTTAAATACTGCTCTCCCCAATTCATGTCCTTTCTAGAAACTCAGAATACCACTATTTTTTTTGAATTGAAGTATAGTTGATTTACAATGTCGTGTTAGTTCCAGGTGTACAGCAAAGTGATTCAGTTATACATAAATATGTATAGAAAGAATACATGTGTGTGTGTATTCTTTTTCAGATTCTTTTCCATTATAGGTTATTACAAGATATCGAATATAGCTCCCTGTGCAATACAGTAGGACCTTGCTGTTCATCTGTTTTAGAGATAGTGGTATATATCTGCCTATCCCAGACTCCTAATTTATCCCTCCTCCCTGCTTTCCTCTTCAGTAACCATAAGTTTGTTTTCTATGTCTGTGAGTCTGTTTCTGTTCTATAAATAAGTTCATTTGTGTCATTTTTTTTTAGAGTCCACTTTTTTGGAAGTTGGATTGTTGCAGATGTAATTAGTTAAGATGAGATCGTACTGAAATAGGATGAGCCTTAATCCAATATGGCTGGTGTCCTTACAGGAAGAGAAGAGACACATACAGGGGAGAAGGGCACAGGGGGACAGAGACAGAAATTGGAGTGATGTGTCTACAAGCCAAGGAACACCAGGTGTTGCTGGCCGCCACCCGAAGCCAGAAGAGGTGAAGAAGGACCCTCCTCTAGAGCCCTCAGCGGGAGCCTGGCCCTGAAACACTTTGATTTCAGACTTGCAGCCTCCCTCCGCAACTGTGAGACAATAAATTCCTGTTGTTTTCAGCCATCGTTTGTAGCACTCTGTTAAGGCAGCTCCCAGAAACCACCACAGGCCTCCAGTTCTAAAACCCTCTACGTGAGACGCTTGTACCTCAAATCCTTGCCAGTTTAAAGTGCATTTCCGGAGGACAGGCAGAGAGCGTTTGCATATACCTGTGGCTCAGAACTAGGGTCTTGTGCCCTCAGGGGACATTTGCAACATCTGGGGATATTTTTGGGGGATGGGGTGCAGTGTGCTCCTGGAATCTGGTAGGTAGGGACCAGGGAGGCTGCTACACATCTTACAAAGAATTACCCAGGCCAATAGTGCTTGGACTGAGAGCCCCTGGCATATGGGACTATTGACTCAGAGCCCCGTGGAAAGGTAAACTGAGGCAGGTTAAAATGTTTCCAGAGTTTATCTGAGCATATGTCAGTTCAAATCAGGCAGCCCCAAACCAGAGCTGGTTGGGAGCACCCTCCCAGCAGGAGCTAGGACAAGGTTTTCATAGAGAAGACGGTGACGCTAAGCAAAGCAGTGATTTGATTGGTTATAAGCCTAAGAGGCTGCCTGACTTGGGAAAGCCTCGTTGGCTGTGATTGGCTATTCATCAGTTTCATTTCCTCAGATTCTAGAGCACTGGCCTGGCTTAGCTTTCAGTGTGCTTACGGGGGCTACCGGGGTGTTAGAGCCGCCCCATCTAATGGGCTCCTTGTTGAATTACTGTAACAGCCCTGATCTGGTCATAGTGCTTTATGAGAACTGACCCAGGAGAGTGGCCCGTGCCCAGTGCAGGCAACCAGACTCTTTAGCTATAGACTGATTCAACACAATGATATATCAAATGATTGAATCTTTCTAAACTAAACCTTCCAGTTAACACAACCCTCCCCCCAACACACATACACATCAGGATCAACAAGAGGGTTTTCAAAATTTGCATATATGTCAACCGACAGGTCAACAGGTGTGGGCACCAGTCAGCCTGAGGACCAACACATGAGGGTTCACCAACACACCAGAAAGACCCCGAGATTTAATAGCTCGAAGACACTTGCAAGAGTGAGAGCCTCTCCTCCTGATGCGGGAAGGCGCGTCCTTGGCCAGAGGCTCTGGGTCCCTCACCAGGTCCTAATCCACAGCAGTGCATCCGTACCCACAAGGCAACTGATGGACCAGCCCTGAGACCATTGAAGTTACCCCTAAAGAACACATCTGGTAGAAGAGGGTGTGTTAACTAGAACCGTTAGTGCAGATAAATTAGATAATTGTATACTGTGGAGTTGAATGACTCTGTAACGGATGTAACTAAGTTGAGAAGGTCACTGCTGGCTGGTTTCCACGTCTCGTGTCAGAGCATGTGGCGTGGGCATTGTCACACAGTTCATTCTAGCCTTTGACTCACACAGCTTTGCCAATGTGTCACCCACACGGGACGGTGTGTCACCCACCATCGCATCCCTGACCCAGCACTGGCCAGTCCCTCAGCTGGGGGTGGGCGCAGAGGGGTGCCAGATGCTACTGCCACTCCTTCTTCGAGCCCCATATTTTAGTGAGCAGCAAGCTCTGAGCTCTGGCTTCAGGGTGCTTCTAGGTTCAGCAGCTGCCCTGTGGCTTCTACAAGGTCCGGAAACTGCAGAAGCCACCGTCCCTCATTTGTAAAGCATGGGCCATCACAACAGCACAAACCTCTCAGGGTTTCGTGAGGATAAATGAGATAATGCAGCTAAATAAAGTGCTTAGCACGGCACCTGGCGCAAAGGCCATGCATAAGAAACCCCTCAGACACCTGCTTTGCACCAGCATCCTTGCACCAGAACCAGATTTCCCACCCTGCCCCACCAAGTATAGGCTTTGGGAGGCAGACACCAGCTGAGTAGCTTCTGGTCAGGGACTGATCTCTCTGAGCCTCAGTTTGCGCAGCTGTAAAATGGGAATAATGCTTATCTCTTGGAAAATTAAATTAGATAAAACGCTCAGCAAGGTACCTCTGAGGTTTACACTCATTCTTTCCCTTTTTCCAGGTTCTTGTCAGGGTCTACCTGTCCTGCCACTGAGGAAATCGGGGCCTGGCTGGGAACAGAGTCGGGTTCCCTGGGTGCTGGTCACCAGCACCTGGAGCCTCCAGGTCAAACTCTGGAAGCATATCCAGGCCTCGATTTTAGGATGTTACCTAGAGGCAATGCACCCAACTTCCCAATTTTACAAAAGGAAGCCTGACACCCGGATGGGACAGCGACCCACCCCCCTGAGGTCCCCCAGCAGTTCAGAGCAGAGGCTCGCTCCTCTTCTCCTTTGCTGCCAACTTTATTCAGCAGGTGCTTGTGATCCCTGAAGAGCCAGGTGCCATGTGAAGGACCTGAAAAGAGGGGGATCCCGTGTCTGCCCTCCCAACTGCCGTTGGTGAATGATGCCACCCCATCCCACCCCCCAACGATATGTCCGTTGGTGACAGGGTCTTTGTAGATGTAATTATGTTAAGAATCTCGAGATGAGATTATCCTGGATTATCCAGGTGGGCCTTCTGTCCGGTGACAAGTGTCCTTTCAAGAGACAAGAGGAGGAGAGGGAAGGCCATATGAAGAGAGAGGCAGACATTAGACACAGGTACCCTCATTATCCTATTTTACAGGTAAGAAAACTGAGACTCAGAGAGGCCAGGAGGAGGCGGAAGTGGGAAGGAAACTGTTTTGCTTCCAGCCTGTGCTCTTGACCTCAACACTGGGCTGTCAAATGCGGGGAGCCGTTCAGCTCCCCTCTTTGTCCCTCTCATCAAGCCAGCTCTTCATGGAGACCTTGCCCAGCCCTGCAGCTCCGTGGGAGCCAAGTCAGCTGAGAAATAATTACAATACTAGCAAGGAACAACTGCTGGGCATCTGCTCTGTGCCAGGCACTGTGCAAAGCATGTCCACGAATGAGCCCGTTGCCCCTAGAGAGCCTACAGCTCTATAAAGCAAGGGCTATGATTGTTATCATCCTATTTTACAGGTGAGAAGATTGAGGCTTCCGATGCACACCTATTTGGCCAGAGTTCACGATCTCAAGTGCCCATGTTGCAGGAAGCACCTCTGAGAGGAAGACAGGCCATTGGCCAGAGCGTTCGCACACGGCTTGAGTGTGATCATCCAAACCCCAGCCCTGACGCTCTTCGTAGGTCATCGTTCGCAGGTCTTGGCACGTTGCTTAACCATCGAATTTCATTTGTCTGTTTTCACACAGTAGCATGGAACTTCCCTGAGGGTAGGGGCCATACTTAGCAAGGATGAGCTCAGTACTATTAGAGGAATAATCAAGTATCTCTGTCTCTCCACCACACTCTGGACTCTTCGGGGTCAGGACTTGTCCCGGGACCCGGGCATCTAGCGCAGGTAGAGCCAGAGCCCCTGCGTGGCTAATGACCACAAAGCCCTGGTTGAAACATAAATGTGGAGGAGACAGAAACCCAAGGAGGAAGTCCTCCTAAAACAAACGCCCCCATTTCTGGGCCTGATATATGTGAATGAAAATGGTATTTAATTGGCTAAACCCAGAGCTGTCATCACCTAACCAGAGAGCCTGAAAATAGATTTTCATCACATTATGCTTCTGCTGGGGAACCGTGGTACAGCGGCCCTGGGAGTCCGGGGCTGCTGGAGATACCAGCAGGCATCCGTCTGTCTGGGGAGCAGCTGAAGATTTCGTTATTCCATCAGGGGAGGCCGCAGCATGGGAGAAAGCTCGGGGGGCCAAGGAAGCCTTCATTTCCGAGAAAGCAGACAGCCCCGTTCATTTCTTTTGCCTCAGTAATGTCATCATTGTTCCTTTGGGTCCATCGCTTTATAGTTTGCAAAGTGCTTTCACATTCACAGGTCTTCCCTGTGTGTCCAGGAGTGGGGTCTGGCGGGATTGTCAGCCCAGCTCTATGGTTAAGGGAACCCAGGCTCAGGCAAGGCAGCCGGTCATGCACTGCCACGCATCTTCTGATACCTCCAAAGGCGAGTCGTAGAGCGTCATTTTCCTCTTGCAGGTGTATTCTTCCAACTGGTGGCGTGCGGTTGTCAGAACTTGCCCTGCACGAATTTGGGAAGTCTAATGAAGTCCTCCTGGGACCTGCTCCCTACCCCTGCCCCTGCTGGGTCACTCCCGTTCTCTCCTCCCTACACCCAGCTCTCCTGGACTCCTGCGGGTCTGCATAGCTTGACAGGCCCTCTGCCAGGTGCAGTGCCAGCCCCTCCTCTGCTCTCCTTCCCCTCCTCTCCTGCACTTGGTCCTGGGAGGCTCGGCCGGGAAACCACCCTGTCTAGGAGGCTCCTACAGGCTTCCTCTGTACTCCCTTCACAATCAGATTCCAGAACCTTCTCCCTGAGGCTGGAAGTCAAGGTGGACTACCCTTTGACAGAGGTCGAGGGCTGCGTGGACCTGGATGGCATAGCAGGAGGTTTCACTGAAGACAGCGGAATGAAGGGATGGAGGACAGAGGCATGGGCAGGGCTGGGGAGAATCTCCAACGGGTGGTGAGGTGCCCCAGGGCTAGCAATGGAAGGGAGCTGTTACTACAGCCAGGTCTGCAGGAACGAGGGGGAGGAGGTCTAAGAGAGGGCTGCGATGGAGCCCTGGCCTTTACCAGCTGCCGCCCAGCAGGCAGTGAGCATGGGTAGCAAACATCACCCCTGCCCCTTCTGCCTCCCGTCAGCCAAACCCTACAAAGAGCCAGAGGGCGAGGGGCCTGCGTTAACTCCACACAAGTCAGCCTCACGGGCTTACGGAAGAGTGGAAAAGGTGAAAGATCTGGGAGGCAAGTGGAGAAAACCCAGCACATGGGCTTCAACTAGCAGAGAGGCCCACACTGGCCCATCAAACAAATCTCCACCAGGGGTGGTTTTGAATTTCAAAATTCAGATTCCCTGGCCCCTGCCCCGCTTCAGAGTTTCCAATTTAGTAGATCTGTGGCATGTCTCCAGCATCTGCTTTTTAAAAAGCACTGCTCTGGGGTTTCCCTGGTGGCGCAGTGGTTGAGAGTCCACCTGCTGATGCAGGGGACACGGGTTCGTGCCCCGGTCCGGGAGGATCCCACATGCCGCACAGCGGCTGGGCCCGTGAGCCATGGCCGCTGAGCCTGCGCGTCCGGAGCCTGTGCTCCACAACGGGAGAGGCCGCAACAGTGAGAGGCCCGCGTACCGCAAAAAATAAAAAAAATCACTGCTCTGGGTGATTTTTAAGGGCAGTGTCGGTACAATTTCAGCATTCTTTCTCAGGTCACTGGGAGCTCTGAGCTCTGGTCCCATCCCTGGTTCACTGACGACCTTGGGCCAGTCACCTCCGCGTTCTGGGCCTTAGTGTCCCCATCAGTAAGCAGAGAGTTCCGGAGGCTTCCAACCTGAGGGGACTGCACTAAGTTGCTAGCCATGCAGGCGGTTTCTGAACTCTTCCCCCAGCTCCCAGGATCCCCCAGCTCTCTGAAGTTGACAAAGGCCTAAAGAGATCAGGTATCCCGACCAGAGGCACGTGGCTGCCCTCTGCGTTTGCGGTTCTCCTGAAATGAAATGTATGTTCTCCTGATGTGGATGGAGGTCGCTGACGTTGGGAACACAAGGCAGATGCAGGGAGGCTGGAGGGAGGATGGGTTTACGTGGATTCTTGATACATCCGCCCCCCACAATCAGGCCACCATGGCAAGAGGGGGCAGAAGGGCTCATACAATCCTTTGGGAGCCTTGTCTGGCTCCTCTGTGCCGCTTACTTTGGTTGGGGGGGTACCCACATATGATCTCCAGGAGAAAAGATGTAGAGCAGTCTGTCCCCAAAGGTGACTGTTCTCGACACCTCCATGCCCCACTTCCCTAAGCAAGCCCCGTGAGGCCAGCTGGAGAGGAGCGCTCCCACTGCCATTGGAGCCCTGGGCTCAGAGCTGCCCTGCCCTCTCCACCATACGGTGTCACTGGGTCTCATTTATCTTTTATCCTGCGAGCCCAGCACAAGCCTAGAACCCAGTAGGGGATCATGGCATGTTTGAAAAATAGACAAACGCAAGGTCTACATGGACTTCTCTTGTGTATTGCCAGCCCCTAAGAAATAGTTGCATGTTATTTCTCTGACCTTGACTCCAGCTCACAATAAAGTCCACCCGCCAGCCCGATTGCCCAGTGGAAACCCAGCCACCATTTTGTAGCTGGTTCTCAGACATCCTCTAGTGGTTGAGAAGGAAAGCAGCTGAGTTCAAAGATCACCCCTACCCCTGCCCACCAACGAGGCCTAGGGGAAGGGGTCTGCTGTCCTCAGAGAGCCTCCTGCTGTTACTATTACTAGTGATAATCATCGCCGCTTACAAAGGCCCAGAGAGGTTAGGAGACTTGCCCCTGCTCGCTCAGCTCACGAACAGCTTCATCCTTCCTGGCATCTCCAGCATTAGACACTGCTGACCACCGTTGCCACCACCACTGCCGCCCTCCTGGTCACTGCACCGACCAGCCCTCTTGTCCCTTGGTTCCCCTATCATCTCCTTCTTTGAAGACACCATCTCACTGTCTTCAGCTTCTCATAAGATTCCTTCTCAGTCCTCTCTTCTGGCTCTGGTTATCTTCCACCTCCAGCTGTGGGTGCCCAGAAATCTAGGACTCCCCCATAGGTACCTCACCACCTTGATGAACCAAGCTGCCATGGCCTTCGGCCTGGTCAGTTAATTGTTGGCCAAGCCCCGAACTCCCTTGAAGGGATCCCTCATCCTTGTAAACTCTGTATCTGAAGGCTTTTTTGAAGACTTTCCATCACTTGGCCACTTTCCATCACTTGGCCACGCAGCACTTGGCTTCCCCTACAATCATGCCGCGGTGTCCCCCGTTGATGTTCTCAGAGGCCGCTACAAAGAGAAGTCTCATGTTTGAAGCACAGCATCGAGCCACACGGCGCTTGCACCCTGGTATTAAGCTGAGTCATGCTGAGTTTTATGTTTCCAAAGCACTGAGAATCTCCTTGGTTGGCATTTCCCACCCCTAAGGATGCTATCAGAGCCTCCGGCCTCCTGAGCTGGGATTCTCCCTGCCCTGTATTTTTAGATAGTCCCCAAATGTTTGTTTAGCACCTGGACCCTGCTCTAGACTCTGGGGGTACAGCAGGGAACAAGACAGATGAGGTCCTGACATACAAGGAGAGGAAACACGATTATAAACAAAGGTCATTTCAGAGTGGGATAACGTTTGAAAAGAATATGGCGGATATGACATGATGAGGGTGTGAGGCCGTGGTAGCTGGAATGGTTGAGGAAGACACCCTTAAGGAGATGCCATGCAAAGGGTGCAAAGGAGCAAAACCCATGTGAAGAGATGGGAGAGGATCAAGTGCAAAGGCCCCGAGGAGGCCAGTGCGGCTGGACAGAGTTGAGTGAGGGGGCTAGGGCTAGGAGGTGAGGGGAAGGGGAAGGCAGGAGCCAGGTCGCTCTGGGCCTTGAAGACCACGTTAAGTCGTTTGAATCCCGTTCTAGGTCATTGGGCCTTCGTCTTACTGGCGGTGCCATGAATGCAAGTCTCCGACCACTCTTTACCTGAACCATTTCTCAGGGTTGTGTTTATAGCGAGCACGCCTGAGACACCGAGTAATGTCCCCTCCGTGACGAAGAGCAGACTTATTTCCTGATTGCTGTAACGTAGCATGTTCCCCGAGCTCAGAGCTCCTCTCCCGTCGTGCAAACCCAGGGCATGTGCCGCTGTTCATCTAGGCCCATCCGTGTCACCTCTGTGGGAACTGGGGCTGAGGAAACTTTGGTGACCATGCTGATACTACCCAGTCCTTTTGCTGTGAGTGACACAGTCTTTGGTCTCTGACCCGGGCGTCTCATGTCATTCATCAGCCTGCATGAAACCAGCATGCTAATTTGCGAGCTTTCAAGTAAAGTGAAATCTCAGCCCCTTCTCAGTTCTTGACAGGATGGCTTCGGCAGGTGGAAGGACAGGGCATCAGGGAGAGGAAGCAGGAAAGCCAGTCAGGAGGCTCTTGCAGTGAGTGGTCCAGGCGGAAGATGATAGTAGGTCAGCCTAGGAGCCAACTGTGGAAATGGAGTAAAGCGGACTGGTCTGGGATCTATTCTGGAGGCAGAGTTATTAGGTCTCGCTGAAGGATATAGGAAAGAGAGCAATTAGGGGTGACCCCAGGTGTGTGGGCTGAGCAGCCGTGTGGATGGCAGTGCCACTTGGTGAGACGGGGTAGACTGGTAGAGGGGCAGTTTGATGAGCTCTGCCTCAGCCACATTAAGTCTGAGATCCCTGTGGGACGTGGGGTGCGGGTATCACCTGGGCTGGACGTGTAGACTTGGGAGTCGTCAGCACGCAGGTGACGTGGAAAGCCACGTCAGGGGATATCGGCCCCTCCCAGCCAGGAGCTGAGGCCTGTGCGCATGCCCTGTGGAGCCTCACGTTATCCCAAGTGGGACCGATGCTGGGCCTGAAAGGGCCCCCGTGGTTCCCTGTCCTCCCTGAACGTTTGGAGTCAAAAGGCCAGCCTTCAGAATCCTAGAAATCTAGACTTAACCACTTACCCTCAGTGCCCAACTGGGCAAATGACTTGGCTTTGTTAAGCTCTGTTTCCTAACTTTGTAGAACAAGAATAATTGTACTCACCTCTTGGGTGGTCCCGTGAATTAAATTTAGCGCAGTGCCTGACACAGTATGAGCACTGAGTAACGCTGCTCTTTCTATCTGTTCCTTCATTCAATGAATGGCTTACGGTGCACACCCCCTGGGTCAGACACTGTTCTAGGCTGCACGGACACAGCAGTGAACGAAACAGGAAAGGGGGGCTTCCCTGGTGGCGCAGTGGTTGAGAGTCCGCCTGCCGATGCAGGGGACGCGGGATCGTGCCCCGGTCCGGGAAGATCCCACATGCCGCGGAGCGGCTGGGCCCCGTGAGCCATGGCCGCTGAGCCTGCGCGTCCGGAGCCTGTGCTCGGCAACGGGAGAGGCCACAACAGCGAGAGGCCTGCATACCGCAAAAAAAAAAAAAAAAAAACAGGAAAGTGGAGTGTATGTTCTAGTAGAGGGGGGCAGACTATGGAAAAAAATAGTCCAATGGAGAACAATAAATCAGGGTGTGGAAGGACGTGTGCTGTGCTACTCAGATGCCCCCTTGTCAGGATGGCAACCTGCATTCCCCCACCTGCTAGGAGCAGCAGCTCCCAAAGGCCCTCAGCTGAGTGTCTCTCTGCCAGTTTCCCTCATGCAAGGTCACACTAACTTCCCGGGGGCATCTGCCTTCAATGACTGGTTGATGTTGGGGTGTAAACGTCTTGGCTTAGCTGGGGGCAATTCTGAAAGGTCATCCCAGCTCCAGAGCTCCTAGAAGGTACGAGGCCTTTGTTGTGCAGTAGAGTTTGAAAGCATTGGATGGATGGATGCATGGACGCCTCGGGCCTGCTGTATTTAACCTATTCACCTAAAGTCCAGTCCCTTTGGTTCTCCGTGTTGGCATCAACCAAACTTGCTCTCTGCCCTTTAGCACATGGTACTGTGTGTTCACAGGTGTAACGTGCTACTGGCTGGCCTCTGCCCCATTCGCTGTTTGGGAAGTGGAATCGTAGTACAGAGCACACTCTCACTCTGGAAAAAGAGACACCAGGATCCAAGCTTGACTCAGCCATTCTCCCTTAGAGGGTCTGCTGTGTATCTTAAATTTAAAAACATATCTGTTAAGTGCTTACATAATGCAAGACACATAGTCCATACCCATTGAAGGTCCTTTTCCTCTTTTCTTTTCCTCTGTCCTGATTTTTTCTTTCGGTCCATCTCCAGTGCCTCATACATCCTGAGGTTTCATTCTAAGAGCGGCAGCCACTAAAAATGAAAACTATTATTTCTCTGCGTTCTGCCTCTTTCCGAAGACATGATGGGTAAGCGTACATTGAAATTTAGGCTCGGTAAGGATAATCAAAGGTAAAATCAGTAATCTGCAAAACAGAGAGCTCAGAGGCACACGGAACAAGCAGTTGCTGGCACTAAGGTACCTGGCGGACGAGGTGAAAAGGGGAATGTGGCCAGTTGCTTAGCTCTTATTATCAGAAAAAGGAGAATCCACCAGCCATCCCAGGACATCAGAAATGGAGCATTGGACCTGCAACAGAAGCAATTAAATCCCATACCCTTCTAAATTTCTTAAACTGAAAGAATTTTGGAATGTGGTTCCTGCCTATTCCTAGGTAGAATTTCTACATAAATCCTGGACTGAAGCAGGGGGAGGGGAAGTTTGGAAATAGATGCTGTGAAAAAGTGATTAGTATTACACATAGCAGTGGACTTAAACTAACATCTCTGATCTGATGTGTCTCTTGTGGAGAAATGAAAATCATATGTGCGCTGGTCGGGAAAATGCTTCCACCTAATTGCTTGTGGATGAAGCACTTTATTTATAGATACCCAGAAGGAAATTTGGCTTCCCTGCTCTATAATACGGCAGGGAACACGGCCAGGTAGCTGCCGGCTCCAGGACACTCTGTGTTCCATACGGCAAGAATGTGGAACCACTTTCCATGTAAACACAGTGGTTCTTCTTTTTCCCTCTTATACTTTTTCTTTTTTTAATTTCAGAGCTCTTTGAAGAGGACCCGGCTTAGCCATGAATGTAAGGGGCTAGTCACCCCCGCCGTGCTTAGGTGGTGGCATCTGAGGGTGAGGGACTCTGCCAGCCCTCACTGCCCTTCCTCATGCTTTAATTAACTCCCAAGGAGATAAGGAGGACAGTCTCCCCCAGCTCTCAGATTCTGGAAACAGTGCAGAAGACGATTTCAACATTCTCACAAATTCTCTGGATTAAAAGGAAATGAGAATTGGGGACATTGCAGAGAATCTAATTACTGCCCAGTCCATCAGTCCTTTGCAGCAAGAAGGTCCCACAGGAGGGAAACCTTTGCTCTACTGCGCTCAAGAGTGGGTATGGGGAAGCCAGAGAGAATCATTGACTGTGGGCCAGGACAAGCTCTGTTCCAAGAACAAATGGGATTTGGGATTTGGACGGCAGCGAGGAGTTCCTCAAACAGTGCTTCAGACCAAGGAGAGAGGCCTAAGGGTCATAATAGAGACCAGGTGGACAGGGCTTTACAGTTTGCAAAATGCTCTCAGCTACTCGGTTTTTCAGACCTTCCTTGCCAGCAAACATTGATTGTGCACCTTCTGAGTGCCAGGTACGACACAGGATGGGTTTGTTTCTGGGAGAACAGAAACGATCAGCCTCTGCCTGTCCTACCTGCAGAGGGGAGCCACATGCCCGTGAGTTTGCAGCCTCCCTGCCATCACGGTGGGCCAGGCCACCATCGACTGCATGCCCGCAGCGGCCTCCTGACCAGTGTCCCTGGTGGCAGCCAGCCGTATACCCCTGCAGACCATTCTCCAGAAGGAGACAGGAGGATACTTTCCAAAATCCGTCAGTTCATGTCTCTCAAAAGTAAGTCAGAAACGAGGCCAGGTAAGCGATCAGGTAGAGTGGCATCTGCATAGAACCTTCTAAGAATCTGGGAATGGTGAGTTGAATGTGTCAACTTGACTGGGCTCCAGCACCCAGTTATTTAATTAACCACGAATCTAGGTGTTGCTGTGAAGGTATTTTGATGTGGTTGACATTCACCATTGTATGTAAAGTTGACTTTAACTAAAGGAGATAGCCCCTGATAATGTGGGCGAACCTCATCTAAGCTGTTGGAAGCTTTAGGAACAAAAACTGAGGTTTCTGGAGAAGAAGAAGAAATTCTGCCTCAAACAGCAGTGTCGGCTCCCGTCTTCTGGTCTGAATGTCTCGTCTTCCAGTCTGTCCTATGCATTTTGGACTTGCCAGCCCCTGTAATCCCATGAGCTAACTCCTTGAAATAAACCTCTTTATACACACACACCCTATTGGTTCTGTTTCTCTGGAGAGCCCTGACTGATACAAGCCTCCTCTCTCACTCAGAATAAATGTCCAGGTCCTTACGATGGACGACAGGGTCCCCCCTCTCCGTCCGTCCCCCTCTCCAGCACCACCAAGCACCCTCTCCCTTGCTCCTGGCACTGCTGTGTTTTCTCACAAAGGCCTTTGCACTTGCCTTTCCCTCTGCCAGGCATGCCCGTCCTCCAGATGGTCACACTACTGCTTCTTCTTTCTCTACTTCTTCTCATGGTCTCTAGGAAAATGTCACCTTCCCTAAATGCCACCTAAATACCAACCCCTGTCACTCCCTACTCCCGCCCCTGCTCTGTTTTCCCGCTTGAATTGGGTACCATCTGATGTAACGTACACTTACTGGCTTTTTTCTTTATTTCCTTTCTCCTCACTTGAGAATGGAAGCAACCTGAGGGCAGAGCCTTTGGTTTATCTTGATGACTGAGGTGTCCCCAGCACCTAGGTCTGTCTGGTACATAGTTGGTTCTTGTCTTAGTCAGCTCAGGCTGCTCTAATGAAATACCACAGACTGGGGTGACTTAAAGAACAAAAATTTATTTTCTCACAGTTCTGGAGGCTGGACTTCCAAGATGATAAGGTTCCGGCAGGGTTCCGTTTCTGCTGAGGGCCCTCTTCCTGGCTTGCAGACGGCTGCCTTCCCACCTAACTTAGTTACCTCCATAAAGGTCTCATCTCCAAATACAGTCGCACTGGGAGGTTAAAGCTTCAGCACGTGAATTTTGGGGGATGCGATAAGTTCATCATGGCACTCAGCAAATGCTTGTTGAATGAACAAGAGGGCGAAGTAATAGAGAGTCAGGTGATCACCATTCAGAAGACCCTCACCAGCCCGGATGGTGCTGGGAGGTGCTGGCAGAGAGGACTCCTGGGCTGCAAACCTAAAAAGTCCCTCCGTGCTGATGGCTTTCTGTTACCATTCTTTCCACTTCACACATCAGGAAAGCGAAGCTCGGTGACGTTCAGCAACTCATTCAAGGCTGGAACTGAGGACCAGGAAGATGGGGCTGCGGGTGTCAGTGGGGAACAGACAGGAGACAGAAACCATACCAGGTAGCTGAACAGAGAGGATCTGATATACAGGATGGTTAACTAGGTGTAAAGTGGTTAACTGGGTAACTCAAAGGGTAAAAAGACAACTGTAAGCATTTGGGAGGTAGCAGCTGCAGGAAGCAGCCTCCTCCTCTAGGCCTCGGGAACAAAGGAGAGAGTTTGGAATTATCACAACTGAGACTCTTAGAGGAGGGCGCAGGGGGCCACCCGGGAGGGCTCAGGCTGGCCAGTGGTGGAGTCTTTGGGGAGGGCGAGGCCCAGTGAAGGGGTTGTGTGAGTGCCGGAAAAACTGCAACCCAGATTCAGTTGATCCTGTAGAAAAGCAACGATGCCAGATGACGTTCTCAGGAAGACCCTCTAGCCTAGGTGGGCTGCAGAAGTGGGTGGTGACCTCGTCCGGTCTCTTTAGGCACAAGAGGTTGGGTTAGGGAAACAAGGGAGTCCACCACCCTTCAAAAAATCAGAACTAATAAGAAAACTATTTCCATTTTGAGAAAAATATCAAAATAGTTATCATGGTTGAACTTAGTTCTGTTTTCTATGTTAAAATGTGCATGAAAGTAGGAAAGAAATCTTTGATGAAATTCTAGGAAGCACTTTCCATGATCTTCCAAATGATATTTTTTGGTGGCAAATACCACATTTTGTACTGAATTGAAAAAAAAAATGGTCATAATGATAAAACTTCTTCAGATCATTATTAGCTAGACTAGCAAAGATGCACTATACATCTTCAAAATTCTTGCAAAGTGTAGTTTGATGTTTCCTCTGACAAATGTAGAAAAGCTGTTGGAAATATTAAGTTCCTTTAGGGGAAAAAGTATGTTTTTAAACCTGTCTCCTTCCAACTCCTCCCAGCAAATGAGAAGGAGGTAGAGATGAAGATCGAGATATAAGCCAGGGTCATGGCAACACCTACTCAGAGAAGACCCCAGCTGGGTACCGGGTCAGAGATACCCATGGGAACACCTACAGAACAGGTGGGCAAGGTCTTTGCTTCTGGAGATAGTAGGTTATTGGCGCTTACTTTGTGCCAGGGAGCATACATTTACTAACTCATTAATTCCTTTAACAAAATTAGAAAGTAGGCACATTACTTAATATGATAATCTCTAGGTCCATCCATGTTGCTGCAAATGGCATTATTTCATTCTTTTTTTATGGTTGAGTGGTATTCCATTGTGTGTATATATATATATATATATATATATATATACCACATCTTCTTTATCCATTCATCTGTTGATGGACATTTGTGGGGGAGAGATAGATTAGGAATTTGGGATTAACATATACACACTACTGTATATAAAATAGGTAAACTACAAGGACCTACTGTATAGCACAGCAAACTATACTCAATATCTTGTAATAACCTATAATGGAAAAGAATCTGAAAAAGAATACACAGATATGAATAACTGAATGATGTTGCTGTACCCTTGCAACTAGCACAACATTGTAAATTAACTATATTCAATTAGAAAAAAGAAGGTAGGCACATCATTATTCATTCATGATGGAGGTTACAGGATACATATGCTAATATTTGTCAAGTCGTACACTTGAGGTTTATGCAAGTTACTGTATGTAGGTTACACGTACATCAAACTTTATTTTTAAAAATAAGTCAAGAGCAGAGACA
This sequence comes from Lagenorhynchus albirostris, assembly GCF_949774975.1. Lineage (NCBI taxonomy): Eukaryota > Metazoa > Chordata > Mammalia > Artiodactyla > Delphinidae > Lagenorhynchus > Lagenorhynchus albirostris. The sequence continues at coordinate 9,900,612 of NC_083095.1, read as the reverse complement.
TCAACTGAAGACAAGGCCAGAGGCAATCACCTCTCTCGCCTGGACACAAGCACAGTTGCCTGGTGCGTGGAAGACCTCAGTGAATTATCATGGGAGGAGTGAATGAATGAATGGCATCAATACTCTCACATGAAAAAAACATACCAGCTCCTTAGAGAAGGGAAGGAAATGGAAAATGCAGCTAGACAGAACATTCCGGTTAATAAACCACACACATCCATTTATCTATCCAATTTGGGGAAAGTGGAGGAGTGCTAGGTGGCCATGATTGCAATGCCAGCCCTTGTTTGGGCTGACAAATTAATCTGCCCAGGGTTTGGGAAGTGAGGGAGCATCTCCCCGCATCATCCCACAGACCAGGCGGCCTCGTCTGATTTCAGTGGAATAGATGGAAGCGGCCTGTTTTTCATGTAGATTACTCAAGAGCTGAATGTAAATTGATGTAAATCAGGGAAGCGGATCAACAGCCACGAGCACCTCATTCTCCGTGGTGGAGCCTATCCTGTGCGCACACTGGCCATTGGCTCTCTGGGTATCTTCCCAGTCTGAGCCAGGCAGCCTTCTGGGAGTGCAGATGAGGGGGGCCCGAGGAAACCTAAGGGGAGGTCATGTGGGCTCCGTGGAGCCCTTGAGGATATAGCATCTCTCGGGACAGATATCAATGACAGCTCTCTGCGAGGGCCTCAGACCCATCCCGACTCTAATCAACACATCAAGCCTGCAAGAAGACGGTTGTGGTTTCTATAAAGGCAATATATGTCCATTGTAGACAGACCCAGCAAATTTAGATAAGGGAAAAGAAAACATAAATAAATAACGATCGTCCACAACTCTACCCGGCACAAATAATCAGTTGAGATTTGGATGCGTTTCCTTGCAGACCTGTCCTAACATACATGCAGAAGTGTATGTCTGTTTTGAAATTTATGTTTTAATGGTTTGTCGTTTTTAACTGTTTTATTCCTTTGGCTCCATGTAATGAGCGTAGAAACCGAATCAGGATACATGAGGCTTTTCCGGAGGTAGATTCTCCATGACGCTAAAGATGTTTAAGCTACGGGACCCCCCGTTTGTTCGCCCCCTTCCAGGGGCCTCTACCTAAATTCGCATTCATAATTTTGCGTTCTTTCCCTTGAAGAAGGCTCCCCAAACTGCCTCTGTGCTCTGTGAAACCTGATTCCCTGGCTGCATTTAACCGTCAACCAGTGCTATAGGTTGAATCATGTCCCCTAAAAACTATGTCCTAACCCTCCAGTGCCCACAAGTGTGACCTTGTTTGGAAATAGGGTCTTTGCAGTTATAATCAAGTTAAAAGAGGATCATACTGGTTTAGGGTGGACTCTAATCCAATGACTGGTGTCCTTATAAAGAGGGAAATTGGGGGTGCACACACAGGGCAAAGGCCACGTGAAGATGGAGGCAGAGATTGGAGCGATACATCTCCAAGCTGAGGAACGCCAACCACCACCAGAAGCTAGTGTTACTGTGTCACTGCAGCTCTCAGAAACCAATACAGCCGGTGAGCTGAGCACTGGAATTCCTGGGGAGGCGGAGGAGACCCCCAGGAGGTTGCTGTATGATTGAGGGCCTATATCAATGTTGGTGGTATGTCCCTGGCGCACAACTGAGGCTACCTCCTCAGTCTGCAAACATCCCTGTCTGCCTTAGGTAGTGCTGGATTCAAAGGAAAACACACATTCTTGTTCATTTCACTTCCTTTTTTTTTTTTTCTCCACTGACCCAAAGAGAGGAAAACATGTTTATTGAGCATGTACTAAGTGGCAGGCTCTGAGCTGCGTCTTCACTTTTGTCATTTATCTGTATAAATCCCACAGTAACTCCCCCGGGGAAATAGTACTGTCCCCATTGTGCTGCCAGGAAAGCCGAGGCTCTGAAAGGTTGAACAGCTTGCTTGAGTGATGAACAGTGAGCAGATGAACCTAAAGTGCTGTCACGCCAAAGTCTGTGCTCTTTCTCCTCTTGCTTCCCTAAAAGGGGCTTGGAATGCCGTGTCTAAGTTTCAGCTTTCATTATCCACAGCTGGAGGTAGAAAGAATTGACTGGAAGCTCTGGGTCCAGGATAGAGTCTGGAAATCTCTTTCAGTGCCTGCCTTTCCCATGGTCGCACCTGGACGGTAGGGCCAGCCCATCTGCTCGCCACTGTTCGGAAGCCAGTGAGCCCATGGTGAGCCCTCAGTAGAAGAAGGAATCTTCACTCTAAAAAAACCTTCAGAGGAAAAAAATGGAAAAGAATAATGGTTGTTGAGGATGTGGAGAAATTTGAAGCCTCATACATGGCTAGTTTGACAGTTTCTTAATGAGTTAAACCTAGGATTACCATGTGACCCAGCAATTCTGCTCCCAGGTGTCTACCCAGAGGAAATAGCAACAGATGTTCAAGGAAAAGAACTTGTACACCCATGGTTATAGCAGCAGTACCCACAAAAGCCAAAAGATGGAAGCAGTCCAAGTGTCCACCAACAAATAAACATGGACAAAACGTGTTATATCTGCACAATGGAGTATTATTCAGCCATAAAAGGAATAAAGTAGTGATGCATGCTACCACGTGGATGAACCTTGAAAACATCCTGCTAAGTGAGAGAGGCCAGTCATAACAGGCCGCATATTGTATGAGTCCATGTATGTGAAAAATCCAGAACAGGTAATGCTGAGTGATGGCTGCCAGGGGCTGGGGGGGGGGGAGGAATGCCTAGCGGGGATGGAGTCTCCTTTCGGAGCGATGAAAATGTTTTGGAACTTGACAGTGGTGATGGTTGCACAGCATTTTGAATATATTAATGCCATTGTACTGTATACATTATAATGGCAAATTATCAATATATGTTATATGTATTTTACCACAATGAAAAGTATTTCCAGAAAAACCTTCAATGGATTTCTCATGATGCTGCTTTTTCTTTTTTTTTAATTTTCATTTATTTATTTTTTATTATTATTATTTTTGGCTCCGTTGGGTCTTCGTTGCTGCTCACGGACTTTCTCTAGTCACAGCGAGCGTGGACTACTCTTCATTGCGGTGCGCAGGTTTCTCACTGCAGTGGCTTCTCCTGTTGCGGAGCACTGGCTCTAGGCGTGCAGGCTTCAGTAGTTGTGGCACGCAGGCTCAGTAGTTGTGGCGCACGGAATTAATGGCTCCGCGGCATGTGGGATCTTCCCGGACCAGAGCTCGAACCCGTGTCCCCTGCATTGGCAGGCGGATTCTTAACCACTGCACCACTAGGGAAGTCTGATGCTGCTTTTTCTAATCCTCTCTCTTCTGTCTTGTCACAGCCAAACTTCTCAGAAGAGCGGTCCATACAGACTAACCTCATGTCATCATCACCTGCTCACCTACAACCTCCTCCCGTCTGGCTTTGGGCACCATCATGCCCCTGAAGTCCCACTAGATCACCTTTTCACCTCTCCTCTTACCTGGCCTGAAGGCATCATCAGACCACACACACACACACAGAGACACACACACACAGACACACACACACAAACGCTTTTTCTATTTGGGGTAGGCTGCCCTCTCTGAAGACGGTCTTCTTCCTGACGCAGCTCATTTGGCATTGGAAACTTTGAGACTGACACCTCGATGCTGACCTTGACCAAGGTTTCATTCTCTGGTGGGAGAGATGGGGCTGAGCCCAGCAATTGTGCGCTGATGGCCATCAACCTAGCTCACCCTGGGGAAGAAGATTCTCGCCAAGGCAGGCATCAGATGCGGACTATACCATCCATGAGAGTCAAAAGGTAATTTGCACATGTCTCAAACTGCACCCTACCTCTCCCCTATCAATTTTCCTCTCTCGCGGAAGGTAAAATTAAAGGCTTCGGAATATTACACCTTTTAGTAGTTACCAGATGACAGGGAATCAAGGTGTCAAAGCTACCGACTGGCTGACGGGTTGAACTTGGACTTGGAATATCTCTTTATCACAGCTACAATCAGGGCACTTTGTAACCACGTCCCAGAGACAATAGCAATTAATTTAGGAAAAACACAACCTTGATGACAACTCCTATGAATAATTGTACCAGCATGCCTTCTGAGCACTTTGAGCTCTTGGGGTTCAACTTCACTGAAAATTGGAGGTGACAGAGCACAGGGGTTCAGAATGCAGGCTTTTTTATCAAGACAACCTGGCACAAGTCCTGGCTCTGCCACTTACCAGCTGCGTGGCTTTGGACCAGTCACTTGCTTCTCGGACGCTTGGTTTCCCCTTCTGTAGAAAGGACAATGCTCCCATTCCTACAGCGTGGGGGATTTCGTGGTATTGCAAGGAGCACATTTCTCCACCTGATAAACCTTTATGATATATCAGCCACTGAGATCAAGCTGGGTAAGACCATGCCCGCCTACCACCTATATTCTAGAAAATACTACAGGTACAGAACTCAGGCAAGGTCCAGCTTCCCGTAAGCCTTTAGCAAATGCTAGTTAATATTATTTTCAAGGAGAACACTTTTTCCTTTTTAGTTGAGATATCACATGCTATACAGTGCACAAAATATACTGCTCAATAATTTTTTAAAAATAGACTTTCTTTTTTAGAGCAGTTTTAGGTTCACAGCAAAATTGAGTGGATGGTATAGAGAGTTCCCATATATCCCCTGCCCCATCAGCCCGACCAACACAGAGCCTACCCCACTATCAAATTCCCCCACCCCAGTGGTGCATATGTTACAATCGATGAACCTACACTGACAGATCATCACACAAAGTTCATGCTTTACATTAAGCTTCACTCTTGGTGTTGTACATTCTGTGGGTTCGGATAAACATATAATAACATATATCCACCCTTATAATATCGTACAGAATAGTGTCACAGCTCTAAAAATCCTCTGTGCTCTGCCTGTTCATCCTTCTTCCCTCCCTCCATCCCTGGCAATCACTGATCTTTTTACTGTTTCCTTAGTTTTGCTCTTCCCAGAATGTCATATGGTTGGAATCCTACAGTATGTAGCCTTTTTAGATTGGCTTCTTTCACTCAGTAATATGCATTTAAGTTTCAGCCAGGGCTTAATAGCTCATTTCTTTTCAATAAAATAGAATAACATTCTGTTGTCTAGATGTACCACAGTTTAAAGCTCCATTGCTTTTTCATGCACACACATGTAACCACCAGCCAGGTCAAGAGATAGGACATGTGTAGCCCACACCAGGCTCTCTCGTGCTCCCTCCCAGCCAAACCCCCAACAGTGACCACTTTTCTCTCCTCCATCACCAAGAATTAGTTTTGCCATGTTTGAACTTTATATAAATAGAATCTTACACTTTACTCTTTCATGTCTGGCTTCTATCATTTAAACTTATGTCTGAGAGGTTCATTGATAGTGCATATAGCAGAGTTCATTTTTTCTTTGCTGTGTTGCATGGAACCCTATCTATTATACGCTATATCCTAAAGTATGCACATTCCTGTGTATCAGACACTGCGCTGAGCACCGAGGGATACAGAGGTGTGTCCAGCGCAGGCCTTGCACTCAGGGAGTGCACAGCTTAAGAGTGGATGCGAAACATCCTAAATTTCCCCCAAATGAAGTGTCACATCAAGTGTGTCTAAAACAAGGAGTGGGACTTCCCTGGTTGTCCAGTGGTTAAGACTCCTCATTCCCACTGCAGGGAATGTGGATGCGATCCCCGGTCAGGGAACTAAGGTCCCGCATTGCACAGAACGTGGCCAAAAAATTTAAATAAATAAATTTTTTTAAAAAAGGAGTATATTATGCTTTATGGGAACGCCACTGGGAGGAAATGTATTCATTTAAATACTCTTGAGCTCTCACAAGGTGCTAGGCCTTGTGCCAGGAGCTGGGAGGAGAGAATGGTGGATGAGATATGCTTCCTGCTCGTGGGGAGCTAATATCTGGGGGCTGGGGGAATAGAGACAGTTGTCACGTGATCCGTTCTATAATAGAGGGAGCACGACAGGCTGTGGGGGGGGGGGGAAACAGGCTGTGGAAATCCAGAGGGAGAGGGGCCCCTGGCAGCCTTGGGGCCGGGGGGAGAGGCACGGTGCGGGGGGAGGTCAGGGAAAGTGCAGTAGACAGTGTTGGTGGCCTGCCTACAGATACCCCTGCTCTCTCCCCACAGCCAAGCCTTCCTTGTGCAATATCTTCCGCAACATTGTGGCCACAGAATCCTGAGCGTCCCCCCAGCTCCAGAGGTTGACTCCTGATTGGTCCAAGCCAAGCAAGGGGATCCTGTTCCCCACCAGCCATTGGCTTAGCCATGGGCACGTGATGCATTCTGGCCAATTAGATATGAAAGAAAGTCACCTGGGGGAGTGGATGGCAGAGCTTCTAAGAAACGTATCCCTCACTGATTTAAAAAAAAAGAAGCAACTGCTGTACACTTGAAACAAACATAACATTGTAAATTAACTATTCTTCAATTTTTTTAAAAAAGAAGCAACCTCTCTTGGGAGGAATTACCCCATTTTTCTGCCACTGGTCTTCATTATGAGCAGGTGACACTGTGTCTTTTTGCTTATTAAACTCCTAGCAGAATTAACCCCGAGCTACTTCATCTCTAGACTTCTGGTTCTGTGCCACAATAAACCTTCAGTTACTTGCAGGCAAAAAACATTCCAGTTTATATTCTTAGAGGACAAGATTTCTTAGCTGAGTCTTCAAGGATGCTAAAGAATTAACTGGGGAGAAAACTCCATGGAAAGAATAACAAATAATTTGCATACAAACCAGGACACTGGGACAGGCATCTAAACCAGCTCTCCACCCCCCATCCCCCCACTGCCCCGCCAGGGAAAATGGGACATAGGACATCTTTTCCCCAGTAAGAACTCAGAGTGAGCAAAGACCTGACACTTCTTTTATTTTTGTTTTCTTTTCTTTAACAAACACAGGATGCTTATTCTGTATTAGGCATTGTTCTCAGAGCTTTAGAAATATTAACCCAGAAATGATCATCAGTGAGTTGGCAGTGGGGAGGCAGGAGGACAAAAGACAGGGATGACTCATAAGACCATGTGGGCTTCACTGAGATGGAGGTATTTAAGCAAGACCTGGAGTGGGAAGGATATACCAGATGGGGGCACAGCCCGAGCAGGAGTGGGAGGAAGAGCAAGATGTTCAGGGAGAGGCAAAAACTCAGGAAGCCTGGAGTGCTGTGTGCAGAGACGGGAGGGGATGATGGCCAGGGAAGGGCAGTCGAGGCTGGCTTGTAGGAATCTGGAGTTTGTCCTGGAGACCTCAAAGGGTCTCAGCAGCAGGGGCAGATGCAGGTTTTGTGGGGTCAGAAGCTTATACAACTTGAGGGTGGGGATGCTCTTTAAGAAAAAAGAATACAAGTTCATGGGACACAGAAGGGGTCCATTCTACTGGGAATGAGTAAGTTTCACTAGCTTTGCAGGAAATGGCCTCCGCTGAGCAGAGAGGTGATCCAGTCACAGCTGTGCTTAGAGAAGCATCTGTAGCCCCAGCACAGCGCCTGGATGTGAGGGAGCAAGGTGGGAGATCTGCTGACGATGAAGCATGGAGAAGGAAATTGGGAAGCTGCACCTTGTGCTCCATCGGAAACGTCCACAGTCCGTGCGGCGATAAAAGAGTCTTTGGCCACTCGAGGGGGTCACGTGGAAAGGAGGCCACGTGGAAAGGAGGTGTTGTGGTACTATCTGGGACACATTGCATCTGCCCTCTGGCCCTAGTCTCTCCCTCTGTAGAGAGAGGGGACCAGAAGATATCTCTGAGTCCTTCTACCGCCGTCATTTGGCGATTTAAGGAGACACTGAAAGCCACTTGAGGCCAGCTTGGATTACAAGACTTTGTGCCGAAAATGACCTCATATAACAGGACCTTCCTGGCAGTTGAGATGCATGAGATTAATGTTCCAAAATCCAGCTGCTTCTCAGAATTTCCCCAGAAAGTTTGAAAACAAAAACAAACAAAACAATTTACTTCCAGGTGACCTATGTGCAGCAGCAGACCAGGTCAGTAAACTCAAGCCAGGGATGGGGTTGAGTGGGGTTGGGGGTCCACACTGGGCCTGAGGGACCCTCAAAGTCTTCAGAGTTGGATGGAGGGAGGCAGGCCACACAGGAATAGGGCTACTTCCCTGTTCAGCCCCTGTGGCTCACTCTTAGCCCATCTTATACATGGGGCTTTTGAACAAGCTTTCATTTGTGAACAAGAGAAAACTTTGTGCTGCTAACAGTTTTTATTTTTTGAAAACCACTGCTCCAGAGCCAGAGTTCTTAATGTGGAATCCACAGAACTAGGGGTCCTCAGCTGGGCATCCAAGAGCTGGAGGACGTTTCTGGAACCCTAAGCAGAAATCTGTGTGCATTTGCATACTTATATATTTCTGGGAAGAAGACCCCATGGCCTTCAACGATTGCAAAAAGCTCCTCTCACAAAAAGGTAAGAACTACAGATCAGCACTTCTCAAACAAATGCGCACAAGAATTCCTGGGGACCTTGCTAAATGCGGATGCTGACTCAGCAGGTCTGGGCTGGGACCTGAGAGTCTGCGTTTCTCACACGCTCCCAGGCGATGCTGCTCACCTGTGGACCACACGTTGAACAAACATCTAGGACTACGTTGCCCAATATGGCAGATTCACTGAGCTCTTAAGATGTGACTCATTCAAACTGAGACATGCAATAGGTGTGAAATACACATCAGGTTTCGAAGGCTCTCTACCTGCCAAGTGTGAAATCTGTCATTAATAATTTTATATTAAAAAATAATCATTTTATATTGATTATATGCTGCAATGATAATATTTTGTATGTATTGGGTTAAGTAAAATATATTATTTAAGATCATTTCAGCTGTTCCTATTTACCTTTTTAAAATGTGGTCAGTTACAAAACATATTTGAATTACAGCTGTGGCTCACGCTGTATTTCTATTGACTATTGATGATGAAATGGCAGCTGACTCAGGAGTGAAGAGGGTCAAGTCTCAGTGGTGCGGTTGAACAGTCTAGAGACCTTTACATTGTCCCTTCCGTGAGTTAGTCCACCTGTATAACAGGGAGGTTGGGGAGAAATTGTCCCTGGAGGCCCCTCTCAGTTCTCAAAGTCTCCCCCATGACCTCACCTCTTTCCATAGCTTAATGCAGACTCACAGTCTTCCAGAGAGGCAGTACAAGGGTCAAGGGCGCTGGGGCAGGCTGCCTGCGTTCACATCCTGGCTCGCAAGTTACCACCTGTGTGGCCTGGGGCAAGATGCTGCACCTCTGCTGGGCCTTGGTTTTCCCATATGTAAAATGGGCGTCATAATAACACCCATCACACAATGTTGAGGCGAATAAAGAGTTGATACCTAAAAAAGGCTGAGACCATGGCCGGCACACTGCACACCCTCAATTAATAGGAACTCTTATTGATATTACAAACCAAGGTCAAAATCCACATCCCACCCCTTTCAGGTAGAGTGAGCTTGACCTTTTACTTGTCGACACTCTGGCCCCTCTTTTGTAAACTAAAGACATCAATTCCGACAAACAAATGAGAGAATAGTCATAACACGCCTAATGCTGTGTGGAGCACATGGCAGACCCCGAATAAACGGCAAGTCGTTATCCCCTTCTGCTCCTTTCTGCTATTTTAGTGTCTGTTCCGGGACCGAGAGATGTTGTGTTTCATCAAACAAAAATGTCCCCACTCTACTGCATTGTTTCTCAGAGCAATCAAGCCTCAGGTGAAGCCGTCCTTTTCAACAATGTGGGGTCCGGTACCAGGCCTGTAAACTTCCAGCATGATGGGTCGTAGCGCTATTTGATTCATCTGCAAGGCCTGGAAACTTTAAAATTGCACTTGGAGGCTGCGTCTGTGTGCCCTCTCCTCTCTGCGTTGGTGTTTGGGTCTCAGTTGTAATCTATTTTAGTTCTGCAGCTCCACACGACACTTCCGGTTTTGCTTTGCCAGACTGATGGTGTCCAGAAGACCGTGCACCCACCCTGTGTGGGATATTTCCGAAGCAGAGTTGCCTAGTGGAAAGGCCTGGGGAATGATTTATGGGTCGTGGGGAGCTGCCTTGCATGAAATAAAGGATGGGCTAATGAATGGGCTGGTCCCACTCGGGAGAGAGAGCATGTTTTTGTTCCAAGCAGCTGAGGGCCACAGCTATTTCAGACAAGCAGGCTTGGCAGTGCACTTCTGCAGAACTTTACGCTGTGTGTAGCACATAGCAGACCAGCTCTGTAATGAGGGATTTGGGAGGTGGGTTCCTTCATGTTTCTCCTCAGAGCAACAGGATTTTTTTTCTCTTGGGATTACAAGTTGTTTATTGTTTTATTCTAATTATAAATGCCATACCTGGTCATGGTAGAAAAGTTTTGACAAGCTCATCAGATGTAGGTCATCTCTGTGAATCATTTGATGATACATCCTTCTGGTAACTGTTTCTGTGTTTCCTTTAGGAAAGAGGATTCATAATATTTACTTGGATGGGCTAATGAATGGGCTGGTCCCACTCGGGAGAGAGAGCATTTTTTTGTTCCAGGAAGCTGAGGGCCACAACTATTTCAGACAAGCAGGCTTGGCAGTGCATTTCTGCAGAGCTTCACGGAAGGTTGCAGGGCTCATCAACTTTTCCAGGCTTTAAAGCAATTAGGCAGATGTGGTGACGTGGAAAGCCTGCCAGCGTTATAGTTGGGAAAGCTGGCTTCAGGCCCCAGCTGTGCCTCTTGCTACCTGGCCTCTGTTTCCTCATCAGAGAAATGGGGATAGTAATCCACTGCTCCCAATCTCATCAGATGTGGGTCATCTCTGTGAATCATTTGATGATACATCCTTCTGGTAACTGTTTCTGTGTTTCTTTTAGGAAAGAGGATTCATAATATATACTCAGTTTTGTAATTCATGAATTTGTTTTCACTTCAAATTACACTGTGAAAACTACCATTTGAACAAAGGAAGTACAGATGTTATTTGGGGTGTGTGTGTGTTAAATGTCACCATTTGTGCATACATTTGGATGTAAACTAAATCCCTGCAACAAGTACAAAGTATGAGTGAGATTATTATAACAGGCAAAGAACTAGACCTCCAAGGGCTGTATGTTTTTTGAGAAATTTCAAGACTGAACAAATGAGTCTTTAGAACTCATGAAAGATAATGTGTGGACTGCTCTATTCCTTTGAACTAAAGTTTCTTATGTCATAAACTTTAAGTATTTAAGCCTTTCTATTTTTAAGAACATGTCAAAAAAGTTGTATCCTCCCTCCAAAGTTGCAGTGCAAGCACTTTCCCATGCTATTACGTTCTCCTTGGAAAATATGACTTTTATCAACTAATCATATTCCATAATATGGATAGCCCATTATTTACTTATCCAATTATTGTAGCACATTTGATGATTTCATTTCTCCATTCTTTTGCTATTAAAAGTACACTTAAAGAGAAACTTAATATTGATGTCTTAGTGTGCATTTCTGACCCTAATTTTGGGGTAGATTTTTCAAAGTGGAGTTATTGGGTTAAAGGTCATAACTATATTTAAGAATCTTAATACATTTTGTCAAATTTCCTTGGAGAAATGTTTCAGTGCAGCACATTCCCACAAACAATACAGGAGAGTAGGGCTTAGAATCATGAGCTAGATTGTGGCAACGTAGGACCCACCAGCCCAGACTCCATCCCTGGTGTCCCCAGAGAGCCTGTTAATCCTTCTTTGATGAAGAGGACAGAATGACTGGCTGAGGATGGCAGACGTCCCTACTACTGAGTGGGAGTGGACACTGTTAGGGCACATTCTAGAGTGATTCCATGCCACAGAAACCCTGGTTGCAGGTCTGGCCCAGTCTGGATGTTTCATCTTTCAGAGTCTGTGTTCTCATTCCACACTGTACTGCCCTGAATGGTCGCTTTCTTTTGTTAGCATCTGTGTCTACAGTTTCTGCCTATGTCGCTTTAAACCCAGTCCTTATTAAGGGTATTACCAAGCTGGGTAGTCTCCTTGAATAGTCTCTGATGAAGTCTGCCACCAGGGACTTGAGACATTCACTCATCTCTTCATTCATTCATTTTGTATTCAACACATATATAATAACTACCTACTATGTGCCAGGTACATCGGGAAGCACGGTGGTGGACAAGACCTACCTGGTCCCTCTCTTTGTGGAGTTTATTGGCTAGTGGTGGAGCAACATAATAGGCTATAGACAAACAAAATAATATATAATTACCAAACTTTGATATGCAGTATAAAGGACACAAATAGAACCCTATGCTAGGGACCTCTGTGGGTCTACTTCAGAGAAGTGGGCAGGGATGCTCTCTGAGGAAGTGGTATTTAATTTGAGACTTGAAGGATGAGAATGAGAATGGGATGATTGAGGGAAAAGTATTCTCGGCAAAGGGAACAGCATGTTCTTGAGATGGGAGAGCTCTTTGTGTTTATAAGGGACCAAAAGACAGCAGTGGGCTGGAGCAGAGGGTGACAGTGGCAGGAGGTGGGCTTGGAGCAGGCGGCAGTGAGCAGTTTTCCTTTTGTTCTAAATCCAAAAGCCACTGAAGGGTTATAAGCCGAGGCAAATGGAGGGAGCAGGGTCGCATGAGCCCATTTTGTAAATGGATTAAAGGGGGTGAGGCAGTGGCGTGGCACCACTATTACAGGTATCCAGGAGAGAGACGATGAGGGCCAGTACCAGGATGAGGGTGTAAACGAAGCCAGAAGGAACTTCCATGGCCTCCCATCCATGCCATCTGCTGGACGTCGGGTCAGTCTGGGGCCAGGTCAGGCTGACCAAGAGCGGCTGTGGGTGCTGTCAGCTTTTCGCACTGGCCCAATCAGCAGCCACCTGCATAGCAGGCTAACCGAGCACCAGTCACACCCCAGACCCTCCCTCACCTGTGAAGACCTCGACCTCTGCTCATAGAAGTGCACTCCTTTCCCAAAGGCATGTGTAATTTTCAAAGGAAAAGTCAACCCTGGAGAGGTCTCATTTCAACCTATTCTCCGTTACTGATGCCTGAGTGGAAAAGTTTCTTTTTTTTTTTTTAAGCTTTAAAATTTTTTTTAAACATCTTTATTGGAGTATAATTGCTTTACAATGGTGTGTTAGTTTCTGCTGTATAACAAAGTGAATCAGCTATATGTATACATACATCCCCATATACCCTCCCTTTTGCATCTCCCTCCTTATCCAACCCCTCTAGGTGGATACAAAGCACCGAGCTGATCTCCTTGTGCTATGCGGCTGCTTCCCACTAGCTATCTATTTCACATTTGACAGTGTATATATGTCCATGACACTCTCTCACTTCGTCCCAGCTTACCCTTCCCCCTCCCCGTGTCCTCAAGTCCATTCTCTATGTCTGCGTCTTTATTCCTGTCTGGCCCCTAGGTTCTTCAGAACCTTTTTTTTTTTTTTTTTTTAGATTCCATATATATGCGTTAGCATACAGTATTTGTCTTTCTCTTTCTGACTTACTTCACTCTGTATGACAGTCTCTAGGTCCATCCACGTCACTGCAAATAACTCAATTTCATTTCTTTTTATGGTTGAGTAATATTCCATTGAATATATGTGCCACATCTTCTTTATGCATTCATCTGTCGATGGACACCTAGGTTGCTTCCATGTCCCGGCTACTGTAAATAGTGCTGCAATGAATATTGGGGTGCATGCGTCTTTTTGAATTATGGTTTTCTCAGGGTATATGCCCAGTAGTGGGATTGCTGGGTCATATGGTAGTCCTATTTTTAGTTTTTTAAGGAACCTCCATACTGTTCGCCACAGTGGCTGTATCAATGTACATTCCCACCAACAGTGCAAGGGGGGGAAAGAGTTTCTGAGACTGACCCTTAGTCAAGTTACCCTCTCTGCATCGGCTTCTGTTTCCTTGTCTGTTAAGTGGCCGGTGGTGGTGGGGTCTCCTCCCTGCCCTTTATTCATTCAACAACTCGGGGAGCCTGCTGTTCCTGGTCGGGGGCTGGTCACTGAGAGGCGTAAGATACACTTTCTGCCTCCTAGAAGCTTAAAACCCAGCAGGTCTCCAAGGTTCCTGTGAACCTGTAAACATAAACCTCCTTGATTTCCCCACTTTGCTGAGCATCACTCCTGACTTCCAGGCACCCACATCTCTTCTCAGACCTCATCCAGTGGGTTCTTTTCTTTTTCTTTTCTGTGCTTTACTTTGCTTTCTTTTCTTTTCTTTTTTAATTTTTATTTTATATTGGAGTAGAGTTGATTTACAATGTTGTGTTCGTTTCAGGTGTACAACAAAGTGAATCAGTTATACACATACATGTATCTATTCTTTTTCGATTCTTTTCCCATATAGGTTACTACAGAATATTGAGTAGAGTTCCCTGTGCTATACAGTAGGTCCTTGTTGATTAGCTATTTTATATATAGTAGTCTGTGTATGTTAATCCCAACCTCCTAATTTATCCCTCCCCCGTACCTTTCCCCTTTGGTAACCAGAAGTTTGTTTTTTACAAAGTGAGTCTGTTTCTGGTCTGTAAAAAGTTCATTTGTATCACTTTTTTTTAGTTTCCACATATAAATGATATCATATGATATCTGTCTTTCTCTGTCTTACTTCACTCAGTATGAAAATCTCAAGGTCCATCCATGTTGCTGCAAATGGCATTATTTTATTCATTTTTATGGCTGAGTAATATTCCATTGTAAATATGTACCACATCTTCTTTATCCATTCATCTGTCAATGGGCATCTAGGTTGCTTCCATGTCTTGGCTATTGTAAATAGTGCTGCTGTGAACATGGGGGTGCATATATCTTTTCAAATTATGGTTTTCTCCAGATATATGCCCAGGAGTGGGATTGCTGGGTCATATGGTAGCTCTCTTTTTAGTTTTTTAAGCTAAAAAAACTGTTCTCCACAGTGGCTGCACCAGTTTACATTCCCACCAACACTGTAAGAGGGTCCCCTTTTCTCCAGACCAGTGGGTCCTCTTCGTGGCATTGATGCGTCCTGGGGAATTTCTCTCTGATTTCTGGACTGTGATGGAGGTTAGGGACTCACCCTGACTTACTGGGCTGGTATGCCCAGAAGCACAGGACTCTCACTCAGACCAATACCTGGACTTTGTGACAAATGCAAAGCAATGTGACATTCCTGCCCCTGGGACAGACCCTCACATCATTTCCTCCTAAGGGTTGCTTCTCCTACCCACCCTCATCAAAACCTCACACTGGTCCCAGCATGGTCTCTGCCTGGGCCAGAAACTGGTCATAAATGATTGTTAGAGAGAATTTCCATGGCCTGAAAAATTCAAACACAGCCACCAAGGCTAATGCCAAACGTCGTTATTGTGGTTCTAACATGAATACTTTCTAGAAGGGTCTTGCTTAGGAAGCCAAAACCTGTTTGGTCTTTTTACAAGGGGAAAAAATAAAATAAGATCAAAGAACAGAAAGAAAAGGAAAAACTTTAGCTGTCACTGAAGGCATACTGTGTGCCTGGAGGTCCCACATATGCTAATTTTCTGCTAGACCATTTTACAGATGGGCCTTCTGAGGCTAAGAGGTCAAGAAATTTGAATGTTCAGCCAATACATCTGAAGGCCAGGGATCAAATCAGACTTGTCTCCGAAATGTTTCCTCTTTACTACCCGGATACCCAGATGAAAAAAGGACCGGAGTAAAGATAGATGGAAGTTTTGGACGTGGCTCACCTACCCCTCCCTTTATCGTGGCTGATGGAGTTCCCTTAAGCCAGCCAACACTGCATGAGCTCGCCATGTGCCTGGCACCAGACGGCAGAGAGATCCCAAGATGTGCTCCCTGCCCTCAGGGAGCTTGTAACTAACAGGTAGATAACACACACACACACACACACACACACACACACACACACACACACACAAACAGGAAAAGAAGACAGAATGCAACAGAACAAGGCTAAAAGCCAAGAGAACAGATGCTCCCGGGCATGGAGGCCGTGTTCCCTTCCAAGTATGTCTTTTCTTGGGAGGTTTCCTCTTCAGTTGCGGGTAGTAAGCTAGCCCTACCATCAAAGGACATGAACGTGGCAAAAATGCCCTTTGAGGGGAACAGTTTGTCTTCTGGATATTTGAAAGAACCAGGTTCCAGGCTGAACGCATGCCTTCCGGGTTGGATACGCCCCGATGCCAGACTTGGAGTCCCCGCTGAATCAGATTCCACCACCACTCATTTTACAGAGAACACAGAGGAAAATCCATTCTGGGGGTTGTTTCTGCATGATGTGTAATAATGGGGGAAGGCATCCATGATATGCTTAAAAGAAAGAATGGAAGGAGGAAGGGAAGGGAGGGTGGGAGAAAAGTGGATTCGATTTCTATGGCTACATAGCAGATCACCACAAATGCAGCAACTTGAACACAATTGATCATCTTGCAGTTTCTGTGGGTCAGGTGTCTGGGCCTGGGTCAGCCAAAGGCCTGCCAAGGCGGAAATCCAGGTGCTGGCCAGGGCTGTGGGCTCACCTGGAGCTCTTCCAAGTTGTTGGCAGAATTAAGTTCCTCGCGTCCTTGATTCTCTGCTGGCTGTTGATCGGGGGCCCGGGACACGAAACTGGCTGCGTGGACACGGCTGATGAAGGGGCGTAGAAGCTGGCGTTGCAGGGAACACGCACTGTAGCATCAGGCTGGACTTTGTTTAGTCGAATTTGCTCGGTTAGGTGAACTTGAATTTGGTCACCAAGGTCAAGGGGAGTCCATCTTCGGAGGGTGATGTTCTGGTTCACTGACCAGAAAATCCGGTCAGTTACCTGAAACTCTCTCATTTAAGCAAACAACCTCTTCTTTTCTTTCCTTTTCCAAGAATTAAAAGTGACAACTTGAATTGTTTTTCTCTTCCTTCCAAAGCAATACATATTCATTGTAGAGAGAGGAGAAACCACAAATTAACAAAAAGACAGAATATACCCATTCAGAATCCCTCCCTAGAGGCCACTTTTAAGACTTTGTGTATATTTTTGTCCAAAATGAGAGGATATTATACATATTGTCTTATAACCCATTTTTTCACTGTCTATATTGAGAGGATCACAGTATATGACTATCTTCCCGTTACTGCACAATACTCCTTTATACAGATATATCATGATTTACTTAACCAATCCCCTGTTATAAACTATGTCGTAATGAACATCTAATAACTAAATCTGAATCATTTCCTTAAAATAAGTGCCCAGAAGTAGGATTAGTGGACAGATTACTTTCTGGGTCTCAGTTTCCTCATCTCTGAAATGGGGAGAAGAGTCGTGCCCACACCTTGGGATTGACTGTGGGGCAGTTGAATGGATAAACAAGATCCAGCACATAGTAAATGTTCAATGCAAGCTGCTATTAAGTAGCACCTTTTTGGAAACATGCTTTTTAATGGAAATGTTTCTAACGTATAATAGACACATATACCTGTCTATCCGAGGGCAGAACCTGAGTCTCCACCAGCCCATGGCGGTAGGGAATCCAGTGTCCCTGTGGTAGCCTCCAACGATGACCACCATCAATGTTTTCTCCCTGCACGCATTTGCTGCTGCTCACGTCTCCATCCCCTCTGGATGAATCAGGTATGGCCGTGCCACTTGCTTTGGCAAGTAGAAGACAGAGGAAGTGATCCTGTGTGTCACTTCCAGGACCAGCCTTTCAGAGGATTGGCTGTTTCCTCGCCCTTGGAATGTAATCCTACTTTGAGATGGCCCTGCTGTGAGGAAGCCCAAGCTGGCCATGTGGAGAAAGAGGCCCAGCCAGCCCCCGGTGGTTCCAGCCATGCAGCTGAGGCACCGGACTTGGGACCGTCGTCACCATCTTGGACCTTCCAGCCCCAGCAGACAGCACGCGGAGCAGAAGACCCACCAGCTGAGCCACGTTAATAAACTACCATCCAGACCTCTGGGTTTGGTGGTTCGTTATTAAGCAACAGAGAACTGAACACCCTCACCCCAGGAGCCCCTTCCCCGATACGTCCAGGAATATTCAGGGGAGATCATTCATGTACTCAAATCTGGACCAGACTTTTGGGGCCAGAGGCCTCCACATCCCACCCTGCGTGCAGTCACTCTGGTCAATGGTTCATCACAGAAGCGACACCCACCCTCCAAGGGGGCATTTTGGACTTCTGTGCAGTGGGGTTGGTTGTTATAATAATTGAGGAGGGGGCATGGCTGGCATTTCTTGGGTGGACAGTGCCCCTGCCAAAGCACAGGGCAGTCCCACTCCACAGAGGATTTCCTAATTCCTGCGAATAAATAAAAGCAAAAATCTTTGTGCAATTACCTGAGCCCAGAGTTGTGGTTCTTAACCGAGGGTGATTTTGCCTATTAGGGGACATTGGACAAGTCGGGAGACAGTTTTGGTTGTCACACTGGGCATGGGGTTGAGCCTGACATTTAAAGGGTAGAGGTCGGAGATGCTGCTGAACACCCTACAGTGCACAGGAAAGCCCCCAAACAGAGAACGGTTGTGCCCCAGGTGTCAATAGTGCTGAGAAATCCTGATCCAGAGCCTTACTCCGTGTGATGTATAAACTCAGTTTATTCTGAAAGGTTGTAATATGCACTGAATCCTTCTGCACTGAAACTATCATATAAATCAATGGAACTTGATTAAGAGTCATCCTCCATTCAGAAAATCCCCTCCCTGGACCCAAGATTTTTGCTCTGTGAGCTGCCAGCCCAATGCCATGTGTCCCTGTGTCCATCCTCTGAGGGCAGCTCTCCCATCAACAGTGATGCGTCCAATAGACACTCGTGCCCCCTGCTTCATCCCGATGGAGTCCAGCCCACGCATTTACCTACTGAAATGCACACACTTTTTATTATACATCACTTTCTTTTTATCTAACATTTAGGGCATTATATTAATTTGTAAAATTTTGTGTGTAGTTACATGATAGGGGCTAGGAACCTGTATTTCAGGATCGTAAAGGGGGGGTTAAACTAAGTGCTGGAAGGGAACTTTGAGTCAGATGAATCGAGAACCGTTTGTCCAGAACACGCTATAGCCAGAGTCTGACTCACCACTGGACAAATATGTCGGCACCCTGGCAGAGCAAAGAGACTGGTGCAGACTGAGTGATCCCAGAGGTGTCATCACTAACGGGGGACCCAGACTACGGAGGGCTCCTTGAGACTCCAGAGAGGACTACCATCCCTCGTGTTCCGCCCAGCCACACGGGCTCCACGCCACTGAAGGGCCAGGGACTCAGCTTCACTCACGCGGCTGCTTCCCCGGAACCTGGCCTGCCATCAGGACCACGGGGACGGAACCAGCCCTGGGGTCAGCATCCTTGCGGGCCAGAACCAGCATGCCCCTTCCACCTGTAACCCTGGAAAGGAGTCCCAACTGACCCCATCTCTTCCCGCTCCCTCCCCTGGGCTCACTACTCTGGCCTTGGTCCCAGCCACCCTGTCCCTCTGCCTACAGAGCCCCAGCTCAGACACCAGGTCCAGTGACCCCCACTTCCCCGACTCTTCTATTCTCCATCAAAAATAACAATACGCCTGTCATCAGCAGTCCGGGTATAGCACACTTTTATTTACTTGGTTCAATTTGCTATTTTTAACAGCAAAATTAGCACCTGTCAATCACCACTTACAATACAGCTAAGACCTTAACAATAATTGTCATTTGTTATAGTCCTTCCCACAATAGCATCCTCAAGCTTGTACTCAACGTTACCTTGCTTTCCATGTTGATAGTTTTTGTTTTGTTTTGTGTTTATAGAAAGGAACTCTGCAGAGCTGCAGAAAAGGAAAGGTTTTTTAAGCCACGCTGCATGGCACGCGGGATCTTAGTTCCCTGACCAGCGATCGAACCCGTACCCCTTGCAGTGGAAGCACAGAGTCTTAACCACTGGACCGCCAGGGAAGTCCCCATGTTGTATAGTTTTATTGTATCTATTCAAATTCTCATATCTTTATTTTATTTGCATTTAACTGTATTCAAAGGATATCATACTGTATGCAGTCTTCGGGGACTTTTTATTTTTTTACTTAATATTATTTCTGGTACATTTTTAAACTCCGCATTCTACTGTGAAGCCCCGTCCATATTTTGCATTTGCTCATTCTCTTGGTTGCCTCATTGCCTTCCATGGTGAGTACATTCTACAGTGTATTCAGCCGGGGTCCCGTGCTTGGCGTTGGGTTTGCTGTTAGGGGTTTGCTCTGGTGAATGGCACTGGCTTCTCAGTCCACTCGGGCTGCTGTCACAGAATACCGCAGGCTGGCTGGCTTAGAGAAATGTATTCCTAACCGTTCTGGAAGCTGGAAGTCCAAGAAGACTCGGACTTAAGAACACAAGGCACTAGCAGATTTGGTGTCTGGGGAGAGCCTGCTTCCTGGTTCATAGACGGCTGTCTTCTTGCTGTGCCCTTACATGGCATGAGGTGAGAGCGCTCTCTGGGGTCCCTCTTATAAGGGCACTAATCCCATTCATGAGAGCTCTACCCTCATAACCTAATCACCCCCCAGAGGCCTCACCTCCTAACACCATCAGATGGGGGGGGGTTAGGTTTCAACATGTGGACTTTAGGGAGACACAGGTATTCAATCCGTAGCAGTGCTGCTTTGAACCATCGCTGCTCTGATCATGGCTCCTGCTACCCAGGGGCAAGGACATCTCTTACACACATTCCTGGAAGAGGAACAGCTCTTCCCTGCCTCTTCACACAGAGAACACTAAACAGATCAAGTTCATCATTCTCCAGGTGTTGTGAGGTTGACATGATGTTGGAAAGGGCAGGGGTTCTGCAGCCGGAAGAACTGACGCTGCCCCCTGCCCCACCACTCGCCGGCTGTGACTCTAAGTGATTTAGTATCACTTCAGAGCTTCTTTCCCCTCACCTCTACGTGGGTACAAGGACACATTCCTCTCCAGGATGAGAATTAAGATTACTTCCAGCTCCTCCAAGTGAGGTGCGGGCCCTGGGGACAGGTGTGATGAGCCATGGGAGGAACAGAGCACAGCCTCCTGCAACATCTGCTTTCCTCAACTAGCAGGCCAGGGGTATGATATTTTTGTGTTAAGTCAAACGCAGTCATGTTGGGTAGTAAAGCAAAACACACATACATCTTGGGCGAAATCAGCTGCAGACATGAGAGAGGCAGCTTGTGGGCCATCGGCTTCCCAGGGACTCTAATGGTTCCCATCTCCAGTTCTCAGCTCCGGACACACAGCACGCATCCACCTGCCCTTTCGGCATCTCCGTTCTGATGGACCACGTCAGGTATCTCAAACTGCCGCATGCAAAACAGAGCCCAGCCCGCCCCACCCCCAAACTCGCATCTCTTCCCACATCCCCACTTGTAACCCCAAGATCCAGGCAGTTCTCATATGTGTCTGTTCCATTTCATCCTGACTTCTCCTGCTCAAAAAGATGATAAAAATAATAATAAACACATACACAGAATGCTTGGTACGATCCTAAGCATTTGGTATATAGCAGCTCATTTAACCTTGATGATTCTATGAAGTGGATGTTAGTATCACCATTCTACAGATGAGGGAATAAAACTCAGAGAGATTAAACCAACTTTCTCAGGATCCACAGTCTGCAGAGGCAGAGCTGGGATTTGAAGCCAGGCAGGCAGCCCCCAGTGCCCACGGGTGTGACTGCTTCCTGTGAGCACCCTGCCCAGAGCACACAGCCAGCAGGAGGGTCTCAGGAGGCTGAGGCCCCCCACCATTCTTCCTGAGGTCCAGGCTGACTCAGTGCCAGGCTCGGGTGGGGCACACAGATTTTGTCCATTCGGGAGTTGCCAAGTACACACAGCGGCCACTATAGAAGAATTAGCCAGCTACGCATCACCCCAAATTAAACGCAGCCTGGCGTAGGCTCACAACAGGCTGCCCACAAAGTAATCTTTGTCCCGCCCCCAGCCCCCCAGCCCTAATATCATGGTCCTATCAACAGAGAAGCTTTATTCGAAAGGCTTAGAGAGGAGCTCAGAGATGCTGGCGAGGACAGAGAGGTCGCCCCAAGCTGCCCAGCAGGTACAGTGAGGGGTCAAATGCTGAGCTGGATGCTCTACTCATGTGCTTGCTCCAGAGTCAGACCCCACGTCTCCCAATACCCCACTAAGCTGAAGACCCTCCCCTGAACCCCCAGGCTGGTTTTCACACTTCCCTGCCTTTGCTTCTGCTGTTCCCTCTGCCACGCATGCCCTTCCTTTTTGAGCAGCTCCAGCCAGGAAGGGACAGAAGGGGATTTTTATTTTTTAAAGCAAAAGTTTATTATTTTTATTGGCATAAACTTTTAAAATTATATTTGCCTAGGATCCTTACTCTCTTTTGGTCATTTTATTTATTTATTTTTTAACATCTTTATTGGAGTATAATTGCTTTACAATGGTGTGTTAGTTTCTGCTGTGTAACAAAGTGAATCAGCTACACATATACATGAATCCCCATATCCCCTCCCTCTTGCGTCTCCCTCCCTCCCACCCTCCCTATCCCACCCCTCTAGGTGGTCACAAGCACCGAGCTGATCTCCCTGTGCTATGCGGCTGCTTCCCACTAGCTATCTAGTCTACATTTGGTAGTGTATATAAGTTCATGCCACTGACAGGAGGGGATTTTAAGTCAACCTCTCCCTGCTAACGGGCTCCCTCCTAGGCTACTAAAGGCAAACACCAGTCAGATCATGCACCAGCTCATAAGCTAAAGCACTGGTGTCCTGATAAGAGAGAAGCAGAGACACAGAGACAGAGACACACATAGAGAAGAAGGCCGCATGATGACGGAGGCAGAGATTGGAGGGATGCAGCCACAATCCAGGAACACTGAGGACTGCTGGTAACCACTAGAAGCTGAAAGAGGCAAGGAAGGCTTCTCTCCTAGGGCTTTCAGAGGGAGCATGGCCCTGCGGACACCTGATGTCAGCCTCCTAACTTCCAGTGCTATGAGATAATAAGTTTGTGTTGTTCAAGTCACCTAGACTGTGGTACATTGTCACAGCAGTCCTAACTGCTGGATGAGGGTCACTCACAGGCTGGTATCTGGGGTTGGCAAGAGGGATGCCAGCCAAGGGGAGAGAGGGATGATGCCAGCAAGAGTGGGCTCCTCCACCTTGGCAACGGGGCTCTGTTCTTGATGACGGTGCAGGAAAGGGCTGCTAGGATGCCACAACCAAGACTGCTTGAGTGACAGCTCCGAGAAGGATCTAAACGACATCAGCAGCCTGGAGGGGGGACTGTGCAGAGCATGGCTCCTGAGGAGGTGCCATTTGCTGAGAAAGGATCAAATCCTACTGCTTCTTTGCCCCAGTCCCTCCAGGAGACCCTAAGGAGTAAGACAAGAGGCCAACCCCTACCTTCCATCCTCCCTACTCACCTGCCTCTTTGCTCTTGGATGCCCATCTTGGCTGACTGCCCTACGTCATCCTGGGCACATCTCCAGCTTTGGAAATGCTGGCAGTGCTTTGCTTTTATTTTCATTCAACTCAAGAGTCTGTTTCCAAGGATCTTCCCTGTGCCAGGTACCAGGCTAAGGGCTTTCACTACTTCGTTTTATTCGGTCCTTCCAACAGACCTGAGGGGTAGAAATGATGACACCCTTTTTCCAGATGAGGAAACTGAGGCTCAGAGATGGGAAGAAATGTCCCAGAGTAAATAGCAGAACCAGATTTGGAATCTCCAGAGCAACACACACGCTCTTCCCGGTGATCAGCTCCGGCTCCCTCACTTGGGTGCTCACGATGGGGTTGAAAACACAGTGTCCGCCGCTCAACTGCCTGGCTGAGAATCCCAGTTCCGTAACTTGTTAGCTATGACTTTGGACAAGTTATTAGTTCCTCTGTGCCTCAGTTTTCTCATCTATAATATGGGGATAATAATACTGAACTACTAGAATTAAAGAATGAGGGGCTTCCCTGGTGGCGCAGTGGTTGAGAGCCCGCCTGCCGATGCAGGGGACACGGGTTCGTGCCCCGGTCCGGGAGGATTCCACATGCCACGGAGCGGCTAGGCCCGTAAGCCATGGCCGCTGAGCCTGCGCGTCCGGAGCCTGTGCTCCGCAACGGGAGAGGCCACAACAGTGAGAGGCCCACGTATCGCAAAAAACAAACAAACATACAAAAGAATGATTACGTGTAAAATATTTTTAGCAGTGCCCGATGCATGGCAGATGCTCTTATTTTTATTATGATTAAGGAGGGTATGGCCTCCAGTTTCGTGCCAACCACCAGCGATGTCCTAACCTGACTTCAGGTTGTATGGTCCTGGGCACTTCAGGTTGCATGATCTGTCACTCACCTATTGAATGACTTTGGGGACAGTCACCCTCCTCTGTCTCAGTTTCCCATAATATAAGATGGGATTTACCTAGATCAGTGATTCTAACCCTAATGGAGTCGTGAGCCCTTGAGGATCTGAGGGAAGCCGTGAACACCGTCCAGAAAGAATTTTCACTCGGCCCAAGCATTTCTCAGCCCCCAACGTCCGCGCGTGAGCCTTGGTTTGAGGACTCCAGGATCTGAAGGCTCCCCAAGCTTCCAAGCAGCCCTGGCTGTAGGACGGGAGCCAGGCTCCAAGAGTCTCCTCCCGGCTTTCTTGTCTTTTCTCCTTCCTTTCTTTCTGTATTTTCTGCTTCTTGAAACCCTGTTGCAACTGTGAGGTTAGAAAAAGTCCAGGGCAGAGGGTGACTTAGGCTGGACTTGCCCATCACGCCCCCCTCCACCCTCTGCCATTTCTGTCTGAGGTTTTCTGTCTCTTCCACTGCTCAGAAAAAGCCTTCCTTCGTGGGGGGGTGTGGGTGGAGAGAGCATGTTTATGAGAAGACAGTGTAATCCATACCAAGGGAAGAGGCAGCAGGAGAAACCCAAGATGCTGGGGAAGGCATCCCTCTTTATCGGCTGGATCGGGGGCCAGCTGCCTGTGCAGCAGACCATCTCATGCATCACGCGGTGGCAATCAGGGGGGATTTACTGAGGCTATCCCGGCAGGAAGGCAAAAACCAGCCCCGCCAAAAGCAAAAAAGCCTCCCAGAGTCGGGCCTACGTCGTGGAATTGTCATCTCCTCCCCACCCCCATAAAGGAGACCAGCGAGGCACCTGGGAGCAGTGACCCCGCGCTGTTGGGGAGCGAGGTGGAGCCGTCAGGCCCTCTGGGTGGGTTTCCTGTCCTCACACGTCTCCCCCCATAAATGGTCCAGGTGCTTGGCGGGCTGCTCTGGCCATTTTTATTTGGGATCGTTCCCCAAGGCCACGTGGCAAGAAAACAGGGCCGGGGACACAATGGTGGCACAGTGACCAGCAGCCTGGCCCCCGGTTAATCACTCAAAACACCTGGAGGAGCTCGTCCAAGGAAACAAGAAACAAAATCCCTGCGATTAGGGTTGCAGGCTTCTGGTGGTCCCAGCTAATCTCTTTCAGGTGGAGGGCCTGGTGGGGAGGCCGGGCTGCCTCCCCAGCAGAGCCGTCCGGAGCTGGGGGCCTGGGGACCAGTGGCTGGAGCACGTCCAGCCATGAGGCACACAGGCTGGCCTGAGCGTCTGTGATGGCAAGTGCCCCATAAGTGCCAACAAGCCGAGGGGTGTGTGGGAACCCCATAAAAGAGATGAAGCTACTAAACAGACCACCCCCTCTCCATGGAGAGCCCCGCACCCCTCAGTCCACTCCTAAAGCAGGTCACGAGACAGACCAGCCAAATGTCAGAGCTAAGATGAGCAACCTCTCAAGTAAAATCAGCAAACACAGGTCAGGTTTGCTCATTACAAAAGTAATACATGTTTACTTTAAACATGTATCCTTAAATTAAGAGCACAGAGCCCCCCCACCTAGAAATAATCATATTTCATATAAGGGGCTTAATCCTTTATGGCTATATGTAGTGGAAATTTATAAATGTTAAATGAATATTTTCTTCCCTCAACCAAATAACGTCATACACACCATTTGAAGCCTATTTTATGCGCTCATCCTCCATACATCCTCAGCATCTTTCTATACCATTCATTGTTCTCCTACCTCATCTATGGCAGCTCTATAGTCTTGCCTTGTGTGGAAGCCTGAATTCATTTAGCTAATCCCAGACTGATGGCTTCTCCAGACTTTCCACACTCACATTCAGGATTTCTTTGATGCATTTTTAATCTTGAAATGTCGTGAACTCCCACCTGGGGCACTGGTTGGAAAAAAAGAAATACAATGAAAAGCTTTAATGAATTGAACGAGAATTTTAGATGAGTTGGTGTACTGATAAGGACATCAGTCTAAGACAGACTTTGAGGGGCAGGGCTACTCTGGGGCGAGAAGTCAGGATCTGGTCCACCCCCAGCTCCCTCCACCCCCAGTTTTGCACATAAGGACACCAAGCCTTGAGGAGGCTGCCTCTGGAGGCTGCATCTTTACATTATTTTTTCTTTAACCAGTAAAGAGTTGTGTTCTCCGAACAACCGTGGGCCAAAACCGCCTCTTGTCTTTTGAATGTTGGTTTTCGGAATGACTCAGCCTCCCCAGAAGAGAGAAGAGGCAAAAAGGAATGCTGCCCCGCTGGAAATCCAGTCACTGCCCACCCCTGAGAGGGGCGTCCGGGGCCTCTCTGAGGACAGGCTCCTCGGCCAGGGCCGGATTCACGGCCGGACACAGAGCCCCACTCGGAAGACCCCACTCAGTGCTCTGCTGCTACCATCTTGAAATCCTTAATAATTTTTGAACCAGGGACCCTGCATTGCCTTCTCCCCAGGCCCTGCAAATTCTGCAACTGGTCTTGTCCTCAGGTGGACACTGCCACTTCCCTGTTGGTGTCGTCTCAAGTGTCACTTGGAGAGGTCTACACACGAAGGCCTCTATGGGACAAGGAAGTTGGTTCAGGCCCTCGATGGGAAAAATGACTCAACCAGTGTCATGTGACCACTTGTGATAGAGCCGGGACCCAAGCCTGGATTCCCAGGTCTGGTGCAGAAAAGCAAACTGACCGCAGACCTCGTCTGGACACAACCATTTCATAATAGGGTGGTCACCCTTTTATAAACGGAGGGAAGGCCACACAAGGGAGGTATTTGGAAAGTTCTGGCAAGGATTTCTGCCTGCAAGCATGGCTCCCCCGGGCCTGCCTGAAGTTTACCATTAGAGAGAATTTGGACTCTAGGTACTACGTCCCCAGCCCGCAACTTTGGAAGCTTGCATGGATTCATAAGCCCCCAAGTACTGGTTCTCCATCAGCTTAGGGTGAGCTACAGCCGTAATAATCAGAGCTGCCGTCGGTTCAGGCCTGGGGGGATGGTGGAGAAAAATCAGACCCAGCCCACGGTCTCATGGGCAGGCCACTCCTTAGATGTCCCCAGGCTTCCCTGGCCGAGGCTTTGCAGTCCTGGGTGAACTTGGGTACATCGCTGTACCACTCTGAGCCTCAGTGCAGTGGGGATAACAACCACCTTGCAGGGTCCTTATGAAGGTGAGTGGCTAGTACGGTGCCTGACAGAATAACGAAAGGGTGTATTATTATTATACGTAGTATTATGCAAAGGTAAACATTATCTTGTGCTAGGGCACTCTTTCACCTCGGAGAGGACTCCCATGACTGCTCATCTAGACCCCATCCTCTGTGAGGATGGCAGCTCTGCCTACCTCGCTCGCTGCCCTACTCCCAGAACTAGCACTGTGCCTGGCACACGGCAGGTGCTCAGTTAACCGAGGAATTGAGTTGCAAGTGAAACGGATGTAAAATTCACCTCTTCCAGACTCACCGGGTCTTGAGCAGACCCCTAGAGAGAAGCCCAAGCCCCCCAGCCCAGCATTCGGGCAGTCGACAATGGCCTCAGCTGGTCCTTCCAGCCTCACTCCTGCGATGTGCTCCATGTTCCTCTTATAGGGGCATCCTGACGTGATCCCGGACTTTCCCCAGGCTCCCTTCCCTTCCAGGGCTCCTGCCCCCGGAACAGCCCGGCTCCCTGGTTTCTGTTGGCCAAGTCCCATCAAGCGTCTGTCGCAGGAGTTCAGCTGAGCTGGAAGAGGGCAAGTTCCCGGGGGTGGGGAAGTGTTGGGGATGGACACGGGGACAAAGGTCATGGGTGGACAGAGCTGAGGCTGTGGGAGGTGAGACAGCGTGGGGCGGAGACTACTTGCTAGTCTGGCCTGGGTGGCCGGTGATGGTGATACCGTCACTGGAGAAGGACCACGTGTTGAGTCATCAAGCGTGGTTACCCCAAACCCCCCGGGAATGCCCTGGTGCCTCCTCCGGCCTTGCTCTGTGAGCTCGGATGCATTTATTCAATTCACTAGTCATCTTCTTGGAATAAATTCAGAGGAACTAAAACACAGACCATGGAGTATTCCTGCTGATGGGGAGGAAACACGGAAGGGAGGGGGCCCAGCAGAGAAGCATTCTGTTATAGAATACAAACGCAAAAAAAAAAATGATGTAGGCATTGCATACACCGCATTTCCTCATGAGAGTTGAAATGTCATGGTCAGATGCACAGGCTCAGGGCTGGAGCCCTGGTTCTGTCACTTACTAGCTTGGGCAAATCATTTCCACTCCATCTCTGCTTCCTCGTCTGGGAAATGGACCTATTAGTTGCACCTCTCATAGGTTGTTGTGAAGATTACTTGGCACCCTGCCTGGCACAGAGTAAGTGCTCAGTCAGCATCAACTCTGAGTGATGCAGCCCCCCAGCTAAACTTTAGCCCCTGGACCTGCAGGCCTCTTTTCAAATTTGCGTTGCCGTATTTCCTCAAATATCTGTGCACTGTGTTTTTCACGTATGTGGGGACAAAATGATGGCGTTTGCACTGAGCATTGTACCTTCCTCAGACTCATGTGTCCACATGGACCGAGCTCATCCGACTTCCCAGCGGCGGGGCCGGTGGGGTTGCATGCTTCTCCCATCGCTTCCACATCACCTCGCGCCCCTTTCTACTCAGCGTGCTCGCTTGGTGATTTCACCGTTTGCCGACCCAAGAACAGTCATTGTATTGTTTCATCCTCAGCCCAATTCTCCTCCCTTTACATTTTTACCGCTAAATTGAATCTACTGCCAGTAATCTAATTTACATTTGAAGGCACACACAATGCCAACACTACCAAACGCCAATAAAATTTCTAGTAAAACCCATAAATGGCTCGGTGCTTGTGTTTATGGAAATCTTAGCCTGCCCCTGCCCCAAGATCCCTGCAACCCAGAGCCCTAAATCATTCCCATATGACGGTGAGACACTCCGGATGCCCCCGGCAATGGGGGACGAGGCCCTTCTCCAGGGCCTGCGGTGGAGACCCTAGAGATTCTGCCCCATTCCCTGGAAGAAGATGGGGTGGGCTGGCCCAGCGACAGGTGCGCACACCTGGTGAATCAGGGCCGCACCTCCTGCCCCACCCCATTCCTCCCCATCTCCCTGCGTCCGGCCACACAGTTGGGGCCTCTTTCAGAAAGCGCTGACCATGCCACTCGCGTTTCTGGACCGACAGATGAGAGAAAATTCACTGGACTTGGTAATTCACTCTCTCCTGCTGTGTCACACTGTCCCATCTGTAGACCATATGACAAGCGTTTCACAGACTCATGGAAGCATTGACTCTCAATTTTGGAAGCAACTCAAGGAAGACACGGTCCTTCTTTTAATAATAGTTTGAATGATAATAAAAATAAAAGCAAACACTTATTGGAGATTGAGTATGCGGCAGACACTGTTTTTAGTTCTTTGTGGCTATCAACTCAGTTTTGACCACAGTCCTGGGACTTTTGTTATTCCCAGGTGACTGGATAGGACACTGAGGCACAGAAGGGTTAAGAAACCTGCAAGGTCACACAGTAACTGAGGCACAGAGCCAGCTTTTCAGGTCTGGAATCCACAGGCTCGGCTTCCCCCTGCATGATATAGCCTCTTATCTCCATTGAAGAAGCACCTACTATGTGCCAGCCTCTGGACTGAGTCCTTTACATATATTATCTTTGAGCCTTGCAACAGCTCTGCTGTGCAGTACTGGTGATCCCGGAGAGGCTGATAATCTTGCATTTGTTTGTGAGCGTGTGTGTGTGTGTGTGCGAGCGTGTGTGTGTGTGTGCGAGCGTGTGTGTGTGCGAGCGTGTGTGTGTGTGTGCTGGTGAGTAGGTGTGTGTGCACATGTGCTTGAGATTTGCAAGCCCACCTCTTGATCATTGGGGGACCTTGGGTACAGAGGACTGAGTTCATCACACTCCTCGATTCATGGCTGAAGTCACTGCTGGCCCATGCTGGTGTCCCATCCTGATTGACTGATGATTCATAGACCAGTGTAATCCCTTTTTGCCCATTCCTACACCCAACATTGCCATTATTGTAAAACATGTTCTATTACTTTATGTGCATGTAATTTTACTGCATGTAAATATGATTAAGCTATAGATATCATATCATTCTTTTTTCTTTTTTATTCAATTCTATGTATTTGCGCTTTGTCCATGTGGCTATGTGTCTACCCCTAACTGCTCCTGGTGTTCTGAAGTGTATATATTGAGCATGTTTTAATTATCCATTCACCCAGTGATGGGCATATCAGTTGTTTCCAATGCCCCTAGACCTAATCAATGATGTGATGAACATCTTCGTAAATATTTCCGTCTGGACTTGTGTGGGAACCTCTCTGGACCAACATGTTGGGAGTTGGGAGTAGAATTGCTGGGTCAGAGGAGATACTTATAATTAATTTGATTGAGTTTCATCAGAGGACCCCCCAAGGATGACACTCCACCATGCCCTCCATTCTGCTTTCTAATTTGTGCTAATCTGATGGATGTAAAGTGATATCACCTTGTTGGTTTAATTGGCAAGTCTCTGTGTTACTAATAAGAGAATTTCATCAGATGCTTGTTAGAATTTGGAGCTTCTTTGGTTGTGAACTACTTGTTCTTATTCTTTGATCATATTTCTATTGGGATTCCTATTTTTTGTTTTGTTTTTTGTAGATTTACAGCAGTTTGTATATATTCTAAGATATCAGTCCCTAATTAATTTTAGATATTGTATGTATTTTATCCCTTCCTGTCATTTATCTAGTAGCTTTTTCTAGGTTGTCCTTCATTGAATGGAAGTCCGTAATGTTGATGTACTCAAAGTCCATCAGTTCTTTTCTCATACTTCATCCAAACCACAGTTTGTACTCTAGGGGTATTGTATAGAAAGTCCTTTCCTGCTGCCAAGGCACAAAGATAATCTTCTGTAATCACCTTTATTATGTTTATGGTTTGTCTTTCACATTTAAGGCTTTAATCCATCTACCCTTCAACTTTGCTTACACCACTAGTTAGGGACCTAATTTTATTTGTCTCTTGTACTGGACCAGTTTTCCCAACACCAAAACAACTTTTCCTTTCTGCTTTGAAATGTGGTGCCCCCTTTATTGTATGCTACGTTCCCATATATGCATGCATCTCTCTCTGAGCTCCCTCTTTGCTTCATTGGTGATTCAACTCAATTTTGTTTGTGGAAAAGTAGCTTTGTAGTATGTTAATATCCGATGGATGGGGATACCCCTCTTGTCTCCTCCTTTTCTCAGTTGATTTTGCTATTCACAGACTTCTTTTCTTCAAAATAAGTTCATGGAGTCCCTCAACAAACCCAACTGAAATTTAGATTGAGATTGCTTAATTTGGAGAAATTTGACATCTTTTAAACATTAAGTGACCCCACCAACAGCATGAAGTGAGTATTTATTGTGGGGGGTCTTCTTTTAAGTCTTTTAATACAGTAAAACCAAATTTTTTTTCATGGAGGTCATGTGCTTTTTTTTTTAATAATTTTTGAATTTTATTTAATTTATTTTTTATACAGTAGGTTCTTATTAGTTATCCATTTTATACATATTAGTGTATATATGTCAATCCCAATCTCCCAGTTCATCACACCACCACCACCTCCCACCGCTTTCCCCCCTTGGTGTCCATACGTTTGTTCTCTACATCTGTGTCTCAATTTCTGTCCTGCAAACCTGTTCATCTGTACCATTTTTCTAGGTTCCACATATATGCATCAATATACCATATTTGTTTTTCTCTTTCTGACTTACTTCACTCTGTGTGACAGTCTCTAGATTCATCCACATCTCTACAAAGGACCCAGTTTCATTCCTTTTTTATGACTGAGTACTATTCCATTGTATATATGTACCATATCTTCTTTATCCATTTGTCTGTCAATGGGCATTTAGGTTGCTTCCATGGCCTGGCTACTGTAAACAGTGCTGCAGTGAACATTGGGGTGCATGTGTCTTTTTGAATTATGGTTTTCTTTGGGTATATGCCCAGTAGTGGAACTGCTGGGTCATAAGGTAATTCTATTTTTAGTTTTTGAAGAAACCTCCACACCATTCTCCATAGTGGCTGTATCAATCTACATTCCCACCAACAATGCAAGAGGGTTCCCTTTTCTCCACACCCTCTCCAGCATTTGTTGTTTGTAGATTTTCTGATGATGCCCATTCTAACTGGTGTGAGGTGATACCTCATTGTAGTTTTGATTTGCATTTCTCTAATAATTAGTGATGTTGAGCAGCTTTTCATGTGCTTCTTGGCCATCTGTATGTCTTCTTTGGAGAAATGTCTAGTTAGGTCTTCTGCCCATTTTTGGATTGAGTTGTTTGTTTTTTTAATATTGAGCTGCATGAGCTGTTTATATATTTTGGAGATTAGTCCTTTGTCCATTGATTCGTTTCCAAATATATTCTCCCATTCTGAGGGTTGTCTTTTTGTCTTATTTGTAGTTTCCTTTGCTTTGCAAAAGCTTTAAAGTTTAATTAGGGTCCCATTTGTTTATTTTTGTTTTTATTTCCATTACTCTAGGAGGTGGATCAAAAAAGATCTTGCTGTGATTTATGTCAAAGAGTGTTTTTCCTATGTTTTTCTCTAAGAGTTTTATAGTGTCTGGTCTTACATTTAGGTCTCTAATCCATTTTGAGTTTATTTTTGTGTATGGTGTTAGGGAGTGTTCTAATTTCATTCTTTTACATGTAGCTGTTCAGTTTTCCCAGCACCACTTATTGAAGAGACTGCCTTTTCTCCATTGTATATCCTTGCCTCCTTTGTCATAGATTAGTTGACCATAGTTGCGTGGGTTTATCTCTGGGCTTTCTATCCTGGTCCATTGATCTATATTTCTGTTTTTGTGCCAGTGCCATATTGTCTTGATTACTGTAGCTTTGTAGTATAGTCTGAAGTCAGGGAGTCTGATTCCTCCAGCTCCGTTTTTTTCCCTCAAGACTGCTTTGGCTATTTGGGGTCTTTTGTGTCTCCATACAAATTTTAAGATTTTATGTTCTAGTTCTGTAAAAAATGCCATTGGTAATTTGATAGTGATTACATTTTTATTTATTTATCTATTTGTTTATGTATGTGTTGGGTCTTCGTTGCTGTGCGCGGGCTTTCTCTAGCTGCTGCAAGCGGGGGCTACTCTTCATTGCAGTGCATGGGCATCTCATTACGGTGGCTTCTCTTGTTGCAGAGCATGGGCTCTAGTCCACGTGGGCTTCAGTATTTGCAGCACACAGGCTCAGTAGTTGTGGCACACGGGCTTAGTGGCTCTGTGGCCTGTGGGATCTTCCCAGACCAGGGATTGAACCCATGTCCCCTCCATTGGCAAGCGGATTCTCAACCACTGCACCACTGGGGAAGTCCCCATGTGCTTTCTTTTTAGGTTACTTCCTACATACTTTATGGCTTTGTTGCTCTTGAGCGTGGTATATTTCTTTTTTTACTTATATTTTCTGTTTATTGTTCATGTAGAAAAGTCTACTGATTTTTAAAATAAATTTATTTATTTATTTATATTTTACTTTTGGCTGTGTTGGGTCTTTTTTTCTGTGCACAGGCTTTCTCTAGTTGCGGCGAGTGGGGGCTACTTTTCATTGCAGTGCCTGGGTGTCTCATTGAGGTGGCTTCTCTTGTTGCGGAGCATGGGCTCTAGGCCATGTGGGCTTCAGTAGTTGCAGCACACAGGCTCTGTAGTTGTGGCTCATGGGCTACAGAGCCCAGGCTCAATAGTTGTGGTGCACGGGCTTAGTTGCTCTGCAGCATGTGGGATCTTCCTGGACCAGGGCTCGAACCTGTGTCCCTTGCATTGGCAGGCGGATTCTTAACCACTGCGCCACCAGGGAAGTCCAAAATCTACTGATATTTTAAAGGTGGTTTTGTATTTAGAAACTTGCTGAACTTTCTTATTAGGTCCAATAATTTGTTGATTCTGTTTTATAAATTATTTTTATTTTTTGTGAGTCTGTAACTTTCTTTCTTGGACTGCCATTGTCTAATTTAGGGATCAAGATAACACTGTTAATCTGACAAACCTAATTAAATGGTTTCTTTTGTTCTTCATCTCCTTTTGAAATAACTTGTGTATGATAAGAATTTTCTGTATGTGAAAGTTGGTAGCACTCACCTATAAAACCATCTGGGCCTGGGACGTTTTGTGATGAGGAGACCTAGACTACCATTCAATTTCTTTAAAATGTGTATTGGTATATTCAAGATCAGTTATTTGTTCTTGAATAAATTTTTGCTCTTTTTTATTTTTCCCACATTTTTCCATTTTTCTCAAGTTTAAAATGTATTAGCTTTTAGTTTTTCCTAATATTTTTAAATTATGTTTCAATTTTCCTTATATCAATAGGTGTTTTCCTCCATTTCAATTTGTATTTCATTGTTTGCATTTTCTTGTCTATCTTAATTGATCTTTTTGAAGAAACCACTTTTGGTTTTATTAATCTTTTCCTTCTGTTGCTATTGTTGTTTTCTCCATTTCACTGATTTTTTTCATTATCTTCATTATTGTCTAACCACAGCCAGTTCTAATCCAGGTCTCCTGAGCCTTCAGATGTCCTTTTTGTTTTGCTGTGTTACCTCTGTAACAGCTCCTTCAACGGACAGTTGGCCACTGTCTTGTGACTCTGAACTCACTGTCTTAAGATACAGCTTCTCCCACCTTTGGATAATTTTTGTACAAGAAAATTCTTTCCCAGATTGACCCTAAAAATGACCCTGTAATATTTCTACTACATTTTGGCTACACAAAGAATGTTTAGTCAACCTTCCCAGAACTGCTTTTCAGCTATTTCAAGATATTTTTAGGTGCTCTGAGTTTTCTCTTTTCAAAATGAATCATCCCCAGAAGTTCCTTCAACTACCCCTTCGTGGTTCTATCTGTCACCCCTGCTCCAGGTTTTTTCAGGCAGCCAGTGCTTCTCTTAAAGAGCAGGGCTGGGAATGCAGGACAGTTTCTCCAAGCATGTAAGCCAGAGTCGAGTGA
The DNA here is from genome assembly GCF_949774975.1 of Lagenorhynchus albirostris. Lineage (NCBI taxonomy): Eukaryota > Metazoa > Chordata > Mammalia > Artiodactyla > Delphinidae > Lagenorhynchus > Lagenorhynchus albirostris. Next base: position 9,865,462 of record NC_083095.1, on the reverse strand, counting down.
AAGGGAAATAACCTCCTTCATTTGAAAAGTTATACATCTGTTAATGCAACCCAAGTGGGCATTAACTCCATTAGCAAATACCTCACAGTGGGACTCACGTTGAACTCAGTGCTGGCCAAAACTCTTTCTCTGTATACTAGTTACTGCTTAATTTTTACTCCCCTTCCTGTTCCTGAGTAGTTGAAATGACTGACTCCTTCATTTCAGCTGTGGGACATTCTTGCCTCACAACTGTTCACTCCTCTTCATTCATAAACTCAATGAATGTATATTAAGTAACTAATATGTACCAGACCTTGGAGATATAACAGAGGACACAGCCCATCACAGTCCATTCCCCAAGGCAGTCCTCCCAGCAAGGATTCATGAAGCTTGCTTCAAGAAAATTGAACGAACTTGAATTCATTCACTAATTCATCCATTTTATAAACATAAAATTTGACCTCTACTGTGTGCAGGATACTTCTTCCACTCTCCTTTTGCCTGCCCCACCTCTCTGGCTCCCCCCAAACCTCCATGTGTGAGAAGCGATGTAGGAGAAGGAGGAGGGAGCCAGGCCTGGGCCCTTGGTGAAACCTTCATTCTTTGCCCAGAACCTAGAGCCACAGCCTAGCCCTACGGTCTCCCCAGCAAGACACCTCTTCCTCAGCGCCAAAGGTATGGCACCCAGGATCCATACTGGCCCTCCAGCCCCATCAAGGGCACTGCCAGACCCTGGGAAAGCAGGGAAAGTCTTGTCTGTGCTTGTTGGGAGATGGAGTGCCTGAAATCTGAGACTTCTCAGTGTGTCCACCAATCAGGCACTGGAGGTTAGAGCTGGAAGGGTCACCCTCCCATTTTACAGATGTGGAGACTGAAGTGTCTGCAGGCCACATAGTGGGGCTGGGGCAGGGGACTTAGCAGACTTCGTTCCACATCCCAAGTCCAGGACTCGGGGGGGCTGATGGGTCTCCTTCTTGGGCAGGGCATCCATCCAACAGCCCAGAGCAGACCAGGAAAGGGGGCTCCTGTGGGGGTGGTAAGGATTGTCAGAGGCAGGAGGGGCCTGTAGCAGGAAGCTGCTGGGACTGAGAGGGACTGGGAACTGAGCCTTCAGGGCCAGAGGCTTTGGGACAGCACAGGGGAGGTGTGAGGAGGTGGCCACCTAGGCCAGAGAGTGAGCTACACTTGGGTGGTCCATTAAGTACCAAAGTGCGATGATACAGCCAGTTGCTTCTTGTCCAGGAGAGATTCTGCTTGAACCCAACTCCTTTCTGCTCCTTTCGGCTCTATGGCCCTTTTCTCACCCAGACCACCTGTGTCTGCCTCTCCAAGAAGTCCTCATCTCCGTGTTACCTTAAGTAGTCCTGCCACTGAAGGCAACACAGGTGGCAGCTCTATCTGTGAGCTTGTGAGAAATGCAGACTCCCAGGCATCCCCCCAGACAGACCTAGTGAATCACAGTTTGTATCTTTTTTTTCCTTTTTTTTAAACCATTTTTAAAAATTGAAGTATCATTCATTTATAATGTTGAGTTAGTTTCAGGTGTACAGCAAAGTGATTCAGTTATACACACACACACACACACACACACACACACACATATATTCTTTTTCAGATTTCTTTTCCATTAAAGATTATTACGAGATACTGAATTTAGTGCCCTGTGCTATGCAGTAGGACCTTGTAGTCGACCTATTTTATATGTAGGAGTGTGTATCTGTTAACCCCAGCCTCTTAATTTACCCCCCTTTCCCCTTTGGTAACCATAAATTTGTTTTGCAGGTCTGTGAATCTCTTTCTGCTTTGTAAATAACTTCATTTATATCATTTTTTTTGATTCCACATATAAGCAATATATGATATTTGTCTTTCTCTGTCTGACTTACTTCGTTTAGTTTGATAATCTCTAGGTCCATCCATGTTGCTGCAAATGGCATTATTTCATTCTTTGTTATGGCTGAGTAGTATTCCATTGTATATATGTACCATATCTTCTTCTTTTTTTTTTCCTTTTTGTGGTACACAGGCCTCTCACTGTTGTGGCCTCTCCCGTTGCGGAGCACAGGCTCCGGACGCGCAGACTCAGCGGCCATGGCTCATGGGCCCAGCCGCTCCACGGCATGTGGGATCTTCCCGGACCGGGGCACGAACCCGTGTCCCCTGCATCGGCAGGCGGACTCTCAACCACTGCGCCACCAGGGAAGCCCTCGAATTAGATTTCTATCCAGATATATGCCCAGGAGTGGGGTTGCTGGATCATATGGTAGTTCTATTTTTAGTTTTTTAAGGAACCTCCATACTGTTATCCCTAGTGCTGTACCAATTTACATTCCCACCAACAGTTTAGGAGGAGATTCCTTTCAGAATCTGTGTCTTAACAAGGTCCCAGGTGCTCATTTAAAATCTGAAAAGCTGTGCACTAGATCATACATTCTAGGAGGGTTAGAAGTGTATCTGTCTTATTCACAGCACAAAAGTTTGAGAAGCACTAGTCCACCTGGGTGACTCTAGGCATGGCATTTAAACTCTATGCCTCTGTTACCTCATCTGTAAAATGGGAATGATAACAGTTCATGCCTCAGCAGAGCAGTGGGAAGATCCAATGAGTTGATATAGAGAGAGCTGACCCATAGTAATTGATTTCTAAGCACTATTTTCGGTACTTCCGGTCCACTTGGATCCCTTTCTAAATCTTCCTGGTCACAGAGGTGATCGGCTGCAGTCTGGCTTTATTTAGGTCCCCATTTTGTTTTTGTCAGAGTATGTACGTTGCCCACTGCCCTTACAAGCCAACTCCGCCTATACTCTTTATTAGTTAATGGTCCATCCAATATTTATTGAGCATCTATTGATACTATATGCCAGGCATTGTTCCAGGTGCTAGACTTACAGCAATGAACCACAAAGACAGAATCCCTGCCTCCCTTCCTCCAGAACCTTACAGTCTAATAAAGGGAGACAGACATGAAGGTAAACAAACAAGGAGGTAATTCAGTGGCGGGAATTCCCTGGTGGTCCAGTGGTTAGGACTACATGCTTTCACTGCCGAAGGCACAAGTTTGACCCCTGGTCAAGTAACTGAGATCCCACAAGCGGTGTGGCGTAACCAAAAAAAATAATGATAATTCAATGTAGGGACCGGGCTGTACGCTGTCATTTCTCAGGTCCATTTTCCATGTGTTTACAAAGTGGTCACCTCACCTCCCTTTTTAATGTCTTCAGAATCCTTTCTGGATCAATGCTATGGAATTCATAAAATGTATGGACACAATTCACACATTTATTGTCAGCGTTGGTCTCAAGGTGGGTGAGTTCCCCTCCCTCCTCCTACTGCATGTGGGACCCTCCTGAAGGAGCACAGCAGGTAGGTCTGACCAGTCGGAGCATCACCCTACACTGGCCCCTGCAACTGGTCAGGGAGGTGGGCATGTGACTTGAGCCGGGTCAATAAGCCCCAAGCAGAGAACCCCCCACCACCCCCGTCTTTGCCTGAGTGCATGGAAAGAGGCTTTCTCTCTCTCTCACCGTAGGTCAGGAGGATGTCAGGTTTGATCTGGGGCAAACACCTCAGCACCATGAAGGCGGAGCTTCTGAGAACATGGGGAGAACAGAGGAAAGAGCCTGCAGACAGAGAGAGAGGGACTGAGTCCTAGAGTGTAGGAACCCTGTCACCTGCTCCTTGACTTCTTCCACTGAAGACAACTTAGGCTATTTTTCTCATCCCTTCTCAGAGAGACATGAGGTTATCTTTGTTCTCACAGAAAAAAATGTGGGTGCCATGTCGTAATATGGGAGCCAAATACAATGAATTAACTGCAGTTCCAGAGTAGCACCCAACCAATGACACCCAGGAGTTGATGTATTCACACCCCAGCTCCCTGGGCCCTCTTGTCTTGAGTGCAAGCCCTGCCCTGACTCCCAGAGCCCCCAGCAGGACCCAGCTCCAGTTGTCCCCATGGTAATTGGCTTGCTAACATCTGATTGGCTGCCTTCCCTTCCCTGCCTCCCTTCCTCACTCCTGATAGGCTGCCTTCCCTTCCCCACTTCCCTGTTGGCGTTTCCTGGGATCACCTCTCTGATAAACGACATGCATCCTTTTTTCAGGGACCACTTTCAAGGGAACACAAACTAAGGTGCCTCCCAGAGGTGACTGTGAAGTTTGAATGGGAGAGAATGTCTGGCACAGAGCTGACATCTAGGGGGCCCTCAATAAACAGGAGTTATTATTATTTCTTCCTCTTTGGTTTTGAAGTGTGCTATACTCCCTTCAACTTTTCCCTTAAGGGACAAAGAGGGAAGCCAAGCAGCCTTTGCAGGTAAATATTTATTATAAATTTTACTCACATGAAAGATGTGTAGCACACAGTTAACAAATAATAAAGCGCACAATAGTCCTCATTGTAAATTCCACATGGCCCCAGTTGATTCTCAGAGAATGCCTACACCGATCATTCTTGAACTCCTATATCCATAGCCAAACTACGGATGCAATCAAAGAATGAGTGCACTCCAGACAGGAGTGTTGGTTGATGTTTTCACTTATGTTAACAAGTAAGACAAAAGCGAAATGATGGAGAGTTCACATGTGCAACTTTTCCTCTGACTCAGATAATAGTTTTCAAAGGCTGGCAGAAGAGTTTCTCAATTTGAGGGGCTATTCATAACGTAGCAGCTGTAGACATGACATATTTTAAGTTTATTCTGCATACTTTCTCAAGTCTAAATAATCACGACGACCACATAAATTAAGCCCCGATGTGTAGCAGTTGTCCATTTACATGACGCACGTATTCCCACCACGGCTGGTTTCAAGCTATCGAAGCGATGTCACCTGAATGTAGAGTTGGGAAAAGATGGAGGTAGTCCATCATTATTTGTGCTTCCATTAGATGATAGCAAAAATCTAGTAACATAATCAGGAACTGATGAGTTTTGACTAATTAACCTCTGATGAATTGAGTTGCAATTCATAAACTTTGCCTTATAGAGCAGTTTTTTTTTAATTCATAAACTTTGTCTTATAGAGCAGTTTTAGTTTCACAGGAAAATTGAGCAGGAAGTACAGAGTTCCCATATCCCCCCATCTCCACACACACACAGTCTCCCCTACTATCAACCCCCTGGCAGTGGTGCATTTGTTACAATCAATGAACCTGCATTGATACATCCTCATCACCCAAAGTCCATCATTTACATTGGGGTTCGCTCTTGACGTTGTACATTACGTAAGTTTGGACAATTGTGTGATGACATGCGTCCATCATTATAGTACCATGAAGAGTGGTTTTACCATTACCTTTGTGTTTTCTTTTGTTTTGTTTTTCTTGGCTGCGTTGGGTCTTCGTTGCTGTGCGCGGGCTTTCTCTAGTTGTGGCGAGCAGGGGGACTCTTCGTGGCGGTGTGCGGACTTCTCATTGCAGTGGCTTCTCTTGCTGCAGAGCATGAGCTCTAGGTGCACGGGCTTCAGTAGTTGTGGTATGCAGGCTTAGTTGCTCCGCAGCAAGTGGGATCTTCCCGCACCAGGGATCGAACCCATGTTGCCTGCGTTGGCAGGCGGATTCTTAACCACTGCGCCACCAGGGAAGTCCACCTTTGTTTTTGATATGCTATTCAATCGTAAGTTTACATAATTTAATTTTTAATGGTGACTCTGTTTAACAACCTGCTGGTAAAATCCTGAAATTTTAACAATTGGTTTCCAGGGGCCGGTGCCTGCCAGTTCCAACCCATCCCTGCCATTGGGCCTCCATAGAGAGACTGAGGTCGCTGGGTCTCACCTGTAAGGCCACCTAATGTTTTCCTGGCAAAGCCAGACATGCTCTGGGCAGCTCCAAACTTGGAAGACCCACCTGATAACTGGCTGGGGCCAGGTCTCACCCATTCCTCCCTGTCCCTCCCCAGGGTAGTGCCTCCAGAGCTCCCACCCATCAGCTGCCTGTTGGGACTGCCTGATTTGGGGACGGGAACAAGACCTGGGAGCCACATGGGCAGCTGCACCAGATGGGCCAGAAGCAAGAGCAGCACCTCCAATCTTTGTATCCCTGCAGGGTGCGGCTGTTGGCGTTACCTCGATCATGCTTTCGGATGGGAGGACCTGAGAAGTTTACAGTAAAAATCAAAAACCATTTTACGTGGAGGAGGAATCATTTAATTGGACAGCTCCAATCTAAAGTTTCTCTGTTCACAGGCTTAACTAGCATGGCTATTAGTTTTATTGCCCTCCAGAGAGATTTATACAAGGCATGCCGCCTTGAAGAGACAGCCCTTGAAGGTGAACCTAGCTGGACCCGGGAGGGAGCCTCCTGAATGCTCGGAGGTCCTGGGCCCACAGATCCAGGGGCTGGGGCTTCAAAGACAGCAGATCTCACAGTCTGTGTGGATGGACACTCCCAGTACAGGGAGATTTGCTCCACAGTCCAAGGATACACAGATGAGGCATCGACCCAATTATCTACTTAACAAACACTCCTGTATCACTCGCAATGTCTCAAGCACTGTACTAAACACTTTGCAAATAATACATGTAAATATCACCAACCGGGGGCTAGGAAACCCATTTTAGAGACGAGTAAATCGAGGCCTCGGAAGGATAAGTGACAGGATTTGAACTCAGGCAGTCTGGCTCCATCGTCAGTGTGAACCATTAGGAAGGCAGCCAAGAACACAGAGCTGCAGGGAATTCACCTGTAGTTCAGTTAGACTGGTGTGGTCTGTGTGAGCATGGGGAGAGGGGAGAGAGGGACTTGGGACCAGATTTCACACACAGGCACATGCACACACATGCACACGTGCATACACAGTCGTGCATGTATGCACACAACACGACCATGTATGTATACATGTGCACACACGAAGACCTGTGTTGACACATGCGCGCACACACAATCACACACTTGTGCACACACACTTTATTTGGACCCTGAGGGCAGTGGCAGGTCCTTGCAATAGAAGACTGTCCCCATCAGAGTAGTGCTCTAGAAAGCTCCCTCCAGCCTGAAGCGTGCGGGCAAGTCCCTTCTCTCTGCACCTCAGTTTCCTCCTCTGAAAATTGGGGGACCAATGTTTCCTATCATGAATGGGAAAGGTCTTTATAAACTGCGAAAGTAAAGGCGTGTGTGCTATGTTTTCAGAAGTCCATATCCTTATCAAGAGAGTAAAATGTGAAAGTTACCCACTTAACGCTCAACACCCTATGTCACCTCGAGGGCGGTGGTGGCAATGTGTGTGTGTGTGTGTGTAGCAAAAGAAGAAACTGGGACCCCAAAATGAGTAAGAAAAATGCACAGGGTCACCCAGCAAATTGATGGCTGAGCTAGGACTCGAATCCAGCCCTGTCTGACTGAAATCCTCACGGCTCCTGCCTGATGTCTTGTTTCTCCCCGGCCACTCACCTCTTCTGACCGTTTGACCTCCTTATCCCCGGGGCGGGGCTCGTGGGCACTTCAAGCCAGCCTCACAGGACAGCCATCCACAAGCCATTAACCTCTGGCGACCTGGTCAAGTTAGAAAGACTCATGTGCTCTCTACACAGCCTGAGAAGTCGTTACAGGGCTTTGTCTACCCCCTCCCTCTCCCTGCACACTTCCTAACTTTCCTTCCTACGAGCAAGGGTGCATTCCCCCCAGAGGGACCCAGTGGACATCAGAACAAGGGAGGCAGCTCACAGAGGCTTGGACTCCTGGCCTCAACACTCCCTAGCTGTAAAATGGGCATGAAATAATAGTTAACCCTGTAAAAACCACGAAGCCCAGTGCCAGGTTAAGAGGACGTGCTTGATAAGTGCCAAGAAATAAAAAGGGATGGGCAGGGGGCAACAGCCCTCCGGCAGGTGAAGGGTGAAGGGGGGATAGTTGGGCAAAAGGGTCCTTCATCTAACTTCTGAGAAACAGCGCCCGCTAGTCCAGAGAGCTGCCAAAGGAGATGGAGCCACAGAAGTGACCTCTGTCTCCATCCCCAGGTCCTGCTGCTTGCGTGGCAGCAGAGAACTTAGGGAACAGCAACCGCAGAGTTGGAAAGGCCTGTGGGCTTGAGCCCCAACTCTGCTGCCTACTTGCTGGGCAACCTCACCAAAATCGCACAGCCTCTCTGAACCTCAGTTTCCTCATCCATGAAATGGAGATAATTACATCTGAGCTCTGGGGACAGTTGCAGGCCCAGAGTAGGCGTTCAACCAACGGCAGTTCTCCGAGAAGCATCCCTCCTCACTGAGGCAGGGGACCCGCTCGGCAAAGCCTCAGGAAAACTCCAGACTGCCCGTAGGGAGGGAAAGCTCCCAGCACCTCCTTTCCAGGGCACGGGGGGCTTCGCTCACCTCTCTGAAAATTAAATTAAAGCTCAACAGTAGTGCCTTTGTGGCTTACGCATGGCGGGCCTCACCAGTGAGCAGTCTTAATATCCACCGCTGACAGGATGGAATTAGCTGAATTTTTTTTGTTGGGGCCTTTATTTCTTGCTCTAACTTTTGTTCTTCCCCACAGGGGTGTTAGCTGGTGTTTAATCCCATCCTGAGAGCACTGGACCACTCTTCAGTAGGGCAGGCGGGGGCCTTGGCCCCAAGCAGACCCAGGTGAGCGCTCCCGGGTGGGTGGAGGGAATGTTCTGGGGCTCCCCGCACCCCCGGCCTGGGTTGGCCAACACAGGCTCTGCAGGCACAAGAGAATCAATGAAGAATTATCGTTAAGCCTGCTGGCCATTACCCTCATTAGAGGTAACTGGAGCCCGCCTGGCCCAAACTCAGCTCTAAACCCCACTAAGACGGGACACACTTGGGAAGAATAAGCTAGATGTAATTTAATAATCCTGGAAACAAGTCCACACACTTTTTTGTCTTTGGCCCAAAGGAGAGGTAATTCCTGATGCCGCCGGAAAAGTGGAACTGTGCCGACTTGAGAGAAAGTCCTGGGTTGGGTGGACGAGGACTTGGTAGGATTTGGAGGCCGTGCTCTTCTTCTCCTGGAGAGAATCACGTCCCCTTCTTCCACAGCCCCAACAAGGCTTCTGCTGTCCTTCAGAACCTTCCAGAACCTTCATGTGCATTAGAGAATGGAACCCTTTTCTCCAGGTCCATGCAGCCCTGTGCTCGATGTTACCTGGCAAGAGGAGATGAGGCTGGATTTCAACCCCACTTTGACCCCCTCTGTGCACCCCTATGTAGAGGGCTCCCCTGCCACCCCCTTGCCCACAGACTGCACCTTACAGTTTATAGAGCTTTTATAAGCTTTACGTCTTTGGATTCTCCCGCAAGTCTCTGAGAGAGGCGGGCTGAGGTTATTATGGCCGTTTCACAAATAGGAAAATGGAGGCTCAGAAGTGTGAAGTGTCTTAACCCACAGGGCTTCCAGGGACCAAGGCTGGGTCTGGAGCTCAAGCCTTCTGACTCCGAAGCCAGGACTTCTTGTGTTCTCCAAGGCTAATATGGGCTGAAATCCAGATGTTGAAGTCCTAACCCCCAGTACTTCAGATTGTGACTGTATTTAGAGATAGGGTCTTTAAAGAGGTTGATTAAGTTAAAATGAGGTCCTCAGGGTGGGCCCTGATCCAATATGACTAGGTCTTTTTGTAAGAAGAGGAGACTTGGACACAGACACACAGAAGAAGGCATGGGAGGCCAACCCTGCCAACACCTTGATCTGACAACCAGCCTCCGGGGACCATGAGAAAATAAATTTCTGTTGTTAACCACACAATTTGTGGTGTTTCGTTATGGCAGCCCAAGCTGGCGAAAGCCAAGGCTTTATTGGGTGTCCCTGCCTCCACGGAGTCTGCTCTGTTAACCCACCTCCTATTCCTCTTGCCTGCTCTTAGCTGGGCATTTGCCACCCACCTACTGGGACTGAGAACCCTGTATTTTGGAGGAGCCAGTGGGTGGGGAACAGTAGGTTCCAACTCCTTTGTTATCCATCGAGGGCTTATGGGTGATAGAGTTTAAGGCTTCTTAAACCAATTGGATTTGAAGGCTATTCTTCCTCATTAATTTATGTTTTCATTAGAATTTATGCTATGATACCAGCTTCCTATGTTTCAAGAGTGCTAGAAATCTCTGTACCTGGGAACAGGACTTTTGGAAGAACTTTAGAAGAATTTTGTAAAATTCACACTTAGAATCATATACACATGTGTAGATCATACATTCAAAGATGTGTGCAGATGTGCTCCATGATTAGTTTTCTGTACAAGGTTACCCGTTGAAAATTATTTACACAACACATATACGTTTGTATATATGTTTTCATTGTATGTATAAAATTCTAGTTTTTAATCAGCCTATGCTTATCGTGAGCATACTAAAAAAAGTTATTTTCCCCCTAGTTTTTTTTTCTAGAAACCTGTTGAGATGCCTTTAAAAGAGGTTAAATTACTATAATATCGGTCGCATTTTGATCTCGATATTTACGACGTTCTCATTCAAAACGTTTAGAGACTTACCTGTTAGACCCTTGAATTAGGCAGAAATCTTCAAAACCAACAAACTTTTAATTTCCAGCACCACTCACTTTTTAGCAGGCACTCATCACTCTTACGGGGTTGTGTCCCCCCGTGGACCTGAGCACGGGGTGACAAGTAGACAGCAGGTGCATGATAAAGGCTGATGATTTCCCAGGCCTCGGTCCAACCTGCAGGGTCCTGACCCACTTGGGCGAGACCACTGGTGTCACCAAGCAGCAGGTCGTCTCGGGGAGGGCTGACTCTTGACTTCACAGCTCCTGCATCCCAGCACCTGGGAGGGTGGGCACTCTGACTGGGAAGGTCTGAGTCCAGGTCGGCAGAACTAAAGCCTCTCGCAGAGGGATGTTGAGGGCTCAGTGAGGGCATCCCAGCCTGCAGCTGCAGTAAAACCCGAAGAGCTCACCCGACTGTGGTCCAACTTGGTGGGGGGAGGGCAGCCCCAGCCAGCCTTGGCTACACCTCGCCTCCCAGTGTGTGGCCACTGGGACCCAGCACACAGGAACGTGGCCCATGGAGATGGCGGCCCAAGGAGAATCCCACCCAAGGGAGGAAGACAAATGTTGAGACATTTGTGATTTGGGGCTGAGGCGGCAGGGCTGTGGAGGAGAGCAAGCAGAGCGCGCGGAAGCAGGGAAGGGACCACGTTTTCTGATGAAACGTGAAGGTGAACAAGTGCCCAGAGACGGAATCAGCCTTGCACTTGGCAGCCCTATGGTCCATCCTCTAGGCTCCTTGGACCTGAAACTCCATAGACCAGCTATGTGACCTTGGCCAAGACTCCTCCTGTTTGGACCACTGAGAGAGGCAGGAAAAGCCACTTGAGTTCCCTGTCAGCCTCGTCCGCCTTCCTGGGTCCCAACAGTATGAGTGGGTTGGCAGGTCTCTGTGGGAGGCTGTGGAGAGGGCGGGATTTTCAGGTGGGAGACCCTCCTGAAAATGAAAGCAAACTATGATACAAAGAATGGATAAACAACAAGGTCCTACTGTATAGCACAGGGAACTATAAGCAGTATCCTGGGATAAACCATGATGGAAAAGAATATGAAGAAGAATGCATATATATGTAGAACCGAATCACTTTGCTGTTCACTAGAAACTAACACAATGTTGTAAATCAACTGTACTTCAATAAAATAAAATTTTTAAAAGATATGAAAAGCAAAAAAAAAAAAAAAAAAAATAGAAAGCAAGGAGAAAGTGGCTGTCCCTGGGAAGAAGCTGGTCTTCCCAAGCAGCCTGCCAGGAATGTGCTGACAGGGTAGGAACCCTGTTCCCCGCAGTGCCAAAGCCCTTCCGTTGGCTCTTTAATAAAAGCAGCGTCTGTCTTGTGGACCCGAGCACTCTGCCTTCCTGCATGGGCCCTGGACAGTACCTGAGATATATAAACAAGGCCGGAGCAGCAGGCTATTGAATTAGGCTGCTTCTGGCATTGCTGTCTTTGGCAGAGTAGGTTCCCCGTGATTGTTATCAGCTATAATCGAATCTGGAGAGTGGCTGGAATGCTAATACCTTCCCCAGCAGTGCGTCCTTCTGCGGACACAGGCAAGCTATCCCCCCACTTGTCAATTCTCTGTGGTTGCTCCAATCCACTCCGGCTGTGTTTCAGGGAGGCGGCTCTCCAGATGGGCACTGTCAGCGGGACAACGGGTCAAGCGATGTTGTCTTGTGTCCCAGGAGAGGGCCTCTTACCCCAGCCCCAGGCTTTAAGTCTGATGGCCAATGAGAAGGTGACAGTGATGGATTGCAGCCCCTGCCCCAGCCCTGCTGGAAGGGTGCACAGGTGAGCACCAGGTGGGCTCGAAATGTGATCTGTCTGTGCCCCAACAAAATTTATTCATTTATTCATTCACTAAAAAAAAGTGGGTTGTACACCTATGCACAGGGCATGGAATAAGAGGAGTCCCTGTCCTCCAAGGGCTCCCAGTTTAGGGCTCTGTCTCTCCAGCTAACGATAGCATGTATATTACAGCATGTGTATTACAGACACCAGGACAAGCACAGGATGGGAGACAGGGGTGCATTCTGGAGGACTTCCTGGAGGAAGCTGCATGTCCAATGAATCAGAGGCAGGGCGGTGAGGGGTGGGTATTGTGGCAAAAGACTCTACTCAAGGGCCTTCCGGGGTCCCGGCAGAAGGGTTTGAATTGGACAAATAGGAATCAGAAGTCACACCCTCGACACGGGTAAAAGAAAGGAGGGGAATCTTATGGTCCCCAGTTCCAGTGACAAGGAGAGTGGCTCCCTCCTTGCCAGAATTGGAATGTGGTGGGGATGGGAAGCCTGGAGGGAAAGCCTCAGTTGGGCTGCAGATGCCTGAGGAGGGTGTGCTGATTGCTAACTGCTTTCAGGTGACTTCGTGCTCAGGGGACTTTGTGACCTCCACAGGGTGTTGACAAGAAAGGCTGGCTTGTGCTTCACACCCAGCCGGGGCCTGAGGTCCTCCCCAAGCACGGGTCCAGTGATGTACTAGGCTCAGGACTCAGCTGTGAAGAGGATGGATCACTGGGGTCCACACGCAGCCTGCAGCAGTGTCTCGACCCCCAGGAGCTCACACCATGGAGGGAAGAGGCAGGTGGGTAATGGAAAACACAAAATCTACTAAGTGAACCAGATGATTTCAGTTGTAAGAGCTCTGGGAGATAAACCTTAGTACCTGTCTCATGGGGTTGGTACACTTGTGTATGTACGACTTCACAGTCGCTTAGAATGGTGACTGGCGTACGTACCAAGTTACCCAAAGGTGCTGTGTCATGCTTATTGCTGGTGCCCTGGGCTGAGAAGGATTCTGAAGCCGCGTCGGGCTCAGTATGGCTGGGGGCCCAGGAGGAGAAGGGGATGCGCTCAGTTTCACCATCACCTCTGACCCCAGTGACGTCATCCCCCAGTGACTGGCTTGGCTCAGAGCTTCCTCTTCTAGAAACCCCTTGACTCTCCTTGTCACGGCTCTGACGATGGTCTCCACCTCCCAAAACTCCCGGCCTTCCCTCTGCTTTCTTGACCTCATTCATTCATTCTTTCCCTCTGCCACGATGAGTAGCAGGTTCACGGGAAAGAGGTGAGGCTCGAGTGTTTAGGAAGCCTGCCCGGAAAAGGCAAGGCTTGAGCTGGACTTGGGAGGGTGGGCAGGGTTTGGCCAAAGAGGAGGAACATTCTGGGCGCACGGCAGAGAAGGTCCTCCAGGAGATGAGGGCCAGCCTGGCTTTACACGGAGAAGGGGCTGCAGAGGGGACCGAGGCAGAGGAAGCCTGTCCCTGCACCTGCAAGAGCCTTCCCCGTCTTCCTTAAGCAGTCGACTCCCCTTTTCCTTTCAAGACCAAGTTCAAACCCTGTAGCTCAGGCTTCTTCTTGCCTCTACCCTTGGCATCACAGCCCTGCGGTCGTTGACACCACACAGGCCAGTAACAGGCACCAGAGCTTAAACCCTGGCCTTGCTTCCTCCAAGCCCATGTGGCCTCTGAGCCTCAGCTTCCTGATCTGTAAAATGGGCCTAGGAATACTAGCACCTCCCTCATATGGGGATTCATGCAATGAAGGACACAGCCCAGTGCCTGGCCTATAATAAGTGGTTAGTAATAGTCACCACGTTGTATTATTTACCACTTGTTCCCTGACTACTCCCTGCTCCCAGCCCCATGCCTAGCCCAGCACTGCAGGCCCCCAGGACAGCTGAGGACCTGAAACTCTTCATGTGCCGTGTGCAGCATCGTTTTAAAGTACTTTTACCTGTGTTCGTGCATTTTCTTCCTCCAATGTGACCCTGCGGGAGAGGAAGGGCAGCACGCACATTTAGGCCCACTTTTCAAATGAGGAGAAAAATCCCTGGCTGCTCCCTGAGGCCCCGGGTCTTCTCCTCACCCCTGACGCTTCGGCTACAAGGTCTGTTCCTCACAGTGCAAGAGGCAGAGTGGAAACGCTCCAAAGCGAGGAAGTGAGGATACAAAGTGTTATGTGGGTGACTGTTCCCCACCCCAAAGCTGGGTCCACACAGGGACAAATTATCAGGCAGGGTGGCGGATGGGGTGGCCTTTGGCTCTGAGTGGCAGAGACAATGCTGAAGGGGACCCAGTCCAATGACAGAGCAGACCTTTTGGACCAGAACTCCCGCTAGGCCACTGGGCTCAGCAGATTTTTGTGGCAGGAAGAGGCTTCTAATTCTTGCTTTGAGAAACCAGACATGCTTCTCACACAGTATCTCACGTAATCCCCACACAACTCCCTGAAACTGACATTATCATTATCCCCAATTTACAGATGAGGAAAGCGAGGCCCAGGGGGATTAAGCAACCCACCCAGACCACACTGTTCATAATAGGCAGCAAGTCGGGGATTCAGCCTGGACTTGTCTTTCCCCACTTTTCTTGTCACCATGTTCCCCTCAAGAAGGCTGATACGTCAAGCCCGGAAGCCGTTCCACAGGCCTGTGTCCAGCCCTCCACTGCGTTCACAATGGGATTGTAAAATGTCCACGATGGGGCACTTTCTACATTACAAAGCACTTCCACACACAAGAAACTCCGGCTGCCCCCTCAACCGGTCACAGTTTCTATCCTGGAATCTTTGTAAATGCAAGGAATACCATCTACCTTCAGAGTAGAGGCTTGAAAGCTTAGAGCCCTCGTTACAGCTATAAAACTCCAAGGGCCCTCAGGGCTGCCAATCCCAGACAACCAAGAAATACCCAGATGCGAAGCTGCCATAAATACATCCTGTTTCTATGATGATGTCTCGCTGCCCCGGTGACTGTGATGTCACCTCAATACATCACAGTTTAAAAGGTTGTTCCTGGGCACACATCCACGCATGTGTGAAACACCTGCGGGGGTCTCCCATGTCTCAGCCTCAGGGCCAGGTGCTGGGTACACAGTGGGGCACAGGCAGAGTTCCCACCAGAGTTCCTGGGGCTCACACGTGGGAGTAAGGGAGGCGCAGTCAACAGCAGCCTATGTACAAAACTGTGTGAAGGGGACCAAAAACGGGGTCCTGGGTTGACCAGAGTAGACCACTCCGAGGGGTGGCCACTGGCCTGAACCCTAAATGTCCACATTTGATTCTCACATCTCTGTCTGTGGCAGGTAGACCAGGGATTATCTATTCCCATTTTCCCGAAGAGAAAACCCAGGCTCAGAGAGATTAGGTCACGTACGCCAAATCACACAGCTAATAATCTACGGAGTCGGGGCTCTAAAAGGGGCTCCCTGGACCCCAAGCCTAGGGCCCTTTCCTTAGACCTTCCTGCCTTACATAGTTCCCCCTGAAAATTACTCAGTGGAGTAAAAATACAGAGTTGACATTTAAAAGCATGATGCCATAGAGTAGGGGGTGCCTGTAACTGAAAAGATATCCTTTGTCCATTTCGAAAGGATCCCAGCCCATCCTGCAAGTGACACAGACACATTTAGGGAAGTTCTAATCATTACATGTCGAAGCCGTGACAAGGAGCCTCTGCAAAACTCGTGTCCTGTCAATACGTTTTTAGCATGTCATCACCCCCAGGTTTTAATGGCCACTGACAATAAAAGCAGGACTCAGCAAAGGGTGGCAGTGTGTGTGTGCACACGCGTGTCTGTGTACGTGTGTGTACGCACGCGCGTGCACAAGCGTGCGTCTCCTCGTCTGCTCCCGGTGACAGGGTCAGGGAAGAATTTTCTGTGACTAATTAGGTTTTAACTTGCCAGAGAGAAAGTGGACATTGGCAGCCTATTGTATAAGAGTGAAACAAAGTTTGAACTAGAGTGAACTTAATTTCCTTTGCACTGAAAGGAAAGAAAGATTAATGAAATATCCCCAAATCCATCCTGTTAGTTTTTATTAAATCAGCAAATGAAATTTAACCTCCAATTCTGTTATAACGTCCTTTCCTGTAGATTGGGTTTCAACGAGCCTAAGTGAAATAGACACCCTCCCCCTAGAACAACATTTCGATATGAAAATTGCATTAGTGCCGTCAACATCGGGTTACCTGAGGAACAAGCCACTTGGAAAACAATTACATCCACAAAGAGAGGAATGACACATCTGTGGCCTCAGATTTACAAGAGCCACAATGTTCTGATTATGCTATTTCTGCAAGGCCACTTCTCACCTCTGCTAAATGCTAATAAAACAGTTAAAGTTGAATTTGATGTCACAGCAGCTGCAATACTTTCCTCTTCAAATAGGGGTGAGAAAAGGGAGGCGTGAGATCAACCAGCAACGATCTGATCTATCTTGTACCTACTGTGCACTGGCTTTCCGCTGGGTATTGTTCTCATAAGGCTTCAAGGTGGTGGTACTTACCCATTCTAAGGATGAGGAAACTGAAGTCTCAGGAAGACAAAGTGAATTCACTAGGGTCCCAGAGGCCGCTATTCAAGCTCCTTTATCTAAGCTGCGATTCTTTCCTGGCTTTGTAGAAGGAAGTATATATATCACTTTGTTAAGTGGACGAACCTGGACAAGCAGAGCATCACTATGTGTCGCTTCCCAGACGGTCGTGGGAGCCCCAAGTGTCCGCACATACGTGATGATGCACGACGACAATCTTACAACTTCTGTGCAACCCCTGGCTATTCCTGTCTCCTCTTATTTGACCTTCACCGTGGCCCCATGAGAGGGGATGCTAATGCCACTTTATAGAGCTTCAGAGAAGGGAAGTAACTAGTCCACGTGGAGAGCAAGTAGCAGGGCTAGAGCTCAGAGCCTGGGCTTCCTCTCTGAGTCCAGGGCAAGCCTCCCCAGGAGGCCTCCAATCGTGTCTGAACTCTTATGTCCTACGGGCTGTGTGTTGAGGAGGGGAGAACATTCTTAGGACTTTCCCAACAATGGTTTTCAGATGAGTGACACCAAAAAGCCTGCTGTTATGGGATGGAAGGAAAAAGAACAAAATGAGGAGAGGTGATTTGGGGAGCCTTGGAATTATCTTTTTATTTCTGCAGGATTGAGGCAGATGTGCTTCTCTGTGGGCCCATGGGGGTGAGGCTGGGAGAAACTACCAGATTCAGATCTCAGCTCAGGAACTCTTCCATCAGTGAGAGCTGCTCTCCGATGGATGCCTGCCTTAGGGAGAGATGAGAAGCTTGTCGCTGGCGGAGAGCAAACGTAAACAAACTGACCACTTGGCGTCAGGGTTTGTGATGGGGATGCAGCCCAGGCTTCTGTCATTCTGGGACTCTGTGCCTTCGGAAACGTCACGTCCATGTTTTCTCCAGGGCGCGGCTCAGTGACCCTGAGGATGCAGACACAGATGGGGCAAGGGCAGTGCCGCCCTGCCACTGACTGCTGGTAGGCAAGCCCTTGACCTCTATGAGCCTCGGCTATCTCATCTGGGAAATGGCAACGATGGTAAGTCCTTCCTCACTAGGCTGTCTATTGTCAGGATTAAACGAGAGAGTGAGTGTGAGTACTTAATGCAGCGCTGGGCACACAGTAGGTGCTCAATAAATGTAGACTCTGATTTCAAGACTTCTTCCTTCAAAGCATGAAAATTCCTGCAAAACTCCTGGCTTAGAAACCTGAATGCTCATGCCTGACTCAAGGGCCCCCAGAGATCTGCTCTCAGGGGGAGGCTGCATACATCAGAACATACATTCCGATGGGACCCCGTCAGTTTCCGAGTGCCCATATTTTGGGCCCCATCGCAACTCTATTAGCTGCATAAAATATTCGAAGCGATAGCCAAGAAGGAGGCCCCTTTGCCAAGGTTCCCCCAGCCCGTCCTCTGGAATTGATTACTCGGAGCCTTTCAGAAACGCAGGAATAAAACGATGCCAGGGCGGATGGACAAGCTGGGGACGACTCATGTTTCTAATCCAGCGGCCCCCCTTCGCCTCCCGCCCTGGAACAAAGTCTTCTCCAGTTTTTAGTAAACTTAACTTGACAATCGTCAAAGAGAATCAAACAGCGCAGAAACGAAGTCTTTAAAAGATGTCAGAAGAAGTCAGAATCGGTAGAAATCTACTACGCTTCCCAATGCCCCCCCCTCACCTGAATTAGTATTTAAATCTTTTAGGACCAGGCTCCAGGGGCTGAATTATTTAACTTGCTGGCAAGAATGCGCTTAGGAAGGGCACTTGTGTTTATTTTGGGTATTACCTCCTCACCTCTTTAGTGTAATCCCCGGACTTAATCGGAGGGCACTGGGAAGACACCAATTAACAGCACCGGCTGTATCCCTCCCCACCCCTAAATCCCCAGATCGGAGGCAAGAAGCCCCTGGAAGGTAGATAATTAGCAGAAGGTGCTTCTCTGTTCTCTGCAGGCCATGGGGTGGGAGCAGGCCCAGACCACCAACAGACTGAGGGACTTTCAACATCCCCTGGCATTACCAGGAGGGCCTCCCCAGCTAAGTGGTTCCCACCCCGCCCCCTGCTCATTAACAACTCCAGCTGGGGGCTTCTCTCCACACAAAGCCTCTTTACAGCACAAGGATTTAGCACAGAATAGGCCGGAGGTGCATCCCGAACATCTGGGCACAGCTGGCTTGCTGGGGCAGCACCACAAGATCACGCACAATGTGACCGGATCCCCGGGGCCACTTCCCACTGGGGACCGAGGAGACAAAATGCATGTTTGTGGATCATCTCCCACATGCCCTGAGCTGGGCAATTTATTGATGCCCTTTAATTCCACATAAAGACCCACATCTCCGCAGCTCCAGCCTGACGACCCCACTTCTGCTTGGGCACCCCAGATTTCCTTCTCGGCTTGGCCCCTGTTGCGGGGAGGCGCTTGAGGTGAGATGGGGAAACCCATGCGTGGATATAGGTATGGTATTTGCATATGAAGACACATCCGTCCCTCCACCAGTCACCAGCCACCAGCCTGGGGTCTCCAAGACGGGGATTCCTCACAGCTAAAAGCAGCTGATGGGTGTTTGCTGGGACCTTGGGCTGCCCACCTCTTCTGTCCCCAGGAATGCAAGGCCTTCCCTCTCTGGGCTCTGTTGCCATGCTCGAAGGGGACCACTTGGAGACAGTGCTACTGCTGCTTCCTTTCTAGCAACGAAACAGAATGTCTCCAGCCTACTTGGGTTGGGAATCTTCCCTCTGACCGTGATACAGAGGAATTGGTCTGCCAGAAACCAGCTTGGTGAGCTGAAAAAGCTGGCGGTCAGAGCTAGGGCCAAAAACAATGTCCAAAAACAATGTCATTGCCCCAGTCCGGCTGGGCAATATAGACGGTCACTGGGCGTCTCTGGCCACTGTCCCCTCACAGATGATAGTTACCTGCCCTCTGGAGGTCACGGGGCTGAGTGCGTGCAGAGCCCAGCACGTTCACAGTGCATGGATGGACCTCAGTGAAGGAGTTTCCTTTCTTCCCCTGTGAGCTGAAGTCAACGAATGTTCTGGAAAGGTTTTACCAAGAAGGTACAGCAATGGCAGTTTTCTTCTCTGATGCTCTGATGGAGACACAGCCCTCCTTCCCAACAGCTTCCTGACTTTGTGAAAAATGACCTGGCCCACTATTACCTGTGCATACCGGGGCCTAGCAAAGCAGACCTTAAATGTTTTAAATCTGCCTGGGGAGCTAAGCCTGAGTCCGGGGGCCTGCCTCGAGGTTGCTGCCCTGTGACCTCAGGGAGGCTCTGCCCTCTGCTTTCTGCTTTGCCAGGTGAAAGCCCTGGGCTAACGCCACCCACTTCCAAAGGGCCCTGTGGAGATCACACACACAGGGTGACCCACGAGGGTGAGGGCGGACGTTAGCAACGGCAGCAAAATATGATGAAGAGGTCAGTCCAGAGGAGCTGGATGCCTCCTGGTGTGTGATGAGGACACCAAGGGCCAGGCAATAGACCTGAGCAATAGACCTGGCCCTGCTGCTGAACCACCCTTTGTCCTTATAGCCACACCACCCTCTCTGGGCCTCTGTGTTCTCACCACCCCAGGGTGGAACTGGATGGGGTGGTCCAGTTCTGAGAATCTGTCTTGCACGTGGCCAGACTGCATCCTGGAGCCCCCTGGGGTGGTCCTTCCCCAGCCCCGGACAAGCATTCTTGAGTCAGTTTATGGCCCTGTGGGTCTCCATGGGGCCTCGCTGTTAGATGGGTCTATCTTGGGCTCCATTCATGGCCTTTCTGCTTAGGTGGTATGGCAAGAACATTACTCATAAGGGAATTTTTCTAGACAGCACATTCTAGCCATGGCTTTTAGGTCAGTGACCAGGGTGACATGAGCTTCCAAGAGCCACTATGATATAACCAGGGTTGTCAGGCCAGCCCCCTTCTCCCCTGCCACGGAGGGACCAGATTAATGGGCTGTCCTCGGGAACACCTGTACAGGAAGGTGCCACTGAGCAGTAGGATGAGGCAGGACTTTGCAGTCTGATGGCCCCGTTTAGACCCCAGCTGCACCCTTTGCTCATTGTCTGTGACCTTGGGCCAGCCCCTAGCCTCTCAGAGCCTCAGTTTTCTCATCTGTATGTTGGGGATAATGGCACCTACTCCTTGGGTTGTTGGGAGGATTGAATGGCAGAAAGTTCGCAGTGAGATGTACCCACAGAAAGTAGAATGATGGGGCTCCACCAGTTAAACTTCCTCCTCTGACCACTGCTTAATTCCTTCCAGCCATCCTGATGTCCTCAGTAGAGCGGTTTGACCTTGGACACAGTGGGGACCCACGCTGATCTACCACTTCATTCATCCTCTCTTCCATTCATTGAGGGGCTGTTATTGAAAACCTACTATGTACTCCGTCTAGTGCCAGAGCCTAGGGATAGAGATGGTGAATCCTCACTCCTTGCTTTCAATGCTCATGATCTAGAGGAAAGATGTATGTAACAATTACATGAGGGTGCAGGTTTACCAGGGCCCATGGAGGCACGACAGGGCCCCCCAAGCTTGCCTTTCTATGAAGTGGAGGATTTGGATGCCACGTTTCCAAGGAACCTTTCTACCTGCCCATGGGAGAGGAGTGATCAAGAGGAGCTCTCTCTGAGTCCTGTGTTTTGGTGTCTTTAATGCTCTGTACAAACGGTAAGCATCTTCGCCACACCATCCTGGCCCCTCTCGTGCACAGCATTCCAACTTCTTAAAGGATTCTTCCTTCCGAGAGCCCCTACCCATGATCCCACACTGCAGGACACGCTGACGTTCCCAAATGATGCCCAAGCTACGCTCATCATTCTAAAGACTGTCCTCCTCCGCCGGCTGTCAATCACAGCGTCTTCTGTTAATAACTTGGTGAGAACCCACAGGGGACTCCCCAGCAGAACCTTCTACCTACAGACCCCAAAGGAAAGCGCGCCTAAGGGCAGATGGCAGCTCGTGATCCCCCATGAATCTCCCCTCTCCCGCTGCCTTCCAGCTCTTCTGCCCCCCACCCCCCATCACCAACACACAGGAACACATGCCTCCTCTCTTAACAGTTTTTCCTTTACGCACCAGAGCGAGATTTCACAAAAAAAGGAAAATCCTGGAAGAACTGGTTAAGGTTGGCTGCCGATGACTGGGTAACTCCTGGTGAGTCACTGGGCCTCAGGAAGATGTCAGAACACGAAGACGTTTGCCAGGGAGGTGGTGAACCAGCCCCCAGAGGCTCATATGATCCCTTCCCCCCACCTTCTCTGCCTCGAAATATCAAGGAGAGGGGCTTGGG
Organism: Lagenorhynchus albirostris; assembly: GCF_949774975.1. Classification (NCBI taxonomy): domain Eukaryota; kingdom Metazoa; phylum Chordata; class Mammalia; order Artiodactyla; family Delphinidae; genus Lagenorhynchus; species Lagenorhynchus albirostris. The sequence continues at coordinate 9,843,464 of NC_083095.1, read as the reverse complement.
GTGAATTATGTGAATAGATGCGGTATTTTATGAAATACAAGAAGAAAAATGCTTTAAAACCCATAATCATAAACACAGCATATGGAAAAAGGAAAGAGCTAGTTTTGAGTAAGAAGCGTCTTTTATCTACTCCCATCCCCTCCCCTTTCTGGTCAATATTAGATACATAATCAGAGAAATTCTTAAATTTCACCCAAGGCTTACTTGAGTTGGAAGCTTGATTTTTTTTTGTAAAGAAATTCCCTACCATGTGTTCTATTGCAAGAAGGATTTTCTTTCTCAAATGCTTTCACCTGTCAAAAGCCCTCTGTACAGAAACTTACCAGATCCCTCTACTCTCTGGTTCTGCAAAGCGGAGGAGAATGGAGATCATGTCCAGTGTCTACTGTGAGCTGGGCACACACGCAGACATCTGGCATCTCCCACTGGCTTCCAGGAAGGTCTGTGAGGGCAGTGGGCTGCCCACAGGCTCATGGGCTCAGAGAGGCCATGAGCCTTGCTGGGGAGCAGCAGGGCCCGGAGGCTGTGTGAAAGCCCAGGGTACCCCAAAGCCCAGCGCATCCCACCTACCAGACCTCTCATTTGAGGAGACTCCCTGTTAAAATGGAGAGAAATTGGGAGCAGAGGAATGTTTTCACCCCAATCAACACAGGGTAAAGTTCTCGGTTTCCTTCACGCTTCTATATTTTTATTTCTCTCCTAGTAACAGTCACGTGAAAAGACTGCTCAGTCACTTTCTCCTGTCTGATTTTTTTCCTCCCTCCCTCCCTTCCTCCCTCCGTCCCTCCCTCCCTTCTTTCCTTTCTTCCTTCCTCCCTGCATTTTTTCCTCTCTTGATTATTAATTTTTTTATTATTTATTGAGATCTGATAGATAGCAACATGCACACGTGTATCAGCTTGTGATGAATCTGTAATGTACATATATCCATAGAATCACCACTCAGTACACCCTCCTCCCTCCCCTCCCCCAGCAAGCTAGGTAAGGAATGTCCTGTTCGTTAAAAGCAGAGATTTCTTTCACTGGTCCTTCAGCTTCACTGTTGTATGGTTCAGTGAGTTGTTTTTTCCTTGCTGTATAGTATTCCACGGGGTGACTATACCTCCAATTATTTATTCATTCTACTGATAACAGACATTTGGTTGTTTCCATTTTTTTAGCCAATGTGTATAATGTTGCTATGAGCTTTCTTGTACCTGAATTTTGATTGGTATAAACACATTTTACTTGACTATATAACCAAAAGTAGAATTACCGGGTCATGATATGTAGGTGCTTTTCTTAATTATTATTATTATTTTTTAGTTTCAGCAGTGATAGATATTACTGTAAAAAGTGAAATAAGGGTTTCCCTGGTGGCACAGTGGTTGAGAGTCCGCCTGCCGATGCAGGGGACACGGGTTCGTGCCCCGGTCCGGGAGGATCCCACGTGCCACGGAGCGGCTGGGCCCGTGAGCCATGGCCGCTGAGCCTGCGCGTCCGGAGCCCGTGCTCCACAGCAGGAGGGGCCACAGCAGTGAGAGGCCCGCGTACCGCAAAAAAAACACAAAAAAGTTAAATAAGACAAAGTTACACCCCACCTCCTCTAGACCCAACCCCCAGGGTATGTTCTAACACACTTTTCTATCTACTCATACAGCATCCATGTACACATGCACCGTGCACCCATCACGTTCTTCACTTCTTTCTTTTCTTTTTCATTTACTTTCTCAAACAAAAATAAGATCATTCTAGAACACTACTTGTGACTTGCCTTTTATTTATTTATTTATTTTTGCTTAAACGTAGCATATCTTGGCCATTGCCCCAGACTGACACAGATGAATCTACTCATTCTGTTTAATAGCTGAAACAATATCCCAGAATAGGGATGTAAAGTTATTGATTTGACCAGGATTCTCTTTTGATGGAGGTGATCTCTAGCTTCTTCACCTTAACACTCAATGATACAATGAAAATGTTGAGACGTATGTCATTTAGTACTGCTGCTTTTATGTTTCTTGCAAAGCAGATTTCCAGAATTATGATTTCTGGATCAAAGGATATGTGCATTTTCATAATTAAATAAATTTATAAATTTCACATATAAATTGAATAGAGCCAAGTCAGACACAAAAGGGCACATAGTGTATAATTCTACTTACATGAGCTACAAAGAATAGTCAAAAGTATAGAGACAGAAAGTAAAACAGAGTAACCAGGGGCTGAGGGGACGGGGAGATGGGGAATTCATGTTTAAGGGGTACAGAGCTTCTGTTTGGAAAAATGGTGGCGCTGACGGCTGTATAACACTGTGAAAGCATTCAATGCCTCAACTGTACACTCAAAAACAGTTAAAATAGTAAATTTTATGGTATGTGTATTTTATCACAATACAAACACTTTTTAGTTAAAAATTAAAATGTAATATACCCCGTGATGATTTTTCACTGATTTACCAAGCGCAGCAGACACTGGTGTCTCACCCCCATCTCTTCGGCACTCTTGGTTCTGGTATATTTCAGCTGCGTCCAACCGCAAGCACCTGGACTCCTCACCTGACGGTTCTTGCGGCCTGCACGGTGGGGCGGGTGGACGTGCTGGGGAAATGATGCTCCCCAAGAGCCCTCAGCTGATGGCAGACGGGCAGTGGAAGACAAAGGCCCCAGCTCCTTGCATCTCAGAAGGAGCAACTCCGTGGCTTTGTCGACACCCTAGAGGTCCCCGGATGAGGGCTCCTCAGGAACCACAAGATAACCTGCTTGGACGCACCTGTTACGAGCTTTCTTCCCTCCCCTTTTCTCTCGCTTCCCCAGTGCCTCTACTGCGCTTCCTGGGATCACCTCCCAAATAACTGTGACACTCGTAGCGTGTCCCAGGGTCTGCCTCCAGGGGATCCATCCCCAGATGCCAGCTGTCTGTTGAACAGATGCCGTGGGCCCACGCTGCCCTGGGCCTTGTGGGAAAGAGAGGAGTGAGCAGGCACGCCACACAGCCAGAGGCAGAAACAAGGCTCCGTGGGCTGCGAGGAAGCCTCCCCACCGCCGTCAACCAGAAGAGTCCAGAGAAGAGCGCCACCTCTGGGGCTGCCACATCTGGACATCCTGGAAGAGACCCGTGCAGGTCGGTGGATGCGGTGGAGCTGGGGAGAGAGAGGTGAGCAACGTACTGTCAGGAGCACCTGCCCAGGCAAAGAGCCACAAGCTGGAGTCTGCAAGCCCCGTGAAGTTAGGGCTGCTCTGGCTCCTGCCACGGGTGTGTGACTCACATCTGCCCTGCAGTAGCTGGCAGGGCTGGGGCAAATCGCTCAGATTCACAGAGACTTTATGCTTCCTCTGGGAGGGCCAAGTGAGTCAGTGTGCGTAGACGTGCTTTGCAAAGCGCAGGGCAGATGGTAGTCATTTGGGTTCGTGCTTCCTTAAGAGGGTGGACATCTGTGCCTGGGGGCTTAAAAGACGGCCACACCCCCAGCCTCCCCCTAACCCACGCTCTGCTCAGACCCTTTTGGAACAGTGGGATTCTTGAAACAGGAAGGATGGGAAAAGGCTGCCATTTCCAGTGGCCTTGCTGCTGTAATTAACAGTAACGATGTGCTTTTAATGACCTTACAATCGGGCTGCCCTCTAGCAAACAGAAAAAAGATTTCTTACCACTTTCATTCTCCTCGTGTTTATTAACTGCCTGCAAAGTGGCTGGTGCTGGGCTGGGGGCGACACGGTGACACACAGCTCCTGAGCAGCTCGTCTTCTGCTTGGGGATGTATACCTGTGAATAGCCAGGTAACTCTGAGCAAGTCATTTCACCTTCTATTAAGCCTCAGTTTTCTCATCTGGGAAATGGGGACCTCCTACAGATGTTCTAATGATTCATCAAGCTGATCGGTGGGAAAGAACCTGTCCGGCCCTTGCCTGGGAGCCTAGGACGTGTGGATTCTAGTTGCCCACTCTGTACTCACAGTCCCCCCATGCACACAAAACCTAGAGGAAATGTGTTAAACAACTAATGTGGCCTATAAAACCCAGGGCACCCACATTGTAGGGTATACCACATTTTAGTTATCCAGTCATCAGTTAGTGGATATCTGTGTTGTTTCCAAATGTGGGCTATTACGAAGAATGCTGCTATGAACATGTTTATATACAGGCAGACCTCGTTTCATCGTGCTTTAGTGTGTTTCGCAGCTACTGCATCTTCTACAGATTGAAGGCTTGCGGCAGCCATACATCGAGCAAGTCTATTGGTGCTATTTTCCCAACAGCATTTGCTCACTTTGTGTCTGTATCACACTTTGGTTATTCTCACAATATTTCAAACTTTTAAAACTCGTGCTTGTGATCTGTGATCAGTGATCTTTGATGTTATGTATTTGTGATCTGTGATCAGTGATCTCTGACGTTACTATTATGACTTACTAAAGGTTCCGAGGATGGTTAGTAGTTTTTAGCAATACATTTTTGTAAATTGAGGTATACGTTGTTGTTTTTTTAGACATAATGCTGTCGCACACATAACAGACTACAGTATAGTGTAAACATAACTTTTATGTGCACTAGGAGAACAAAACATTTGTGTGACTTGCTTTATTGCAATATCTACTTTATTGCAGTGGTCTGGAATTGAACCCGTCGTATCTCCGAGATATGCCTATGTGTCTTTGATGGACATTGGACACGTTTCTGCTGTGTGGACACTAGGAGTGGAGATGTTGGTACATAACTCATGCATATATTGAACTTCAGTAGATAAGGCCTCACACTTTTCCAAAGCAAATGGTACCAGTTTCCATTCCTATCAGTAGTGTGTAAGAGGTCTTGTAGCTCTGTGTCTTGGTCAGCACTTGGTATTGTCAGTCTTGAATTTTAGCCATACTGGTGGGGCTCTAGTAGAATTGCATTGTGAATTTATTTTGCACCTCCCTGATAACTAAGTCAATAAAACATCTTTTTACATGTTTATTGGCCATTTGGGTGTCTTCCTTCATGAAATACCCATTCAAATCACTTACCTCCTTCCCTATTGCATTGTCTGTCATTTTCTTATTGATTTTTAAGCATTCTTTACATATTCCGGCTGCCAATCCTGTGTCAATTATCTGTACTGCAAATATCTTGTCCCACTCGGTGAGGATATTTCAGAGAAATTACATGGAATGTGCCCAGAACACACAGCTAGTAAGGTCTGTCATTCTTTTCTAAGGACACAGGGTAAGTGCCCACAAGGTCTGCCTTCATGCTATGCTAACACCACTAAACCTCTAGATTTAACACATCCTTGGCCAAACACAGAGCACCGACATTAGCAATCATGAACCATGAATGGGTAAGATAATTATTCATTCCTAAATAAAATAGCATGTGGGGATAAGGCTTATACCCTGAGTTTTTGCATCATTACAAAATAACCTATTTGGTTAACGTAGCCTCCTGTAGAAACCCCTGGGGAATTACCTATTCATTTAAGTATGTTCTGAACACAGAACGATGCTCTTGGTAAAGCCCTAAGGCACACTCAAGTGTTGGTTCTCAAAGTGTGGCCTTTGGACCAGCAGCGTCAGCATCACCTGGGAACTCCTTAGAAACAAAAATTCTCAGGTCCCACCTCAGACCTTTAGAATCAGAAACTCAGGGGCCCAGCCATGTGTGTCTGCACAAGGCTTCCAGGTGATTCTGAGACATGATGAACGTCTGAGAACCACAGTTCTAATCAATCTCATATTTATCAAGATGCGAAGGGACACTGGGCCCAAGCTTCAGCTTCCTGTGGCCAGCGTTTATTGCATATCTTCCAGGCCTTCCCCTGAGTAGATATCTGCAAATAGTATCCAGTTAAACCCTCAGGATATCAGTCGTAAATCCGTACTACTGATAAGAAATCTGGGGCCCAGAAAGTTTGAGTGACTTACCCAAGGCTGCACAGCTCAAAGGTTGTGGGAGCCAGGGTTGCAGCCCACGTTCGTCGGACGGCAAGGTCCATGGCTGCCCCACCTGCTGTTCCTGAAGTCCTGATATATCACTCCAGAAAAAAGTCACTACTGGAGTCTTGCCTTCTACCCTCATCCACATACTCTGGAGTGAGAACTGGGGCTCAGCAAACACTAACTTCTAGAATGTTGGAGCTAGAGATGCAAACTATTATATATAGAGTGGATAAACAACAAGGTCCTACTGTACAGCACAGGAAACTATATTCAATATCCTGTGATGACCCGTAATGGAAAAGAATATATATATATATGTATAACTGAATCACTTTGCTATACAGAAATTAACACAACACTGTAAATCAACTATACTTCAAAAAGATTTTTAAAAAATAAAGTAAAATGCAGAGAAAAAAAAGAATGTTGGAGCTAGGAGAACCCCTCAGCATCTAAATAAACCAATCCAACTACTTACTAGGTCTACCATGTAGTGGGCACTCCTTTATACACTGTGAGGCCACAGGCAGACACCATCAGGCCCAGTCCCTGCCCTAAAGCAGTTCACAAGGCATTTGGACCAGACAAGCTGATCAGAGCTTTGGAGCTCAAGACCGGCTTTTTTCAGGAGCTGGGTTTAGCAGGTCACTGAGGGATGGACGGGCAGGACCTCAGCAGGTTTCCAGCACACAAGGCTGTGCAGGAAGAGGGGCTCAGGAGAATGAGGAAGGGGTGGGAGACTGTACTTGTGAATGTGGAACCATCCCCAGATGGGATTGGGAGGAGAGGGCAGATGGAGTGAAGCGGAGGAAGAAAGCTGGAGTGAGAGGTCAAGGTCAGGTTGGTCAAGGAGTTTGGACTTTATTCTGTTGAGTCAAAGGGAGCCACTGAAGTTGCAGATCTGGGGCAGGAGAAGGGAGTGACCTGGTCTCAGGGACAGGAAGATCACCCAGGAACATGGCCCTCCATCCCTTTTTGCCCAACCAGTCCCTGGAGCAGACAGGACGGTGCCGGGGCAAGGAGGGTGTTGAGGTTGGAGGGGGTAGCAGGAGTGATGTTCAAAATATTTCCCAGCCAGCATGGCATGGTCATTGACTAACCAGCCAGAGTGGACAACAGCCATAAACAACAGGCAGAGACATCCTGGTGCAAACTGACTAGTCACCAGCCCTGATTTACTCTGGAGGCTGACGTTGGCTTTGAACACCAGCATGATTGCCCAGGACCTTAGCACTCTTACCCCAATGCTATTAATCTCAGCGAGTCCAGCTGTCTTAGAAATGTTCACTCTGTCCCGGGTGGACAACGTCTATTTCATAACAGCTGTTGGGGGCCTCCCTGACTGGATGCTACCCAAGAAGGTGCCCCAAGTCTGGGGGGGAGACCTGTTCATACCTGCAACAGTATCATCTTAAGGATCCAGGAGCAAACCAGACCAGGGGCTGCCTGATGACAAATATGAAATGCGTTGGGTGACCAGTCTTTGTTAGGGTTTGAGAATCCATCAAAGGTTTTTAATTAAAGTTAAGAGGATCTTTGAGGAGCCTGTGACTTTCCAGTCTGTGTGAGTGAAAGATTAGTTCTGCTGATTGATGGGCAGTGGGTGGTGGGTACGAGGCCTCATTCAGAAGATTCTCTTTGAGACCAAACATGTTGACTCGTCCAGCACTCAATTTCAATGAGGACTGTGAACCCCCAGCAAGCTTAATCTTTTTGCTGTGAAGACTCAGAGTCACCAATTCCAGTTCTTTTCATTTTTCCCCCCTATATTCTAGGTCTCCTAACCTCTTGTCCAGGAGTCTTCGCATTAGCGCTTCAGGTCTCCTCTTAGTTATTTTTTAAGAAAATGGCCAGTGGTCATTGGAATGGCTGACATTTTTCTAACATTTACTACCATTTCTGACATATTCTTACTGTCTTTACTTCCTAGCTCCCAAAGGAGGCTGAATTCCTATAGTTCTATCAGATGGGCCTGGTAGCAATACCTGATTTAAGAGATGGGCCCAATTTTAGAAAACTCAATGCAGAGAAATGAAGAAATTGGAATTTAGAAAATTGAGTCCTTGAGGGCTGAAAGAAGACAGCTCATCACATTATAAAATGATCCTCAGTTTCAGCAAAGCTTTTCACCTGGTTGAGCAGGCCTCTTCTGCTGCATTAAGGGTCTGGTCAACCAGACTATGTGCTTTGTACCTGCTGCGTGTTGAGCACTGGACGAGGAGTTAGGAACAGCAGGGCTTCCCTGGTGGCGCTGTGGTTGAGAATCTGCCTGCCAATGCAGGGGACACGGGTTCGAGCCCCGGTCTGGGAAGATCCCACATGCCGCGGAGCAACTGGGCCCGTGAGCCACAACTACTGAGCCTGCGCGTCTGGAGCCTGTGCTCCGCAACAAGAGAGGCCGCGATAGTGAGAGGCCCGTGCACCGCGATGAAGAGTGGTCCCCGCTCACCGCAACTAGTGAAAGCCCTCGCACAGAAATGAAGACCCAACACAGCCATAAATAAATAAATTTTTTAAAAAAAGAGAACACAAATAGTTACAAAAATAAGATAATAAACTAAAGATGAAACATAAAAAAAAAAAAAAAGAACAGCAAAATGATGACCATATGGTGTGAAGCCAGCTGTGATAGGAGCCAGGCCGTGGGAGAGCTGGGAACAGAGCAGTTAATTGCCTACTGCTTTGGAATATCTGATTCCCTGATTAACCTTCTCCTCTTCATTCTACAGGCCCTGCGTTCTATCCTCTAGACCTGACCTCTTTTGCATGAGAATCGGCTGCGTAGAGGCATCTCAAGAGCAGTGGTCAACAGGTTTTTCTCCGTCTCCTGGTCCTTAGCACACAGTACTCCACAGCATTCCTGGCACGTAGTAGGTACTCAATAGATATCTGGTCAATCAGTAATCAATACAGGAGTGAGAAGCCCAGGGCAGATGAGGGAACTAGAGTCTAAGACCTCTGCCAGTTGGATCTGAGCAAAGACAATAACAGCATGAGCCAGTTGGAAAACAGAATTCAATTTCTTAAAAATTCAAAATATGTGGAACATTTTCAGGCCCTGAGTGTTCCACAGCCGGAAATACTGGTGTGAGGTGTAGGGGGCCACGGTGATGATTGGTTTCAGTGTGGCCTGGGGACAGGCAAGTAGGATGAAGGGCCTCTTGTAAAATGATTGAGGGCTTAGCTGATTCAACCAGGACTGTGTTGGAAGAGCTCTGGATTTCTTCACCCACTGGAGGATGCAGGCTAACTGGGATGGGGTTCGGTGACAATTGAAAACGGCATCTGAAACCCTATTTGGGTTTTGTTTTTACTCTGAGGTTTAAAAACTGTTAGCCTGTGCTCATTGGTCCCCAGTGCAACCAAAGTCCGTGCTGTTCCAGAACCACAGAGCGTTCCGGTTGGACGGATCTTGAATAGGGCAGCCAACCATCCCGGTTTGTCCAAGACCGACCTGGTTTTAGCACTGAGAGACCCGTGTCCTGGGAATCCTCTCAGTCCTGGGCAAACAGGAACAGGCACCCAAGTCCTTAGTGACCATTAACGGACCCAGACAAACCCAGGTTCAGGCCCTAGTGTGTCCCCTTCTTGGCAAGGTGACCTCCAGCTTCCTTCTCTCTGAAAAAGGGGGACTAACCGTCTTGCTCCAAGGTGGTATAAGGACTAAATAAGCAAATGCACATCTGGCACTGAACGCATTGCCTGGCCCTACAAAGTGGGAGATAAATTATAGTTGCTATTGTTGTTGTTATATTCCAAACAGCACACCTACAGATGAAGCCCAGAAAGAAAACTGACTGGTCACGTTCTCCCAATGGGACATAGTGGAAAAGCCAAGACTCAAAGCAATACCCTTGAATCCTGATCCAGTGCTCTTCCTTAAACCACACTGATAGAGTCATGGGCTCCTCTTAGGCTCTCCCAGGTCTCTGCCAGCCACTCTGCAGCACACAGGTTTATCCCACACTCAAATGCAAAAGCCATTGCAACAACCGGAGCTCTCTGGTCACAAGCAACAGAAATGGATTTTGGCTAACTAAGAAGAAAGGGAGATTATGGGAAGGACATGGGGGCCCCCAGGACCACATGGAAAGCCAAGGAGCCAGCTTGGAAGAGGAGGATCAGATGGGTCAGGTAGTACCTGAATGTGCTGCTGGCAGCAGGGTCTACGTGACAGTGGCTCCGAGGTGCTTCCACAAGAATGAATGTATTCCAAAGAATTCTTCCATCTTTGAGCCCACCCAAGGGTCCAGGACCCAGGAGAGGGAGCCCAGTTGGCTGAGCTCACCTTTTGGCAGGGCTGGGGAGGAAGAGAAAGGATGGAACAGAAAAACCTCCACAGTTCATCTGCTTCCATAGCGGAAGGGCAGACACCACCACCCAGTATGCCACCAACACTGCATTCCAAGAGAGTACCCCTAAAGGAAATCAGGGTACCCTTAGGAAGGAGAAACTGGCATGAGGTCGATGGTCCCAAACTACAACTGCCCACTCCAGCTGTGAGTTTAGTGAAGGTTGTTCTAGAACCACCTTGTGATGGACCCAGCTCTCCCTTCTCCCCGTTAGAATTTGGCCTGAACTCACCCCAGTTTCCAGAAGGGACCTGCCCGTGCCACCACCTTCCCCCTCCAATGTGACACTTTCTCTCCCAGGGGCCACTTCCTCTGCTCTGCCCCCCTGACTTGACTTCCGCAAACCAAGACCCCTAGTGAAGGAAACCTGTTTGGGGCTGGACTAAACCCCGAGCTGACTACAACTTTTGAATCCACATGAAACCCAAGTCAGACATTCCCCTTGGAACAAAGTTGCTGCAATTTTGGTAAAACCACTGTAATGAAACAGTAGTAAATGTCCCAGAAACTCTCAGTGTGAACCAGGACCAGAAGCCTGTTTTCCCCCCCAAATGGGTCCATTTTTCACTTTCTACTTTTCCAAAACGTTCAGAGTAATGACTTGCTGAAATCTTGGAATATACCACATTATTTTGAAGTCCAGGCTGTCTTCAAGGTTTTTTTTTTACCTCCGATTTAACTTGCTGGGCGCCTCTGGAGTCTGGTATTAATAATAAATATTATTGCCGTGCATCCTTATTTTTCCCTTAATTTAATTAGAGAAAATGTAATAGCCCTTATGAAAACAATATATGAGTTTTCAAACCTAATTAACATGATACAAAGTGCACAGGTCACAAAAATTGGTGTTTTCTCTGGAAAGCTTCCATGCAAATAGATAAAAACAAAACTGCATTTAATTCCACAGCCTGGGCTAACAGGCAAATCAGAGATGACGGGCTTTTGCCCGAGGGCTTGGTCTGCCTGTAATAAATACTTTCCTTTTGTCACGATTCAAGGGGGACCAAGAGTGATACACGAACCCTATCAAATGTTCTGAGGGGGAGTCCAGTCAGCCGTGACTGGGGTTCAGCCTCGATCATTTATGATCCTTAAGCTGAAAAGCAACCCAGATGCAGGGGAGCCTGGCTCTCCCGCGTGGCCTTTTGTACTCTGCGTGCGGTACCCCCGCCTTGGTTCTTGGTCAAGGTGGGCCTGTCCCAGGCGCCGAGCATCCTTCATCCTCCTCCAGTGGGTCTCCCTGGGCACTGGGCTCTGGCCAGTCACCAGGCAGAGTGGGCAGAGCCCCGAGCTCGGAGCCTGACCCTTTAGGGTTCTCCAGGGCCAAGCAGGAGCCTCTGTGGTTACTCGCTTGGTGGGGAAGGCAGCAACCCCTCAAGTGTCTGGCTTGAGCTCTGCCAGGAACCTCACCAGCCTCTCCAAGTGCACACGTGGCCTCACTGCTCAGGACACGCCTCCTTCCTTCCTTTCCACAGCAGTCCCCAAGCCAGAAGCTCATCCCACTTTCTTCTCCTGGATTTGAATCCAGCCCGGCCCTCCCTGACCCCGAAGTGGAGACCTGGGCAAGTCTCCCGCCCAGGTGAGGCTGCTCCATGAAATGGACATAGTAAGAACCTCCTGGCCCTGGAGGAAAACTTAAAGTGCCTACTGAGTGCTTAGCACAGAGTAGGAACTTTATAAACATCACTTCTTTTTCTCTAGAGCTGATAACTCCCACTTATTTTATACGAAGTCTGAATATGGAGTGGGGCGATTTCCTTTTCTGCAGTCCCCCATCTTCTCCTCTTCTTCAGACTCATTAAGCAGCAGCCTGCAGGCCCTTTTCTTTGCAAAGGCTTTTGGGTTCCTGCTTCTGGAGGAGTAGCTGCATCTTTGTGTCCATGCATTGTCCAGGTCAAGGAGCTGGAAGTCCAGGAGGAGAGAAAAGATATGGGAAGTAGGGTCCAGCCCCAGGGGCAGAGGCTTCAGGACCAAGGGAAGAACCAGGGTTCCCAGCACACACGACTGTATTCTGGGTTCTGGTAGGCTCTCCCCAGGGAACTAGAACAGGGACTGGGGACATAGACCAACACAGAAGCCCAGGGGACCCCTTCTGCCAGGACAGTACGACTCAGAAGGTTTGGGGTAATCGGTCCAGATACCAGCTTCACAAGTGGCCAAGATGAGAGTTTGTCCCAAGCCTGCTGGCTCTCAACACAATGCTCCTTCCATTTCTTGAACAAAGGGTGGGCCATCTAATTATAAGACACCAAATTGGAAAAGAGCTTTTGTATAGTCAGGCGTGATTATATTGTCATGGTAGTTATTATGTAAATGTTAACTATTGTTATTAATTAAAGCATGCTTCCTAAAGGCACGTGTTACAAAGGCTTTAACGAACAGGATGCAGACGTTGGGTGTTGCTAATGCTGCTGATTCTGATTTTCACTAATTCACGTGGGCACATAGCCTCTGTGGCAAACTTGCAGCGTCCTTTCACCGAACTGTGGGTGTGGGTAAGGGTGTGCGATTGTGTGTAGACCAGAGAGAAGAACACCCATGAGATAACGCAAAAGACCCCCACGAGCTTGCTTTTAATAAACATGGAGTATTAAGACATGTTTATCTCCTCTCTCTTTCTCTAACACCTTCTGAAGTGACGGTAAAGGAAAAACAAAGGTATGTATCCTCAAAACACAGGAGAATCGAGGCGGGCAGAGGTAGGCTTCAGAAGACAAGAATTGACCAAAAATTATTAAATGGACAATATTAACTGACTTAGCAGAGCAGTACTATACCTGCCACTGCGGAGGGGTGGGAGTGGAGAGCAACTTCAAAAATCAAGCTGATTTAGGAACCAGACCCCCAAAGACCCAGGAGTTGGAGGCTGCAGTTTCCTCAGAGGGTTGGGACCCAGGTATGTCTTGAGATAAGAAGATTCATCCAGAAATCATGTAAAGAGCAGTTAGAACCCGTTTCCCTTCCCATCACTCTCCACGATGTGACACCCGCCCCACATGCTAGCAGAAGGTAAAGGTTAATCTCTGAAGAAACTGAACTAGGGAGGGTGGGAACCCAAGGACACCAGGCCCAGCTGAGGGTAGAGTGGGCACCATATTGGAAACAAGGAATGAAGTAAGAGTGGTGTCCTAAATGGTGGGACCCCCCCCTGACCCTTCCCCTTCTAGGCTTCCAGAATTCAGGCAGCTTCTTCCACAAGAATGAGCCTGGAGTGGACCTCTCTAGGAGAACTGATTAATCTGAGAAAAAAATGACTATAGCTACTCACACTTGGGGTCCCTCCATGAAACAGCCATAACTCTGTAAAGAGACCTACCAGTCAACATGGCCCACCCTGCGTCCAAAGCTTCCAACCAGCTTTTTAGTTCTTTGTTCTTAAACATGAACAGACAATAATTACCAAACCTTCAAGAAAAGCACTAAAACCAGAGAATAGAACAAAGGAACATGTTGGAAACAAAGACTTCAAAAACACGAATTAATATCTTCAGAGAGATAAGAGAAAATATTGCATCCAAGAACAGGATGTCATTTATAGAGCTCTTAGAAACTGAAACCTACTTCAAATAAAAATTCAGTAAAAGGTGGGAAAATAGAATTGAGGGAATCTTTTGGAAATTATAACAGAAAGACAAAGAGCTGGAAAATAGAAAAGCCAGAGAAATGAGAGGATCAATGCAGGAGGTCCAATAGCAAATTATTAGGGTTTCCAGAAAATGAGAGAACTGAGAAAAGAGAAAGAAAAAGAATGATCAAAAAGTACAATTCAGTTTGGTGGAGTGCAATCAAACGAGTTTCCAGATAGAAATAAAAGGTACTCACCAAGGCACGTCATCAAGAAATTTTCAAAAATCAGACATAAAGGAATCCTAAATGTTTCTGGGAGATGGGAGGAGCAGGTTCAATACAAAGAATCACGAATCACAGTGGCACTGAATTTGTCAGTAAATGGAAGGTAAAAGATGATGGAACAATGCCTTCAACATTCTAAGGGAAATGATTTCCAACCAAAATTTATATACCCAAAGTATCAACTGAGTGTGAGGATAGACTAAAGAAAATTTTAGATATGGACAGTGTCAAAAAATTTGCTTCCATGAACCATGTCTGAGGAAGCTGCTGGAGGATGCACTCCACCAAAATCAGAGAGTAAGTCATGGGTCTTAATCTACCAGGGCTGCCATAACAAGATACCATAGACTGAGTGGCTGAAAGAACAGACGTTTATTTTCTCACAGTTCTGGAGGCTGGAAGTCTAAGGCAAAGGTACCAGCATGCTGGGTTTCTGGAGAGAACTCTCCTCCTGGCTTGCAGACAGCTGCCTTCTTGCTGTGTCTTCACAGGGCCTTTCCTCCATGCATGCACATGAAGAGAGATTTCTCTCTTCCTCTTCTTAGAAGGCCACTAACCTTATCAGATTAGGATCTCACCCTTATGACCTCATTTAACCTTAATTACCTCCTTAAACGTTCTGTCTCCAAATATAGTCACAGTGGGGGTTAGGGCTTCAACATATGAATTGGGGGATACCATTCAGTCCATAGCAACATGGAATCCATGAAACAGGTAATTTAACACAGGACGAAGGAAATTTCCAGGATGACAGCTGGGCAACAGATCTAGAGAACAACCAGAGCAAGAGCAGAGGGTGGAAGTTTCCAGGAATTAATAAGGAAACTGGCAAATTATTCATCGTGTTTGAATGTATCAAGAGAAAGTTCACACTTCCAGCAAAAAAAAATTGGAATACACAGAAAAAGACATTTTTTAAAGTCAATAATCAGCTATTTGAGAAGTAGTAATTAATATAAGGAAGGAAATTCAACCACAATATACTATATGGCTTAGCAGTGAACAATATTTTTGTAGTCCTAACGTTGTAAATATTGAGTACTGATATTTTTAAAATTGTGACATAACTATATTGAATCTAAATGCATTATGCTTTTCACCTATGAAAGTGTTATAAAATTGTCAGAGTACCAAGGTTTGCTCTATGTGAGGCATCACCCCTCTCAGTCCAAGGCAGTGCCTCCCCCTCCTCTGAGCTCCCTCCACCCTGTACTGCCCTCTCTCCCAGACCTTAAAATACTGCATAGTCAGTGTCTTTCTACATGTCAGCCTCCCCAAGAGTGTCCTTCTGGAGAGCACATTGAGTGAAGGAGACAGAGAAAAAATACAGCAAATGAGAGCACTGTAGCCTATTAGAAGTGATAAGAGCTATGAGAAAAAGAACAATTAGGACAGGGTAATGGAGGCTGGGAGTGCCGGAAGAGGGATAATTCTGCATTATTAAATAGGAAATGGGGAGCCACTGAAGATTTTTGAGCAGAGGAAGGGCCTGGCCTGATTCATGACTGCAGAGGGACCAATAAATGGCTATTGCAGCAATCCAGATAAGAGAAGGTGGGGGGCTTCCCTGGTGACGCAGTGGTTAGGAATCTGCCTGCCAATGCAGGGGAAAATGGTTGGAGCCCTGGTCCAGGAAGATCCCACATGCCGCGGAGCAACTAGGCCCATGCGCCACAACTACTGAGCCTGCACACCTAGATCCCATGCTCTGCAGCAAGAGAAGTCACCACAATGAGAAGCCCGGGCACCACAACGGAGAGTAGCCCCTGCTTGCCGCAACTAGAGAAAGCCTGCGCACAGCAACAAAAACCCAACCCAGCCAAAAATTAATTAATTAATTAGTTATTTTTTAAAAAGACATGATGGGGACTCTGTGGAGGTGGATGGAAAGGATTGGCTTCTGAATATATTTTGAAAGAATGAGTGAATGAAACCAACCCACGTGAGATTCTATTTGACATCAGTTTTCTTGGGCAATCTGGAGAGTGAGGATGTGGTTTGGAGAGAGCTGTTTCCTCTGACACCCAGTTTCCATTTTCTGAGCACTCCCAATGTGAAAGTCTCTCCAATCCACTTAGTCTGGTCCAGGGCTGGGACCCGAGGAGGGGAGAGACACATAGCTGAGCCTGCAATCCTTACCTCCCATTCCACTGCTATCACCTCTCAGCCACGCCTCCTGAGACTGCTATTGGCAGTTCTGAAGCCAGGGTCCTCCCGGGCCCTTCCAGACCCTCAGTCAGGGGAGGAGGCCCAGACAGCAGGACCTTGGTCCTGGCATTTGTGTAGCATCGTGGGTTCTGCAGAGCAAATGTGAGAAGGGAGGAGAGGCGCCATTTACAGAGATCCCCAGCTCTGCGCTGAGCTCTGCACCTGACACCAGACACTCGCCTCCACCGTCTCCTTGAACTTGAGCAACCACCAAATGTTCCAGATCAAAATCCCCAGGCTGATGGGGACGAAGCAACTTGCCTAAGGTCACCCACAAGCAGAAAGGGCTAGGGCTAGACTCCACCCCAAGAGTACTGATTGCAAGGCTCCTGTGCTCTCCAGAGGGTTGAGGGTGGGTCTGCCTTTGGACGAAACCCTCCCGGGTGCAACCACAACCTGCCGAACTGACTGCCAGGAATCTAAACCTGGCCTTGGCCTTTGTGATTTACAGAAATCCAAATGGTGGAGAAGAACTGCCATTGATTCCTCAGAACAACCTGTCACTCAGATCTGCTGATGCCTCGGGACCTCATCTGCCTGAGGCTTCAAAACTGAGGGTCAAAGGAGTGAAGGAAACATTCAGAGCCCCTTCTGAGGGAGAGATTCTTGTCCTTACAGCTCTGCTTCCCTGCATGCTCCCTTCGCTGTCAGACATCCCCACATTTCATGGCCCCCTCCCCTGCAGCAGCATGCAGCAGTGCACATTTATGCAAACCCCACCTACAGCTTCTGCAAAGACGGTCATATGGGCAGCAGCTGGGACTCCCAAGTTCCTTTCTATAGGATCTGAAAAGGAGCAAGAATCACCCATGTCCTGCTTCCCCCAGTGGCCTTGAATGGGTAATGGAGGGGAAACAGCAGATCCAAGTTGCAGTTTTCTTTTCAAGATAAAACATGGAAGCTTTGGAGCCAGATGGGCCAGAATTTGAGGCACAGGTATTTTGCTTCCTTCTGTGGGACCGATGGCAATTATTTTAAGTTCTCAGGGCTTCAGCTTTCTAGACTGTAAAAAGGGGAGCCCTGTGGGCCTGTTGTAAAGATCTGAAATAGTGTGTGTGAAGTCTCCAGCACAGGGCCTGGCACATGGATGCTCACAGCTAGGACTGGGGATCAAAATACCAGCACGGAGGGATAAGTGTCTTCTAATTTTTTGCCACCTGAGACCAGAATTTGGTACATGTTTTGCAATGGGAAAATACACTTTAATCACATTTTATTTTATTTTATTTTACTTTATTTTATTTTACAGAGCTTGTTATAAGGATGATGATGATGAGATGGAGGTGAAGGGGAAGTGATAATAATAGAAATAGTTCATTGAGCAGTTAGCATGCAATAAGCCTTTCCCCACCTGTCCTCGTGTCAGTGCTCCTGGACACCCACTTCAGCAGGTAACCCAGGAAGGAGCAGGGCTCGGGCCACAGTGCCTGTGTTCACATCCCAGCTCCTCTGCTGTCTAGATGCACCACGTGGGGTGATCTGCTTCACCTCTCTGTGCATCAGTTTTCTGACCTGGAAAATAGTTTAACAATTGTACCAGCCTCTTAGGTTTGACAGGAGTGTGTGAAATGATGCACAGAAAGTGCTAGAACAGTGACTGACATGTAGTGAGTGCTCAATACACTTAAGCTAGTACTATCTCCATTTGACAATCACTTGCCCAAGGTCACCCGGCTCATCAGTGGTAACTCTTATTTATTATATTTATTACTATTATTATTTTAAATGAATAAATAATAACCCTCACAAGCCATTACTGAGCACATGTTGTAGACCAGGCAGTGTAATAGGTAGGTATGTGAGGTGCGAAGGGAAACACTTTCCAAAGGCAGTCACTTGCCTCCCCAACTACTATGGACAGAACTGTGCCCCCAAAATGCATATGTTGAAGTCCTAACCCCCAAAGTGACTGTATTTGGAAATAGGGTTTTAGGAGGTAATTAAGGTTAAAAGAAGTCATAAGGGTGGGGCCCTAATCCAACAGGATTGGGGGCCTTATAAGAAAGAAATCTCTCTTTCCCTCTACCCCCCACCTCTCCCTCCCCTCTCAGCTCTTCGATTTTATTTTTTTTATTTTTAATTTTTAAAAATTTTTATTGGATAATAAAACACACTTTACAGTAGTGTGTTGTTACACACTTTACAGTAGTGTGTTAGTTTCCACCGTACAGCAAAGTGAATCAGCTATACATATACATATATCCCCTCTTTTTTGGATTTCCTTCCCATTTACGTCACCACAGAGCACTGAGTAGAGTTCCCTGTGCTCTACAGTAGGTTCTCACTAGTTATCTATTTTATACATAGTATCTCCCCTCTCAGCTCTTCCACATGAGCACACAAGAGGTCATGTGGACACAGAGGGAGAAAGAAGCTATCTAAAACCAGGATGAGGGCTCTCAATAGAAACCAAACTTTCTGGCACCTTGATCTTGGACTTCCAGGCCCCAGAACCATGAGAAAACACATTCTGTCTCTTAAAACCCCCAGAATGTGGTATTTCGTTATGGCAGCCTCAGATGACTAAGATGCCAACATAATCAGATTCTGTTAACAAAGTAGATACTAGATGGGCAACAAGAGTTTGTACCACTCAAAACCATGCAGTGCCACGTAACAATTAAAAAGACGAGGCCCATCTCTAAGAACTGGTGTGGAAATATGACCAAGACAAGATGTCGAATAGGAAGGCAAGTTGTAGAACAATTCGTAAAGTATAGTCACTGTATGCAAAACAAAATACACACACACGCTCACAGACAAGTGCAAAACAGTGCTATGTATTTCTGTTGGACCTTATTTAACTATAGAATATACAGAAAAAGTTCAAGAAAACTAGACTCATCAAACTAGTTTCCTTGACTACTTCCAAAGAGAAGACTAACATGGGAAGAGTCAAGAAACACTTTAGCCTTATGTGCAGTTTTTAACTTTTACACTGAAAATATAGTCATGCGTTGTGTTTCTTGAGGACTAAAAAAAAAGTAATAAAATTTATAAAAAGAAAAAAAAAGAAGGAACGTCTTCTCTGATGTGATCTATGCCTCCATCACACACATAAAAGCTGCTGGCATAATTGTCTAATGCCTCTTCACCCCACACCCCATTACAGTTCTTAAATGAAAGACTTTTTGCAAAGAGGAAGACGGCAAAGAGGATGAGAGGGTGGTGAAATCCATTAGATAGTTTGCAGAGAGGAGAGGAGGGCTGCAGCAAACAAGAGGAGAGATAAGGAAGAGAGGAAATTGGATCAAAGGCTATAACGTAAGAGGCATCAGTATTTGACGCACGTGTTCTCGTTGAATTTTCACAGCAGCCCTGCTGAGCATTAACCCAGTCCTGCAGAGACCCAGTCCCCCCAGCTCCCTGGCACTGCCCTCTTTCTGAAAAGCAGATCGGACAGTAACTCACTCTTCTTGTCAAGATGCAGCCCGCGCTCCTTGGCTGGTACATCTCCTCTGGGGTCATCTGGCATGCTCTGTCCTGAGGTTGGCATAGCAGGAGCCAGTGGCAGCCCTCAGCCTTCACACCCTGGCTTCCTGAGTGCCTTCTGTGTCCTTAGAAGGCCAACCTCCCTCCTTCTGCTAACCCAACACCAAAGCCAGGCTGACACCCTTGGGTAGGGCCAGCCTCAATGACCCAAGTGAGCCATCTCCCAAAGCAACAGTGACAGGGCCAAGAGCTTCTTGGAAGTATATGGGTCACAGTCCAAAGACTGGGGCACCAGAAAGATCATCTCTTCAAAGTGTGTTTAAACCCAAAAGGCTTCCTTTTGAAGGCAACTGGGAAAACCCAGACCCCATGGTTCATAGCGTCCTTCACACAACAAGTGGATGAGAATGTTTTGACAGAGGGGAACGGTGAGTGCGAGACAGAGCAAAGGGATGTTTTTGTTCATGTTGCTGCTTGTTTCATATTAATTGGTTTGTTTAAGTTGAATAATGTTTGCATGTGGTAGAAGAAAGGTAAGCCAAACAGAAGGATATTCACTAAAATCAAATCTCCTTTCCACCCCAGAATTAAATGCTATTACCAATGTCTTGTGTCTCCTTACACATACACACACGTACATGTGCACACACATCCGCTTTTTCATGCATACGAAAGTACTTTCATAGCAGACAAATACCATTCAGCGTTTCATTTTTCAATTGACAATGTATAAAGAGAATATGGATGAGGAGATTTCCCACCCCTAAATCATCTCAAGACCTAGCTAGACCTTGGTCTAAGATGTATAATCTGATATTGCTTGAAATGTAATATGAAGATGGTTTATGAAGGGGTGGGTATCAGGCTACAGAGGCCCCCAAGGAAGTAGAACAAGAGTGTAGCAGGGGGACCCTTGGTGACCAGTGACAAACGCAAGACCTGAATGACAGGTACAAGTTCTGTTATAAACTAGTCATAAAATGCTAGAGGAAGAAGGGATTGTTTCTGAATGGAAGCATCCGGAAGATGGGCCATGACGTGTCACCCTCTCAGGCTGGAGGTCCTTTTCCATTCACAGGGGTATGGAATCACCCTTTCACGACATGTGGCCTGAGCTGGTGTGGAAGGTGGCCTAAAATGTTTCAGATTTGAGAAAGTATCACATATCACACTGCAGTGCAGTCTCCTAACTGAATACACTAATATTGCTCCTAACAGCAGCATCTCCTAACTGAATACACTAATATTTCTGTAGAAAAGATTTTCAATCATTTTCAGTTATTAAAAGCTTTTTGAATTCAGAAATGAGTATATGGGATTGTGGACGTTAGTAAAAGACCTAATTCAAAGAGAAAAATATTAAATCCAATAAAAAGGAGTCAGATTCAAGAAGCAATTGGCCAGAAATGAAATTAGTAAATATGCTGCTAAATCTAAACAAACACTGTTTGTATAAAATTTTTAAAATTCATGAACTGGGAGAATTTTAAACACAAGAACTAAAATACTTGACAAAAATTAGAGGAAAATTGGGAGGTAGAAGATAAGAGTTAAAACACTCTAAAATCATTGCATGAAACAGAAACAGACTCAGAGACATAGAAAACAAGTCATATATATATACATATATATATATATTATATATACATATATATATTCTACATATATAACTGAATCACTTTGCTATACACCAGAAACTAACACAACACTGTAAATCAACTCTACTTCAATAAAATGAATAAATAAAATCATTGTATTTTCCTGGAGGATGACAGAAATATTTCATAATGTAGAAGTTAAGCACGCAACTTGAAAAATGTAAGGTCGAACACTAAAATTATAAAAGGATAACTTCCAAACGATCGAAAGGGGGAAGAAACTAATGAAGACTTGATTTAATGTTATAAAGCAGGAAAAGAGAAAAGCAGTGAGAAACCATAGTGAATAGAAAACACAGAGCCAGGTGGCAGAAGTCAGCCCAAATACATGCAGCAGGTATAAATGAATCAAACTCATCTATTAAAAGAGTGAGATTTTTTTTCAGAGTGAATTTTTCACGACCAAATTCTATGATGTTTAAGAGATAAAGCCAAAATAGGATGCCACAGAAATATGGAAAGTAAAGATATAGAGAAAGACACATAAGGCAAAATAAAGACCAGCAGAAAGAAATCTTGTGTCAGACCAGATAAAACAGTCTCAAAGATGTTATTTAACTGTGTCTCAGTTAATACAAAAAGCAAAAAGCCCAATCAGCTGTATGAAAAGTCAAAATTTATAAAATAGATGAACTCCAATATATTAGTCCCAGACTTCACATTACAAGGGAAATTGTCTGCTAATGTATCTATGTTGGCCCCTAGACTCCAGGCTCCTGGGAGGAAACAAGCTGTGTCTTATTAGTAGTCGCTCAATTCCCAGCATTTAGTCCGGGTCTGACTTAGAGGGTTCTTAATAAATGTTTATTGAATAAACCAGTGGTTCTCGAGCCTGGCTGCACATTAGAATCTTCTGGGAGTTTTTAAAAATACTGAGACCTGGGCCCCACCCCAGACCAATTAAAAGGAAAGCTCTAGGGGGTGGGGCTTCAATATGGTATATTTTTTAAAAGTTCCCCAGGTGATTCTGATGTTTGGCCAGGGCAGAGGACTGCTGGAATAAATAAATGACTGAATGACCAAATGAATGAGTGTCTCTGATTTACAAAAGAATTCATTGCAGGATTCCTTTTAAAAGCACGTTCCCATGGTGCATTTTCAGTGTAATTTAATTTTAAGAAATTTGATTTACACCCAATATTGCCAGGACAATCTATTTTGTAAAGCAAGGAACATCTGTATTATCTATCAAAATTTTTTTTTTTAATGGATTTGGGAATATTCTGTTTCTCCATTTAGAAGTGAGCTGGAGGCTTGAGCAAAAACTGTATCATTTCCTGTACTCTGAAAACGGCTTTCTCCCACTCTGGCATTTAGAGACTATTTCCCGGCAATATTAAGCATGCAATTGCTTAACGAGACACTGAAAGCAGTTTTGAGAAGTATAAAAACATCTCTTCTGGGCTTGCTGCTCCTGATGTTATGGGAGTGACAGATGATGAATCAAACTGAGTCCAGCCAAGGCGCTTTAGGCAGAGTGGGAGAGGGGCTCAGGCGGGCAGCAGAAAGGAGGGCTGGCAGATGGGCATCCAGGTGTCAGGTGAGGGGGCAGAGATGGCACTTTCCTAAAGCAGCGTCCATCCAGCGCTGGGCAACGAGAAGACAGATCAATACCTTCCGATTAATCTCAAAGAGGCCGGAATAAGGAAACATCTCACAGACGAGAGCGCCTTGGAGCTCTGTCTTAACAGATGGGGGGGATATGAAGTTGGGGGGAGTGCATTCTGGCAGAGCGAACAGTGTGAGGAGTTTGGGGAACTGCAGCAGACAGAGAGTGACCCTGTGGGAACGCTTCCCGGGGCTCCTCTCCCAGAACTTGAGACCCCCTCATACCCACCTTCTCCCCAGGGTCCACGCTGGCCACACTGGGCATTTACTGCTCCTTCCTGCCACCCCTCACCCACTTTCATAATTGCTGTATTCGTTTCCTAGGGCGGTCAGAACAAGGACCATAGGCTGGAGGGCTTAAAACAACAGAAATTTCTTTTCTCACAGAGAGCCTCTTCCTAGCTTTTGGT
Source organism: Lagenorhynchus albirostris (assembly GCF_949774975.1). Taxonomy (NCBI): domain Eukaryota; kingdom Metazoa; phylum Chordata; class Mammalia; order Artiodactyla; family Delphinidae; genus Lagenorhynchus; species Lagenorhynchus albirostris. Next base: position 9,820,048 of record NC_083095.1, on the reverse strand, counting down.
GTCACCAGCGATCTTCAGTGATCCTTGGCTTGCAAGAGGGGTCATTCCAATCCTCCCTCCTCACCCGGCCTCCTCCCTGTGTGTCTTCACGCCATCTTCCCTCTGTGTCTGGCTATCTCAGTGTCGAAATTTCCCCCTGTGTCTGTAAGGACACAGTCATGTTGGATTAGGGCCCACCCTAACGACCTCATCTTAACTTGATTTCCTCTGTAAAGACCCTCTCTCCATTACAATATCCAAGACAGGGAAACAACCTAAGTGTCCACGAGGGATGAATGGATGAAGAAAATGTGGTATACATACAATGGAGTATCATTCAGCCATAAAAAGGAAGGGGGTCCTGCCACGTGCAGCAACATGGATGGACCTTGAGGGCATTATGCTACGTGAAATAAGGCAGACAGAAATGATCTTCACTTATATGTGGAATCTAAAACAAAACCGAACTTAAAGATACAAAGAGCAGATTTGTGGTTACCAGAGGCAGACATGGGAGGTGGGGGAATTGGGTAAAGTAGGTCAAAATGTACAAACTTTCAGTTATAAGTGCGTTGGGCATGTAATATACAGCATGGTGACTATAGTTAACAATAATGTATTGTATATACGGAAGTTGCTAAGAGAACAGAGCTTAAAAGTTCATATCACAAGAAAAAATAATTTTGATTACGTGTGGTGATGCATGGTGACTAAACTTCTTGGGGTGATCACTGTGCAATACGTACATATATCAAAGTATTATGTTGCACACCTGAAACTAACACGACGTTATGTGTCAATTACATCTCAGTTTTTTAAAAAGACCCTGTCTCCAACTAAAGTCTAGGGGTTAAGACCTCAGCATATCTTTTATGGGGGACACAATTCAACCCATAACAATTGTAAAAGTCGAAAGATGGCCCCATTTTTATTGTCACATCTCTCTTTTTCCCTACTTCCTTTTCTCTCCTGCCCCTGAACTATTAGAGTTTCGCCTTCTTTTCCCCCAAATTCTGATTCTTTTGCATCATTCCCCTTCCCCCACCCACTCTCACTGCCCACGTGATCCCTTCCCGCCACCCTGCACCGTTGGCGCACCAGTGCCTTCTGCAGCCTGGATCTCACATGAAGCCCCACCCATCTTGCCCTCTGTCCCCTCCTTGTCCCTGCAGCTCAGTGGTCAGAGCACTGCCGTCAGCCCTTTTCCCTCCAGCTGGGGTTGAGAATAGCTCTCCCTACAGAACTCAGAGTCTATTCACTCAAGGCAACCCTGGGCCATCGGCTCCAGGTACGGTGCTTTTATGCAGCACTTTGCTGGCCTCACCTTGGGGACAATTCCACTGGGCCTCCAAATCCTCCATTTCCCCTGTTGTCAACAGCAGCATCTTAGCGGTAACCCCAGAGCATCCCCACAACCCCTCGTCCTCCTCTTTTCTCTCCCAGTTAATCCCAGCAAAGTCCAGTCTTAACTTGTCCAACTGTCCTTCAACAGGATTTCGGCTCCCCCTTCATCTGTCTCCTGGTACATTCCTGAGTGTCTGCAGCTGAAGCTGTATTTCTTCGCTGCTTCCCTTTTCCTCTTCCCCTCTTATCATGGCTTGCTCCCCGCCTTCTTCCTTCGTTCCTCCATATGTTATTTATATGAAGTTCCGTCCATGTTCTTTATCCTGGAGAGACTCCCTGTCGAGGCTCGGAGGGCCACTGCTCCCTCTGGAACTTGGCTTGTCCTGCGCTGCTCGGTCTTTTTTTTTTTTTTTTTTTTTTTTCCTTTTGGCTGCATTGGGTCTTCGTTGCTGTGCTCGGGTTGCAGCGAGCAGGGGCTACTCTTCGTTGCGGTGCGCAGGGTTCTCACTGCGATGGCTTCTCTTGTTGCGGACCACGGGCTCTAGGCACCCGGGCTTCAGTAGTCGTTGTGGCGCACGGGCTTAGTTGCTCCGCGGCATGTGGGATCCTCCCGGACCAGGGCTCGAACCCGTGTCCCCTGCATTGGCAGGCGAATTCTTAACCACTGCGCCACCGGGGAAGCCCCCTGCTGCTCAGTCTTTGCTGAGTCATGTCCAGTCATCACATGAGGGGTGTCACCTGTGTGGACAGTGCCTGGGCCGTGACCCACAGATGCCTGGGTGTGATACCACTTGGCCACTTTGGCAGGTGTACTCTTAAGTGATAAAGAGCTTGGCTTCGGCATCAGACAGATCAGGGTTTGGAATCTCACTGTCCTTTATGCCAGGGGTTCCCAACCCCTAGGCCACGGACGGATACGGGTCCAAGGCCTGTGAAGACCCGGGCCACACGGCAGAAGGTGAGCTGCAGGTGAGCGAGCAAAGCTTCACCTGCTGCCCCCCATCACTCGCATTACCTCCTGAATCATCCCCTCTCCCCCCGGTCCGTGGAAAAACTGTCTTCCACGAAACCGGTCCCTGGTGCCACAAAGGTTGGGGAGCGCTGGTTTATGCCACGTGACACTGGGCAAATTCTGTAACCTAAGTGTTGCCTCCTAATCTGTGCGAAGGAAGACAGAGTAGCATCTACCTCAGGCAGGCCAGGGATCGTTCAGGGCCCAGCAGGACACAGGTGGCAATTTTGAAATATAATTCTAGGATTATTCAAGAAGAGTTTATATACAAAGAGCCTATTACAAAGTGGTGGGTTGCAGCCAGCTGTCACTACCCCAGGCCTTGAGAAACAGGGGCAGTGGGGAGGGGAGGGAGTAGTTACAAGAACCCAGAAGGAGAAAGTCCTATAGAGTCAGCCACCTTGAGAGAGGAGAGCCCGATCCAGGGTCAGAGTCAGGTCTACAGGGCAGGGGGCAGGGGAATACAGACCCCTGACTCTCCCTCTTCTTGCCCTCCTGCCTCCTCTCATTGGCTGAACCCCACAGGAAGCCAGAGTCCAGGGGCCCTAGCCACTTGTTCCATCAACGTCTGCCTCCCCAGCAGCCAGAATTGTAGGGGGAAGAGTAACGAGAGAATCTGGAGGAACACGTGGATGAATCAGCGGAGTCTGCAAATCAAAAAGATCGGCACGTAAGACCCAGCGCCTGGTACATAGCAAGAGTTCAGTGAATGTGCGCAACTTTCCCTTCCTCTTCTTCATGATTATTATTATTTAGAGAAAGTAAAGCAGTCTTTCTTGACTTTTGTCTCAACAATTCTCTCTCTCCAAGGAGAGAAACTACCAGAAACCGCTTCCTCATTGAATTGTTCAGACATGCCTGCCCACTCCCAGTCCTCTTCAGAGTATCCCCCAATGTTTCCACCTGGCCTTAGCTGATTGGACCAGGGGTGGACACCTCACCCTGATAGGCAGAGCACCCCCCAGTGTTTCCACCCTGGCGTTAGCTGATTGGACCAGGGGCGGACACCTCACCCTGATAGGCAGAGCACCCACCCCCCAGTGTTTCCACCCTGGCGTTAGCTGATTGGACGAGGGGCAGACACCTAGGAGGCTGCTGGCTGGTGATTGGCCAACCCCAGCAGCTCTGCCTTAGAGGGTTTGCATGTGGGCTGTTCGGTGGAGTCAGTTTATAAGTAGGCCCAGAAGCAGGCAGAACAGGTGGGGAGCTGAGGCACCACTAAGGTGACTAGTAGAGATCGAAGAGCAGACGCCTATTCTGAAAGGCTGGAGATGTGCTTGAGACCCAGAGCTACTACTTTCTCTCCAGTGCTGGTCTAGCTTACCTTCAGGCTGGTGGCGGGAGGCACCAAGCTCTCCTGCCCCCTCACTTCCCGCCTCCTCTTACAGTAGCATGCCTCTTAGCCGAGCTTGTCCTGGTCAGCTGCGGCAAGAATTCCTAAACTCTTCGCAGGCACGTTTTCAAAGTCAGCATGTATGGCAGGCAAGCAGGAGGCACGGCCACAGCCCAACTGCTGCTCCTGAGAAAAGTGCTGAAGGTTTACGATGAAGAACATTCCCCCCTCCCTCCATCCCCCCACCTGCACCACCACCCCCACCCCCCGTCTCTAACTTGTCAAAGCAGGAGGGGAGAAGGGTGAGGCGCTTTAAATATTAAAGGAACTCTCTTGATTATGCAGTTACTTAGTTTGTTATTTTTATAATCAGGAGGACCCACTAATATGTTAAAGGAATTTATTCAATATAAATATTGGACAAATACGTAGCTACAGTGAACCGTGGGGAGGTGGGAAGTACTAGAGCATAGCAACCAGCTCAAACATATTCATTTCTCCTCACCATGCAAGTTTGCATAAGTAAAAAAATAATAATTAATTGCCTTTGCTTTCATCTCCAGACACAAAATATTTTACTCTCTGACACATCTGTTGGGCATGTGATGTATGTTTTCTCCTTTCTCTTTCAGAATGGAAAACCAGTTAGGTGGAGTCAGGCCTGCTCTTTTTTGCAGATGAGGGAGCCAAGTGCCCACAGGACTGGTAGTGCATTGCCCAAGATCTCAGGAGGTTAGAGGCAGAGAAGAGACCAGAACCACGGTGTAGAACCCCCAGGCCCTGCTCCTGCCAATATCCCACACTCTCCTTGTTACCTACGGGCAAGCTGTCCTCATGGAGTTGGGCATTGTGAGCCTGCGCAGGCTTCCAGAACAGCCGCAAGGCCACCACCTCCAGGAAGCCCTTCCTGATGGCCCCAGTCAGTTTTGACCTCTCCCAATTTGGGTTTGCCTTGTGCTTCATCTATATCTACCTTGATGTACCTGTTTGTTGGATGAATGAGTGCATAAATGACTGAAAGAGTGAAAAGAACAGTGATTCTGTTGGGATGTTGGTGGGCACTTTATAACTGGTAGCCAGAGACGGTATGAGAGGGGTATGAGAGGTGGTGAGAGGGGTATGAGAGGTGATGGGAGGGTAGAGGTTAAGAGCAGGATGGCAGGGACCTGGCTTCTAACTCCACCCTACCACTCACTGGTGGTGCTGCCTTAGGTCATTTCCTTAACCTCCCTTTGCCTCTGTTTACCTGTCTACAACCAAGGATAATAGGAGCCTCTCATTCCATTGCACTGTTGTGGGGATTGAACAAGAGAATGCAAGCAAAGCATTAACACCATTCCTGGTACATAGTAAGTGCTCAATAAACACATTATTAAACAGATGTTATCGTTGGAAACAGTTCCCACCTCGTAAGCTTTATGATTCTTCTCTGTGAAAACAAGGACCCGCTTTTTTTTGGTTTGTTTGTTGCTCACATCACTCTGTTATTGGTCAAATCAGTCATACAATCAACTGGGTCATTCCATCACCGGATGACTTGAATGATATTTTTGTTTCTTTTTTTTTATACAGCAGGTTCTTATTAGTCATCAGTTTTATACACATCAGTGTATACATGAAGGACGCACGTTTTAATAACACTTCTATTTTTCATCTGAACTGTGAGCATTGATTAAATCTAACCTCTCTCTTGTACTCACCTTCCAGCTCAAATTCAAAATCCTTTTTTGTCTCCAACAATGTAAGTGGTGCATCCTTACTGGGTCTCAGCTTTGCTCCCGGGGCCTCTGCATCTTGGTTAAGGCTGGGCTAGGGTGAGTGAGGCACTTATCTCAGGCGCAAACTTAAGAGGGATTCTGAAAAACTCAGCAATTGAGAGAATTAACACATATATTTTTATTGTGGCAAAATATACATAACATACCCAGTTTAACCATTTTTAAGTGGACAATTCAGCAGCATTAAGTACATTCACATTATCGTGTAACCATCACCACTACCCATTTCCAGGACTTTTTCATTGCCCCAAACAAATTTTGTACTGACTAAACCGTAACTCCTGAGAAATAATATTGTAATGCAATGTTTAAAAAAAATCAAAATTAGTATAAAAAATCTGCCATGACCAAAATAACAAAACTTTAAAGCAGAATGAGTAAGCTGAAGTGAATTTAAAAACTTTTTTTTTTTTTTTTTTGCGGTACGCGGGCCTCTCACTGCTGTGGCCTCTCCCGTTGTGGAGCACAGGCTCCGGACACGCAGGCTCAGCGCCATGGCTCACGGGACCCAGCCGCTCCGCGGCATGTGGGATCTTCCTGGACCAGGGCACGAACCCGCGTCCCCTGCATCAGCAGGCGGACTCTCAACCACTGCGCCACCAGGGAAGCCCTAAAAACTTTTTTCAATGTCACTTGGTCAAGAGAAGCTGCGAAACATGGGAATTCTCTCCACCGAAAATGAGGTTAACAAAGAAGGAAGTTTTTTTTTAACTGAAGTATGGTTGAGTTACAATGTTGTGTTAGTTTCAGGCATACAGCAAAGTGATTCAGTTATACTATGTGTGTGTGTATGTATATATACTCTTTCTCAGATTCTTTTCCATTATTGGTTATTACAAGATAAAAAAAGTAAATTTTTGAAAATATTATTGATGAGTTTGCTTTCGTTAAAGGCAGGAAAGTAAAATTATAATAAATTCTGTTTGGGATATTAATAAAGTAATTAAACTTAAGACAGTCTTGCGGGGCCTTTGTTCCAAAATTAAGAATTTCAAGATGGCAGCAGGAAAGCATTAAATCAAGTCCACGGCTCTTCTGAGCATGGGGCGCTGTGTGTCTGACCAGGGCATCACCCTTGCAGCTGGCTCTGCTGTCACGATTGCCAAAGGAAGTCCCCAGTCCGGTCCCCTCTCCTCTCTCAGCTGGGTTTCCCTTTCTCTCTCCATCGGCCCCTCCGTCTCACAGCTCAGCACTGCAGGCGTTGCCCTGCCTAACCTGACCCCACGCCCCCTGCAAAACATCCAGCCTAAACCTCCTCTGAATGAAGCAGGATGCTGAGCGGAGAGTGTGTATCTGGGCATCCGTCTCCGGAAAAAACCCCTATGTTCACATGGACATTCATTCATTCATCCATCCAGGTACTCACTGAGCATGTACTTAGCACCTGTGTGGCAGGCACCGGGCTGGGCATTCTAGGTCCAGATGAAAGCAGCATCAGAGCCCTGTGTTGGAGACTCCACAGGGACCTCAGGAAGCAGGGAGATGATTACAGCGTGGGTGCCCCGACAGGACTGGCGGCAGAGAGCAGGGGTGCCTTACCTGTTGGAGTGAGCAGAGCATGGCCCCATCCTGCCTCTGTGACCCTGCAGGGTAGGCGGCCCTGGGCTCTTTTCCCTCTGACCTGGAAAGGGTGCAGTGAGCCCTGTCTCAGCTCCTCCCCCACCAGCCCTGGGACCTTCAGGGCCTCAATTTCCTCCCTTGCAAGTGGAAAGCTATCTTCCAACACAGCACCCAGGCTCCTCAAGGTAAATCAGCTAAGTGCTTATAAAATCCATATCCATGTGAGGGAGCGATCTTGTGATCACTGAGCCCCAGGAGCCACACTGACACAGGTGCCTGGCTGTTTAATAGTCATTCAGCAAACAGTGGCTGAATCCCACTGTGTGCTAAGCCCTGTGGCGTCTTCAAGCTCATTTTGTATTTCCACACATCACTTTTATTCATTCTTCCAGAGAAAGAAGATCGTTGCGATGGTCTGTTTTTACAAATGAGGAAACGATGTTACACTGAAGCTCGAGTCACTTAGCTAATTGGGGGCGCTCTGAGATTTGAACCCGTCTCTGACTCCGTGCCCAGTTCTTTGGCTGTACTTTGAGGCCTCGGGCAGACACTCCCCGCCTGGCCCGGGGAAGGGATTCCAGGAGGGGGTTTCCATCAGCCTCTTCCTGCCTGCTGCCCTGCATCCCACCCTCCAGCCCCGCCTCTGCAGGCACCCCTGACCTTGGGGCCTGCGCTCACTCTAGCTGCAGAGCAGTGGCATCTGACAGGAAAAGCCTTGAAGCAGGCAGACCTGGCCTTCAGCACCAGCTGTACTTGGCTGGGCCTTGACCTTGACCTCTACATGCTCCTCTGCACAGTGGGAAACAGGTCCTACGGCATATGGCTGTGAGGACTACACAGGGCTGTGTGTGAAAGGGCCTGGCACAGAGGATGTTTTTTCTCTTTACCCTGAGCCCATCGGTAGGGAGGTGGCTTTACTGCACTTGGCAGCGCTCCTTCCAAGCTAGTCTCTCTGGAGCAGGTCACAGCTTCCGCCTGCAAGCTTGGTTAGAGGAACCACCATCGCAGTCGGCTCCAGAGCCACCCCCGGCAGCCTGTCACCTGTTTACAAGCACTTTCAAGACCTCACTGTGTCCCCAGCAGTGTGCTAGGCACGCAGCTGACCCAAGGGAAGACCTGGTCCCTATTCTTGGGAGTCTGCGGCCTATTAGTGGTGGAAGGACCAAGTGGACACTCCTGGGAGGTAATCTGTGCCCCTCCGTGTTGGCCACCTGTGAACTGCTGACAAACTTCACTCCACCCTCCTGAGGGTTGCATGCCGTTTGGGCTGTGTACATTCCAGGAAGGCTTCCTGGAAGAAGAGGAGGCTGAGAGGTGAAGGGGCTTCTTCGGTTCTCTTCCCGGAGGCACTGAGGTATCAGGAAGGAACGTCGGTAAGATGGGGGTAATAATATGACTAACCTCCCAGGATTGTTCCAAGGCAATAATGAAATAATAGAGATGAAATTGCTTTGGACACTGAGTGCCATATAAATGTCAATTGCTATCATCTCACCAGCAGTGCCAGCTCCGCTGCCTGAAACACCTCTCCCTACGGGCACCCACCTTGGCTTGGTTCCCTGGGCTCCAGCCCGAAGGTCCCAGGGTCCTGTCTCACCCTCTTCTTCTGTTCTGACCACTCGACGTACCATCAACAGCACCTCTATAAAGACTGTTGAGAAATGGCTCATTTTCTCAGAGTTAAATATGTAGAATGTCAAATTTACCATTTTAACCATTATAGCATTTACGTTTTAAGTGTACAGTTCAGTGGCAATGGGTATATTTACACCATGGTGCAACCATCACCCACTCATGTCCAGAACTCTTTTTATCGTGTCAAACAAAATCTCTATACCCATTAAACCCTAACTCCCCTTTCTCGCCTCCCCCCAGCACCTGGCAACCACCCTTCTACTTTCTGTCTCTATGAATTTGACTACACTAGGTATGTTGTATAAACGGAATCATACCTATTTGTCTTTTTGCGATTGGCTTATATCACTCAGCATGATATCCTTGAGGTTCATCCAAGTTATAGCATACTGTAGAATTTTCTTCCTTTTTATGGCTGAATAATAGTTCATTGTATAGATAAACCACATTTTGTTTATCCATTCATCCATCCAGGGACACATGGGTTGTTTCCACCTTTCGGCTATTGTGAATAATGCTGACATGAGTGTACAAACATCTGTTCATGTCTCTGCTTTTCATTCTTTACGGAATATACCCAGAGGTGGAATTGCTGGATCATATGGTAATTCGACGTTTAGTTTTCTGAGGAACTGCCAGGCGGTTTTCTGCGGTGGCTGCACCACTTTCTATTCATCAGGGTTACATTTGACCAAGTCTTTTCGAGCTTATTCTGTGGCAGGTGTAATATGAGTTAAAAGCCCATATAGAAGGTAACATTTACAAATAGGAAAGACCAGGTCAAGGAGCAACTAGGGGACTTTCAGAAAACGTAGGAGGGGCCATCAGGAGGTATTTGAGGAAATAACTCTGAGCGTAGCGAGTGCCGATATGTAGAACGACTGCGTTCCAGAGCCTTTGAGCGTACTTGTAATCACAGATAATTTTATTACTTCTTATCAGATGCCTGGTAAACCCCTTAATATGAAAAGCAACGATTTTTCTTTTGCTAAAGGACTTGGGAAATACCTATTCTGAAACCATGAATACCAGAGGTACCAAACAGAGCAAAAATGCCCCTGCAAAGCCATCTAGCTGTCCCAGTAAAGAGCATTATAGGAACAGGAGATTTTCTGTACATGCTTATAAAATGATTATACTTGTTTTGAGAACTTCCTGGCTTGAGCATGGCTGTTACAGACTCATTTCATAAGTTGACTTATTTTTTTCATGGTATCTGCAGGAACCTGTGTTTTCATTCCAGTTGGCTTTTTTTGTTGCTGTTTCCCCTCTCACCCCTTACCCCCCATATCACACCTGAAAAATCGCTTTCTGACACATTTGAAAGTGGCAAGAATTGTGAGAGGTCCTCAGTGCTCCAGAATTCTTCTGCCTGTTCTCAGCCGTTAACATTCTGGCTTGAGACTGCCCTTGCCTTAAATATTTGTTCCCCATTTCTGTTGTTACATTTACCCAAATAAAATCGACTTCAGCCTGTGGCTCTCTGGGAAAGGGCCGGTGAGCAGTTTTCTGACAGTTGTGTATTGAACGCAGGTGGCTTCATGAATGCATTTTCTGTCTGACTCAGTACATTAACCATAACGCACAGTTTCTTCCAAATGAACTGGAATGAATTAAATTGTTTAATAAAACCTTACTTACCTGGATAAACTCATTTATATTTTGCATTTAGATTCCCTAATGCATCTTTCCAGATTGTTATTTGTAAAATAAAAAGCTAGACGTGTTTACTTAGAAAGCCAAACATCAGACCCTAATCCTGGTTTCTATTCAAGTGCTTTGCAACGTCTTTTTTTTCCTCCCACATTTCCTACCACGAGATGAACTGTTGCGTATTTCATTTAGCATGAATTGATAACTCCCACCCTGGGTCCAAATTAAGAGCTGGGCATTGAATCTGCTTCTCTACAAACGTTTCTTTCCATCACATGCCTGAAACCTTACTGGTTCAGACAGAGAGGAGACAGAGGTTGCATACTGGGAAATTGATTTTGAAGCACTGCCCGTGCAGAATGCCTTGACTGACTTTGGGTTGAAGCTCTCCAGGATTATCAAGGGTCCAATTGAGAAGCTGCTTATAGGAAAGCTTCTGTAACTCCTGTAAAATCATTCTAGAAGACTGAATCTTCTAGAAGAGCTAACTTGGTAAACTGAGCTAGAGGATGGTTTTTGGAGAAATCTGGGCCTGAAGAATCAATAATCGTTCCTCTCTTCCTTGCCAGAAGCAGTGTCTGGCATACAATGTGCCTTAAGTGAGGGCTTGCTGAACGGATTAACTGAATAAATGAATAACGAGGATGACTTACTTCATCATATTTCTCTTTTTGCCTTTTTCCAGAAACCCGGTGCCAAATTCAGTGCTCAAATACAATTAACTACATTAGCTCAGATATTTGATCTCATTGCTTCCCCTCTTTCTTTTTAAACATTTAAAAGTTCTCCTTAAGCAATTTTATTATATACCTGCCTTACTGTAAAGTGCTAAACGTAATGTCCGTCGGATTGAGCCAACACACACCAAGCATATATCTTTTCAGATGTCACCTTCCTTAAGCTGCTCGCCAACCTTGTGTGCCAGGAATCAGTGCTCTATTTAACAGATGAGGAAACCGAAACATTTTTGTCCTCGACTTTCTGGGGTCAGGGGAGTGGTAGCTGACATTTCTCTAGCGCTTCCTAAAGGCCAGGCAGTGTGCTGATCATTTGACTTAATTCTCAAAAAAAAAATTCACCAGGTCGATATTCTTGGCAGCCCCATTTTGTAGATGAAGAAACTGAGACTTGGGAGATTGAGTAATTCACTAGAGGGCACACAGCTGGGAAATGGAGGAGGTGGGATTTGAACCAGGACTCCGACCTCGCAGGTCATTGCACCCAACATGATTTGTCGGTTCAATGTGAGACTACTGATGCGTCAATGTCTTCATTCAGGTGTAAATTATTTCTTCCCATAATTGCAGTGATCCAGATGCCTGTACACTACTAACTGGGCTTAGACTAAAAGCGAAGTGAGTATTATTCCAGAGCAAAATGGCTACTAGACCAGGCACTGCTGGAAGAAGGGATAGAGTCTCAGGCTGCATGAATTCAGCTTTACTGTGTGTTTCAGGGGCCCCCTGATGAAGAAAGGGTGCTGGCCAGGCTGGAGGGAGCCCTAAGCCTGACACTGTCCCCACCTCTCTGTTCTGACCTCAGGCAGCATCTCCCTTGGGAAGCATCTTCCGCTGATGAAACCAGGTCATTAGACTGGATGTTGGCAGCTCAGTGAACCTTCTTTCTCTTCCCTCCTCCTGGCCTTTTGCAGGAGAGACAGCTCTGAACGTCCCCCTGCCTGCAGGCCTGCTGCAAATGAGTCCTTCCCATCAAACTGCCTGAGAAACTCGACAGGAACGTCAGAGATGAGGTGTTTGAGGTTTATCAAGTTTTCAAGATTACATCTCCATAAACCCCTTTACAAGGTCGCTCAGCACCAGCGTCCGGAGCCTCCCGGTACATCACTGCCACCTCTAGTTCGGTGAGTCGGGCGGCCCTCACCCACCGATCAGACCCACCGTGCCATTGTAAGGAGGGGGAGAGAGGCCAGCGCTGGTTTCCTTATAATCAAATTGTCACTGCACTCTCTGACAGGTTTTTAAGTCACTTAAGGGATCTATTTATATGTGAAAGCATCAGCATCGTGCAGTAAATCCAACCACAAGGCAGTCCCATATTTTATTAAGTTTAAGTTCAGTGAAAGTGCAGAGCAGACGAGGGTCCTGTGTCTCTCCGTTACATCTGATTTGCGGTTCCCATAAAAAGGCCCACATGCCGCTGTTTCAGTTGTGTTTTGGATTGAAAATAGGATTAATGTGCTAAAGTGTGATTAGAATGGTTAAACACGATTAATTGGAACAGACTTCTGCTGCCAGGGGAGCCCCTCCGAGCCTGGCCCGGCTCCAGGTTACCCAGTGAACAAAGCCGGCCAACTGTCCAACTCTCCCCGCGTCTCGCCTCATGTGCCTTGCCCCTTGCATTTTCTCATCGCCAGCCTGTCTCAGGGCAGATTAAATGCAGCTGAGAATGTGGGTCTCGCTCGGCGGCCAGCGTCCTCTGGGAATAGGCAGGAACCTCGGCCTGGCCGGGCCTCGACGGGACGGGCCAGGAGCTGCCGAGCGCCGGGGGCAGCGGGCCAGGTGGCTGGGCCGGGGGTGGGAGTAATTTGGGAGTTTTTAAATGATCTACTGAACCCCTGAACTTTAATCAAGCTGCTACCATGCTGACGGCTCTGATTTATCCTCGGAGGCCCGGAGCTCTAGCCAGGCTCCCACGGGCCATTTGGGGTGGGCGAGGAGGAAGGTCACCCAGGATCCCTCTCCGGGGGTGGGGGTGGGTTTGTCCTCGGCCACCAGGCTGGACAAAGCCTTCGTCCCACCCCCTGCCCCAGACACAGATGAGGCTTTGAAGTGGAGCACAGCCAAGCCTCTTCCCATCCTGCATCCCGAGGCCGCCTGCCTTGAGGTCTCTCCTGGGCCGGGCTCTCGGGGCCCTGGCTGGCTTCCCCCCGTTCAAGTCAGAGGTAAATGCAGTCTCCCAGGCTGAGGGTGTCCCCGAGTCCACAGGCAGGCCTTCCAAGGAGGGAGGATCAAGTGATTCCGTGTAGGGCCGACTCAGGGTAAACATTTTATAAAAGAATCATTTCTTATACCAGGTAACTTGAAAGAGACTCATTTTAAACAGTGAAGAAGAAACGTTACCAGAGGCCATCTGGCTATGAAGGAAAGCATGTTCTGGAAGGGACACATCCCCCGGGTCCTGGGGCTTCGGAACAGCGGGCCAGGCAAGGCTGAGTTCGTCAGAGAGCTTGGCTGTGATCAGTTGCACTTTTATTTTTCTCTTGGGTTGGCTAAGTAAGTGTGTGTCTGAGTGTGTGTGTGAGAGAGAGGGAGCATGTCTGTGTGGCGTGTGTGTGAAAGAATGTGTCTGTGTGGTGCGTGTGCCTGTGTGTGTGTGTGTCCATGTGTGTTTGTATGAGTGTGTGTGTGTGTGTGTGGTGTGTGAGTGGGCTGTGAGTGTGTCTGTGTGGTACGCGTGTGTGTGTTGATGGGGAGACACTGGAACCAGGGATGGGGCCTTCTAGAAAGGTCAGTTTTCCCAGACTCAGCCTTACCTCCGTTTGCCGTATCCTAGGTAGGTGGCAGCCTCGAACCCTTGTGGGGCATGAGTGGTCTGACCCTCTGATTTATGGTCTAAACTGAACACTTGCGAGTAAAGAAGGTGCCGGCACTGATCACAGCACAAGCAGAGGCGCAAGGGAGCTAAGCTGTCACCCAGTTTGTGAGGACCCAGCGTGAGGGTCCAGGCCCCGGAGATCATCTTGGCCGCTGACAGAGCCCAGAGAGGGGCAAGGCCGCGTCCCAGACCACACAGCAACTCGGGTGTCTGGAGACGACAGGAGTCCCGTCTGCTGCTCTTTGGGGGGTGGGATTTCAAGGGGTTCCATTCCATCCTGCTTCTGTTTTATTCTCACTCCTTCTGGAACACTCTGCCTTTTGGTACCTCCCCACTCCCACCCTGTGCACTGCTGCCCATCTGCCCCACACACCGCCCTCAGCCGGCCTCCTCTGCCTCTCCTGGCCCGGCCCTCAGTCACCTTGTAAACATGTCTCCAACCCACCTGCGTCTCCAGGGCCCTCACGCCAGGGTCACACGGGGTTTGTCATGACTCCCCACCAGCCCTGCCGGCCACGGTGAAGGGATGAGAGTTGGAGCTCGAGGTTCTCTGGCTCGGGTCCAGACGGTCCTGCCTGCCACTCACTGGCTGTGTGGCTGGGGGTGAGTGACTGAACATTTGTGACCCTGTACATCCTCATCTGTAAAATGGGGGTAATGTTCCCTCAAATCTGAGACTCGCATTTTTCATAGAAATTTGGGTGCATCGCAATTCAATGCACATATTGAATGAGGGGGTCTTTCTATCTTTCCCTAAAATGCTGTAAATAAAAGGAGTGCTGGGTCTCCCAGTTGATGGGGAGCCGGAACTGAGAAAATTCAAACACCTCCCACACAAGGTCGGTTCCAGAGATTCAGCGGGGTCGTTTGCGTAGAACAGTTAGCACAACGGCACACCTGCTCGGCCCTTGGTGGACGTTAGCGATTCCTAGGAGGATCACAGTGAGGCGGGCTGTGTCTGGTTTCCTCTCACACTGTGGGGTCTCGGAGGGGCGGCCAAGTCTGTGTCTTCCGCACCTGCTCAAGGTCCCCGTGAGAGGTCTTGTCACTACTGGTGACGAGAAGTTTCTCCCGGCCAGCATGAAGGGCATCCTGGCCTCGCTGCCTAGGCCGTCCCCAGGGGAATGGGCCAGTCTTAGCTCTGCATCCACCTGTTTGTTTTTCTGGGAAAATATGCATCTTGGAGGTGCGAGGTCTGGAAGGCCCTGAGCCACCTGACAGAGGGCATCACGCAAATCAAGTGTTTACGGGACTTACAAACGGCAATGTTTCCTCAGCGCCTCAGGCCCACCGCAAAGTCTCTGGAGCAACGTGAGGCTGTTTGAAAGGAGAAGGATATCCAGGCCAGGATTTCTGCTCAGCCCACTGCAGGGGATTGGAGTGTTGGGGGACTCTCTTGTCACCTTCCCCCCGAGGACAGGGTGGGCTCCTCTCAACAGCACAGAGGCCACCACCGCTGGCCACAGGCCTTCACGTCCACCCCGGCTGGGCCAAGGCTTCCGTGCTTCCCCTGCAGGAGGACCCAGCTCCCAGCACATTGTTGGATAAATGAGTAGATGGGCCTGGAGTGAGGAAAGTGACATGTCTGAGTTTTAAGTGCTGACCCTTGAACTTGGCAGGTCACTTAGAAAAAGTCTCGGTCAAGTCTCACCTGTCATTGGTACAGAGCTGACAGCATCTCAGGAGAGACACCACATCTCATGGCCCCAGGCTACATCCAGCTGTAAAGGGGTGTCTTGATTTTTTTTCGGGGAGGGAGTTTAAGTTCTTTTTCTTTTTTTTTTGTGAGGCCCCACTTTCACGGTCTGTATCTATACTGAAAATCAAGATCAAGAGAGCTTTTGCCCTTCTGCTCCACGGGAGGTTTCTGTCCCCCCTGAGCTCGCTTTAGGACACTGGCTTTTGTGGGGTTTTTTAAACATATTTTTTGTTTGTTTATTTATTTATTTATTTTGACTGTGCTGGGTCTTAGCTGCCTCATGCAGGATATTCGTTGCAACACGCAGGATCTTTAGTTGTGGCATGCGGGATCTTTTAGTTGCAGCCTGCGAACTTCTTAGTTGCGGTGTGCATGTGGGATCTAGTTCCCCAACCAGGGATTGAACCCTGGCCCCCTGCATTGGGAGCATGGAGTCTTACCCACTGGACCACCAGGGAAGTCCCAGGGGTGTCTTGGTTTGAGTTCTCCCAAATCAGAACCCTGAGACCAGAGCTTGGCACTAGGGGGCAAGTGAATGATCTAGGAGGTGGTCCCAGGAAGCGGGAACCAGAGGGAGTGAGGAAGTAAGCAAAGCCCGAGAGAGGCCGAATTGCTCTGGGCAACTGGGGCTTGGTCCCGCTGGGGAGCTGTGCAGAATGTACCACAGAATTGTCCCTCCAAAGGGAGGAGGGACCCGTGCCCAGAGACTCACATCCCCCTTGGGTAAGACTCCTCTGAGGTATCAACCTTCAAGCCTGCCTCTGCTTGCAGGCTGAGCAAGCTCCCTCCGCTTTCTAGAAAGTTCTGTGGCCTAAAACTGAGAGACAGTCGGTGCTTGTGTGGGAAGCCTCGCAAGGGCAGGACCTGATTATCACAGCTGCCGTTAGGTCAGGGGTCTGAGGTGATATGGTGCAGGGTACCACCAGCATCCACCGCCGGTGGGACAACGTTACCACCCTGCTCCATGCCCACCACTGGTTTTCCATTCTGGACTGTATCATGACTTTTGTGGACCCCTTTATCCCTCAAACAAATATTAACTTTATATTTTACACCTGCCTTGGTGTAAGATAACCTGGGCCTGATTCACTATTATGTATGTAGTACTGTACTTACATTTTTCTTTTGGTTTAGAAAGATTGTGATTAACGGTTAAAGAAGATGTGGTACATACATACAATGGAATATTACTCGGCCATTAAAAAGAATGAAATAATGCCATCTGCAGCAACATGGATGGACCTAGAGATTATCACACTCAGTGAAGTAAGATGAACAGAGAAAAACACCATATGATATCACTTATATGTGGAATCTAAGATATGACACAAATGAACATGGCTACAAAACAGAAACAGACTCACAGACATAGAGAACAAATTTATGGTTACTGGGGGGAAGGGTGGGGGGAGGGACAGATTGGGAGTTTGGGATTGACTTGTACACACTGCTGTATTTAAAACAGATAACCAACAAGGACCTACTGTATAGCACAGGGAACTCTGCTCGATACTCTGTAATAACCTAAATGGGAAAAGAACTTGAAAAAGAATAGATACGTGCATGTGTAAAAAAATAAATAAATAAAATAAAAAGATTGTGATTAAAACATTTTCATGGGCCTTTAAAAGTATGGTGGGCCCTGGGCCCGGGGCCTGGAAAATATGGACTATTGGAGAAGCCGGCCCTGTTCCCACTGCTCCTCATAGCGTCATCCCCGCTCCTGCCCCAAGGCCAGACAGGCTTGTGGCTCCCGCTGTCCCACTCCGCTCCCCCAACGCTGGCCACCTTCTGTTTGGGAGCCGTCTCAAGCCCAGAGTTGTCTCAGGTCTCCACTGAAATATCACCTCCGCTTTGAGGTCTTCCTTGCTCTATCCTCTGTCCTAGCATCCTCTTCTTGGCCTTCATAGCACTCAGCATCCTTCCAATTACATATGAATTAATTTGCTTGGTATTGAACACCCACTTCCCCATCCCAAAAAGCCCCATGAGAGTAAAGGACTGGGTCTGTGTGATCCATCACTCTATCACAAGGCGTCAGCCAGGGAACTGGGGTAAGCTACCCAGAGCTCCGTCAGGATGAAAAACTTGTTCTCAGGGCTTGGGGGTGCCTCTAACAGACAGCCCTCAACTGTCTTCCCCTTAATGAGATTGCCTTCACCTAAGAGATTGCCCTCGCCCTGGGTCTTCCCACCTTCCAGGACAATCTGGGGGCTAAACATTCGGCCCTCTCATGCCTCATGGGACAGCTCTGATGGGTCATCCCAGCTGCAGAACTCTCTCTGGGCTGGGCTGGGGGCCTCTACTGGGACCACATCACAGCTCAACCTCCCCCTCCCCCAGTCCTACTTCTTCCGCTCCATCGCACAGGGGTTGATCTGAGGGTACCACCACCAAACTCCCCACACCTGGTCTCTGTCTCAGAGTGTACTTTCCTGGGAACCCATCAGCAACAATGGCGCTCTCAGACGTGGCCGTACGCTCATCCGTACAGAATGGACAATGTAGGACTATATCAAGAGAAACAGGAATTTATTAAGAGCCTATTGACATTTCTGGATTTGTGTCCACTGAAGAGATTTTGAAACAGTTTTTCTTGCAGCCCCCTCAGGGGCTCTCAAGGGGAACATCAAGGTGACTTATTCTGATAGGTAAGACATGGCCTCTCACCTTTACCACATCAATCCAAGTAGCTCTGTTTTAGTCCAGTTTTATGCACTGGGTGTCTGCATCCAATTTTTTTTTTTACATCTTTATTAGAATACAATTGCTTTACAATGTTGTGTTAGTTTCTGCTGTACAACAAAGTGAATCAGCTATATGTATACCTATATCCCCTCCCTCTTGCGTCTCCCTCCCACCCTCCGCATCCCATCCCTCTAGGTCGTCACAAAGCACTGAGCTGATCTCCCTATACAACAGCTTCCCACTAGCTATCTGTTGTACACATGGTAGTGTACATATGTCAATGTGACTCTCTTAATTCATCCCACCCTTCCCTTCCCCACCTGGGTCCACAAGTCCATTCTCTATATCTGCATCTTTATTCCTGCCCTACCACTAGGTTTGTTTGAAGAAAATGTTCTGCCATTACCACAAAAAAGTTTGAAAACCACTGACTTAAGTGATCCAATAATGATGCCAATGATGGTGGTGATAGCAAGTGTCCAGCTGATGTCCTCTGGGCCAGGTGTGCCACAACTTCGCTCGTCTGATCCTCACATCCATCTCATCAGGTCAAACACTCTCCTTACCTTACAACTCAGCACACTGAGGCACAGAGACATTAAATGTTATGCCCAACGTCACACAGCTGGGAGCTGCCGCAGCTAGAATTTCAACTCATGTTTCATGGAATTTAATCCCAGGAACTGCTAGAGATGCAAGATTTAAGGTCACACCCTCTAGAACACAGCTGATCACAATTCTCTCAAAACCTTTTGGAGGAAAGCACCCATGCTTTTTTTGAAAATCAAAAGCTCTGCATCCCACTAGCTATCTATTTTACATTCGGTAGAGTGTCCATGCCACTCTCTCACTTTGTCACAGAAGCAGCCGCATGGTACAGGGAGATCAGCTCGGTGCTTTGTAACCACCTACAGGGGTGGGATAGGGAGGGTGGGAGAGAGGGAGACGCAAGGGGGAAGAGATATGGGAACATATGTATATGTATAACTGATTCACTTTTTATAAAGCAGAAACTAACACACCATTGTAAAGCAATTATACTCCAATAAAGATGTTAAAAAAAAAAAAAAAAAAGCCCTGCAGACTTCCTTCTCTGCTCTTTGCTGTGCCTTTTCCTGGGGACGGGCTCTGCCTGAACGGGGGTGGGGATGGTAGGGAGGAGGAAAGAGCAGGAAGAAGGGTAGTTGAATATTTACAAAACTATCCCAACAACCCTCTGGTTGTCCAATCTCCTTATTTCACAGGTGGTGAGACTGGGGACGTGACTTGCCCACGGGCGTACAGAATTCAGCGGCTCTGCTTCCAAGCCAGGCCAGGGCTCTGACCACTCTGCCTGCTGCCTCCCTTACTTTCAGAAACCTCCAGAATGAAGACAAGAGCCTCTCAATACCAAGTCTTGTCTAGGGGAAAAGTCTGACCTCAGTGCGTTGCTGGGGGCCCTGGGCTCCGAGGAATCCAAGCTCCATGGCGGTTGCCAAACTCCATTTAATCCAGTTTCATAATGTGGTGTCTTTAGCATTAAGCTTAGGTCCTAGGACCTCATCAGGAAAGGAGGGCAAAGTTCCTCAGGGTTCCTGAGGAGAGATGAGTCTGGCCTACGTTTCCTCACAGGATCCATTCACAGTGAAAATAACATTTGGGATTCTGCCACGCGGGCCTCACCCAGCTCCACAAAGCCCGGCCCTACTGGACCCTACAGGGTTCAACCGGGTTCACAGTACTGCTTCAGCCTGGAGGTCCAAGGCTGAGTGAGTGGGGCGGGCCTTGGGGTCCCCGGAGAGGAGCTTCACCCCCAACCTCCTTTCCTTTGTACGTATCTGGAGCAAAGAAGAGGGTGCCTCGTCCAGAAAGCTTAGATAGTCGTCTGGTTTTTAAAAAAGTGGGAAGGAGTTTCATATACTGCAGGACTGTTATGTCGGTTTTATTTGAATGTCTCTTTTCCTGTACCCCTTTCCTGGACCAGCAGGATTTCCACTGCTGTGGCATTCTTATACAATGTCATGGAGACATTTTATTAACTGAATTCCTCTTTGGACAGAATTGTATTTGTCAGGGACAGTCCAGCGCGGAAGGCAGAGTTGATGGAACGTTAACCAGCTTTCTGGTCAACCTCACTGTCTCATACTGGAACGTATGTAATGCCAGACAAAGATAAATAAGTCTGAGGTTTGGGGTAGTCTGTGCCACCTCTTCTCGGGCAGATGCCTGATTTCTGTTGGCCTTTGCACACATTTGGATGAGGTGAGGGGCAACCCACCTCCATCCTCCAAGTGTGTACTAGCTCCTGTCTTCATGGCCCTCTTGATTATGAAGCAGCCAGATTGGGAACTTCCTCTCTATAATCCCAAAGGAGCCATCAGCTGTGAATGCCTGCAAACCAATGACACTCGGCATTCTCTGAATTATTCTCCCCTGGATTACAAACTCCCTGAGGGCAGGGGCCTGAAGCACGTCATCTCTGCATCCTCCTCCCGTGCTGCCCTGGAGAGAGCTGCGTCAATCGAGACTGATATGCTCATTTGGCTGACTTGGGCTTTAGTGGGAGCTATTCCCAGAGAAATCAGCTTTGTGACATAGGCAAGGTACCTACCTCTCTGAAACCCAGCTTCCTTGTCTAGCAAATGAGGATGGTTATCCTAGGCTGCTCTCATTCATTAAATAAATGTTGATGACCCATCTTCTGTGTGCACGATGTGGTTGCAACCTGGGGTGGGGAACATGGGTGGTGACAGAGAGAGAGGAAAATATCCTGGAGAGATTTCCATATCGGTTTGTAAAGAGCTTGCTAGTTATTTTCTCCAGCTACAAGGTATTCCGTTTAATGGAAGTGCTCTTATTGTTTTAATTGAAATATAGTTCATTTACAATGTTTCAGGGGTACAGCAAAGTGATTCAGGTATCTATATCTATCTACCTATCTATCTATCTATCCATCTGTCTATAGATACATATGTTCTTTTTCAGATTCTTTTCCAGTATAGTTTAAATATGTTATTACAAGATATTGAATACAGTTCCCTTTGCTATACAGAAGGAACTTGTTGTTTATCTATTCTGTATATAGTGGTGTGTATCTGTTAATCCCAAACTCCTAGTTTATACCTCCCCCTACTTTCCCCTTTGGTAAACATAAGTTTGTTTGGTATGTCTGTGAGTCTATTTCTGTTTTGTAAATTAGTTCATTTGTATCATCTTTTAGACTCCACATATAAGTGATATCATATGATACTTCTTTTTCTCTGTCTGACTTACTTCCCTTAGTATGATAATTTCTAGGTCCATCCATGTTGCTGCAAATGGCATTATTTCATTCTTTTTATGGCTGAGTAGTATTCCATTGTATATACATACCACATCTTCTTTATCCATTCATCTGTTGATGGACATTTAGGTTGCTTCCACATCTTGGCTATTGTAAATAGTGCTGCTATGAACACTGGGTGCATGTATCTTTTCAAATTAAAGTTTTCATCTTTTCTGGATATATGCCCAGGAGTGGGATTGCTGGATCATATGGTAATTCTATTTTTAGTTTCCTAAGAAACCTCCATACTGTTTTCCATAGTGGATGTGCCAATTTATATTCCCACCAACAGTGCAGGAGGGTTCCCTGTTCTCCACACCCTCTCCAGCATTTATTGTTTGTAGACTTTTAATGATGGCCATTCTGACTGATGTGAGGTGGTACCTCGTTGTGGTTTTGATTTGCATTTCTCTAATGATTAGTGATGTTGAGCATCTTTTCATGTGCCCATTGGCCATCTGTATGTGGAAGTGCTGTTATTTCTTTAGTGTCTTGATGTCATTTAGTTTGTTCTCATTCTTTAACTTCGCAAGCATTGCTGCGATGAATAACATGTCCGCCTCTTGCTGTGCTCACATGAGCACACTTCTGTAGGACAGATCCCCAGATGTGGACCTGCAGGCTCACAGGGCATGTCTAGATCTCCCAGTTTCCCACCATGGAGACTAATACTCAAGGATCAAGATGGTTTATTTCCCCACCTCCTGGACAAATCAGGGCTTTATCAAACTTACTTTTGCCATTTCAAAAGAGGAAACTCACAGATTATTTACATTTGAGATTTTCTTATTTTTCATGTTTAAGAGCCATTTGTATTTTCTTTTCTGTGAACTGTCTGTTCACATTCTTACCTGATTTCCTACTGGGCTGTTGGTCTTTTTCTTATTCGTTTGTAGGGGATCTTTATATATTAGGGAAATTAGCCTTTCATACGTAGCATGAGTTACAAGAATTTTTGCCAGGTCGTTTGTCTTTTGTTTCTGATGCTTTGCCCATAAAGAAATTTTTGATACTTACGTATCTAAATTTATCATTCTTTTATGGTTTCTGGGTTAAGTGTCATACTTAAAAGGCCTTTCCCACTTCAAAATTACTTAAAATTTCTCCCATGCTTTCTCTTATACTTTTATGGGCTTTTTGGGGCTTTTTTACATTTAAATACTTGATACAGTTGGAATTAATCCTGCTTTAATGTGTGAATTATAGACCCCAAATTACTTCTTTAATCAGTTAATCCTATATCATTTACTGAATAATTCATTTCTCCCCACTGATTTGAGCACCCAGTTCTATTCTTCACTAAATTTCATCACGAATTTTTTCTATAGTAGACTCCCTATTTTTGTTCCCCTGGTGCCTCTGTTTATTCATACATCTGCACCATACTATTTAATTACTGTAGCTTTAGAATATGTTTTAATATTAGATAAGGCCAGTTTCCTCACAGAATTTTCCTAAGTGTTTTTGCTTGTTTATTTTTCCATATGAACTTTTGATTCAGCTTATTTAGTTCCAGGAGATAAAAAGTCCTGTTGGCATTTTTTATTGTGAATTCATTAACTTCATAGATTAATTCAGAAAAAAATATTACAAATTTAGGTTGCCAGGTCTTCCTATCCAAGACATAGGATGGAAGTGATAAAGGCATATGATAAAGTGATAAAGTCTTGAGTCACCCAGTAGGACCTGAAAGTTTTTTTTTTTTTTTTTAAACAAAGATCTTGCCATTTCTCATTTAGTTTAGTCACCTCATTCACCCTTGCAGTTTTCCCCCATCCTGACCCCGCTCTGATTCTGGGAACATATAAAGAGTCTGAGTATCCAATGGTGTCAAGGTGTGGGGGGAGGGGAGCCCTGGGTTCCTGCCTGTGACAGTGACAGGTCCATTTCCATGACCCCTTGGTGTCTGTCACCTTCTGTCTCCTGCCATCCACACGAGATCCCAGTACCCAGTTCCTGTGATTCCCAGGTCCATAGAAAACCTGGGCAGCATTTCCTCTAGGGGGTCTGAGGGCCTTCCTGGGCGCTGCCAGGCAGCAGGGTCTGTTTCTGATCCTCCAGAACACAGCCCAGGGAAGCTCCTTCCAGCTCGAGGAAGGCCCTCTCTCCCTCTTGCTTCTCAGGGCTGCCCTGCTCCTTCCCTCAAGCACTATGGGGTTTGCTTTTTGGAAAACAAAAACCAAGAAATCATGCAGGCCACTCAGGGTTTCTCCATGGCCATAGAATCTGCTACCTGCTTGAAGAGGTGGAGGGAAGCAGGGAGATACAGGTAAATAAAATATAAATGAGTAGGTCAAAATGTTCCCAGCCTCACATATTTTCCCCTCTGCTCTCCTACAAGCTAAGCCTGCCCGACCCTCAGTGTCTCCTCCCCTCCTTCCTTCAGGTGCTGCTCCAAGTCCTACATAAATCAAGAGACCAGAGCCGAGCCCTGGCTTCTCAGGTGCCTCCAGAGCCTCCCCAAGGTCAAGGTCCTGAGAGCTTTGGGGAAGCCACCATGGAGGGAGCAGAGGCAACACCTAGTCACCGGACACAATTCAGAGTCCACTGTTCCTGAGCCAGGGTCAGAGATGCATGGGGCCAGCAGGGTCATCATGAAAAACAACTGTAGGGGGTGCTCTTCTCGTGGAGCACAGGGTAAATGATGCCTCCGGCAGTCGTGCAGCAACTCCAGTCCTTCATGATTTAACAAAACATAAATAAAATGAGAAAACAGAGGCTCCCTCTCACAGCTGCTGAGCTCCATCATCTCTTACATTTGCATCATGCTTTGTCATTTACAAGGAAAAGCCTCTTCCATTTTCTCTTTAATTCTCCGAATGGCCTTGGGGCGTAGGCAGAAAAGAGATGAACACTCCTGCCTTGTGGAGAAGGAGATTAAACCTCAGAGATATCAAGCAAGTGTCTCAGAGTCACAGAGCATGTCAGGATCTACAAAGTTCAGCAAGCTTATAGGCTTAAACGTTGCTCCCGTTTTCTGTAATGATCAGTCCACACCTCTGTCTCCCCCCTACGCAGAGTTCCCTGAGGGTATGGCTGCTGCTTCCTGTAAGTCCTCGTCCTCCCTGCCCCGGCGGTGCTTGCAAATGCTTTTTAAGTTGAGGGGACTCAGTGCAGGTGGAAGTAGCTGATGTCAGGATGTGATGGGCGAGCTGGGGACGTGGAGGGCCCCTCCATGGCTTTGATTCCCATCAGCCCCGGGCAAGCAGCTGGAAATAACAATGACCACAACTACCACAGAAACACAGCCATCTTCTCAGCACGCACCACTGTCAAATTTTCTGAGTCATTTGCTTACTCATTCTGTCGACTCCTCACCCTAGAATTTCAGGTTCAGGAGCGAAGAAATCGCCTGCCCTGTTGACCCTGGTATCCCCAGCACCCAGCCCCGAGCGTGGCACATACTTGGTGCTCCATAAACATTTGTTGAATGCATGAATGAACGGCCAATTATAACAAATGCTTGGGAAGACTTCACAGCTTACAAAACACATCCTCATGGACTCCAGTTAGTGATTGCTGCATTGCAAGTCCAGCTTACTGTCTTGAAATGGCAACGTATCCTCACAGCTCTGTGTGTTGACTGGGCACTACTGTGTGGTCCTCACGCAGTCAGATCTCCACGTGACGGCACTGGACTTCCACCGCAGGTCACTCACGTGGTTGGCAGGCGATGTCGGGGCATTGCCCGAGCTCTGACACATGGCATCTCCGTGTGACGTGGGCTTGAATAGCACAAGATGGCTAGATACCAAAAGGAAGCATCTCAAGATCAACCATTTCAGGAAACCCAGGCAGAAGCTACACCTTATGACACCATCCCTGGAAGTTGCAGAACATCATAATCTATTGACCAAATGAGTCATTCAGATCAGTGTAGAGACGAGGAATGAAGAACGGGACCCCACTTTTTTCATGTGAGGGGCAGCACACGTGTATGGGAAGGGAAGGGTCTCATCAAGGCTGACTTTGAAGGCTATCTACCATATACCACCTATCATCTCAACTTTCGTTCCTTTTTTTTTTTTTTTTTTAACCACGAATGTTTAGTGAGCACCTACTCTGTGCAGGCTCTCTAAAGGGCTCTGGGCGTGGACAGTTCATTTCTGCCCTGGGCTGGGGCCGGGGCTGCTTGCTCTCAGATCCAGTCTTTGCCCTCCCCTCCTGGCCCTGAGTCTTGTGGGACTGGCCCCTGCAAGTAGGCTCCCTTGCTAACTGGCTTCCAGTTGGGGGGTAGAAAGTGGGAGGAAGGAAGGAGCCTGGGTATCTCCCTCACCCCTCACTCAGGCAGCATTTCCAGCAGAGACTGTGTCCCCTCTGTGACCCCAGCCCCACCCGGCAGCCCTGGCTCTTAGGCTCTGGTGACACCACCTCATCCCTTTGCCCTACCTTCCCTGGCAGTGGTGACAGCTTCCTGCCCCTGCTGAACTCTGGGTGGCCCCCAGTTGGCTTTTCAGATCTAACGCCTTTGTAACTAATTCCCCACATTCAGTTCCCTCTGTTGAGCTACCTGATGTGGGTCCTGTTATCCCAACTGACACATACTCCTCTGGAATTCCATCCAGTGTGGCTGTTTAATTCACATAACCGACCGAGGAGGACAGAATTTTTCTACCCCCATTTTACAGAAGAGGAAGCTGAGGCTTCTTATAAGGTTTTTCAGGAGAGGACCCAGCCTTCTTCAACTCGCTGAGAGCAGCCCTTTGACATTCTAGATTTCGAATCCAAAAATGATACGGCAGCCCTACTTGCACACAAGACTTAGGGTTAGCTGAAACCTGGGAAGACTGGGGTTGGATCCATCTCTAGATTGAAGCTCACCCGCCCGGTGGCTGGGACTCAGCCACGCTCTCCACGCCAAGCTCAGGGCTCAAGGCACTTTATTAATCGGGAAACACGCAAGAACGGGGTCTCAGAATTCTTTCTGCAGCCACCCCTCCATTTCATTAACAGTGAGGTTGAGGGTTAAAGTATTAGCCCAAGATTCCAGGATTGTTACCTCCAGATCCTACCCAGTGCTTAGGAGTGAGGTGGGGAATCAAAAGGGCGTCGAGGTCAAAGACCTGCGCTCAGATCTTGGCACTGTTACTTCTGACTGGGGGAAATGGAAATGCTTCCAATGCCAGAAGAACTCAGCCTGTTGCAGGGCTGGACAGGGAACCCGGCTGGACGGTGGGCCGAGTGCAGTTCCCATCCAGAGGGGGCAGCTCTGATGGGTCATGACCATGTGGAAACAGGGTTCAGTGTGCCCACATCTTCTCACTGTTCAAGAAAAGCCTAAAATCCCCCTGTTTTTTTTGGTAAAATTTTCAAAATACTATGCAGCTCAAACAAAACCCAGCTGCAGCTGGGGGGAAGCCTATGGGCTGCCAGTTTCCAACTTCCACTCTGAAGAGTTGACAGAAGTTGAAAGGCCACCCCAGGCCCACTTTCTGTTAGCATTAACCATGGGGTGGCCTGGTTTCTTTTTCTGCTTTTCCCAAGAATACAAGAGCTCTCCGGGAGTTACTGTTTTCTCTCCAAACAGTACAACAGGCGTGGTAAACTTTGGTTCCCTCTGAACAATTCAGCTACAGGTAGCCCCCGTCACAGAGCCCAGGGTGGAGGGCGGGGAGTTGCTCAGGTGTTCCTCCACCTGGAGACCGCAGGCAACTTTCTACATCATTTTCATCTTCTGGTCTGTAACCCACCTGACTGTATACAGATTCATGAGAATTCTTTCCATATTCACAGCTCACAAAGTACCATTAAGCAGTCCAAGTTGGAAAATAATACGCCATTCCTGACTCGGTTAAGGCTCTACAGTCTGGCTTTGGTTAAAATGAGCTTCCTAAAAAAAAAAAAAAAAAAAAAAAAAAAAAATGAGCTTCCTTTAGCAATGTCTCTCTCTGTAATTATTACATAGGAAAGGGTATGTCCCTTATCTGGAAAAAAGTGATCTTAGGATTTCAGCCTGAGGCTCTACATCCAACAGAAGAACTGGACAGGATTCTTGAAGCAGGGAAGAGAGAGACAGAAGGGCTTCGGAGTGAGATGGGCATCCTTCAGCTAGCTTCCGTAGAGGCTGATAAACTCTGCGTCTACCTGGTTTAATTCTCCTGGCTGTTCCGGCACATACACACGCAAGCCCAGGAAATACACAAGATTTCAGGTCTTGGAGGAAATGGAGAGATGAGCTGGTCTGCACCCACCTGGAGAGTGCAGGTGACGCACTCAGGGTCCTGTGACTGGATGATAGTGACAGCTGGCGTGGACCCACAGCTCTCTTCCCCAGGCAAGCCGACGTGCTCCTCCCGGACTCAAAACGTACCTTGGTCTGATTTGGATTGGGTGGCATTCTTCAGACATTTGTTCATGGGACGTGAAGACTCTGCTGAACACCAGCTCTCGGAGGCCATGATGGAGACCCAAAGAGGTGACCACCTGGCCCCCAGGGAGTTCCCAGTCCGGTGGGGAAATAGACGTGGGACGAACAATTGTCACAGAATGCCTTTGGTGCCCTTTCTAGAAGGCGAAGAAGGGGAGGAGGTGGGAGGTGGGGCGCAGGTCAGGAAGGTCAGGGAACCTTCACAGAGGAACTGCTTCAGTCACAGCCAGAGAGGGGAGTTGCTGGTTAGCAGGCGGAGCCTGGGGAAGGGGGATTTCATGCTGAAGCACTGACTGTGCAGAGACTGCCTGGTCTTGCCTGAGACTGTGAGAAGGCATGAGCTGAGGCTCCTGAGCCTGGAGGCGGAGCCACGTGGAGAAACCCCAGAGGCAGCACGGAGGGGAAGGAAGCTGCAGGAACTTCCACCTCCACCTCCCTTGCCAGGGTGCGCCTGTCCTCACGGCCGACCCCACTGGCTCAACCTTCCTCTGGATGCTTCATCAGCTGAGAGGATGAAGTTTGCAGAAGGACATCCTCGAGTCAGTAAGAAGATGGACTGAACTACGAGAAAAGGAAAGGAGGACAAAGCCAGGTAAAATGAAAAGGTGAAAATAACACTAAAGGAGGTACCACCAAGTAGTGGGGCTCTACGACCCAGATTTGCCGCTAGAAGCTGCATAGGCTGCGGTGAGGTCCTCCTCCTACCCTTTCCCTCCCCTGTCTTTTGAGTCTGGGTGATAAATCGCTAGTTGGCTGGGAAAGTTCGGGGAGCCCTGGACGAAGGGCACCCAACAGTGCCGCGCACATGGCAGACGCTTCCTAAGTGGCTGTCATTGCTAAGCCTGGCTGCAGCCAGTCACAGCTTCGAGAGTTGAAAGGGGACTCTCCAGAGACAAGGTTGTAAAATAAGCTTAAAGAATTCCAAAGAAGCCAAATTATCAATGTAAGAGTTTAGGTCTTAGGACAAAAGGGAATAAACCCAAATTTGAGTTTGGGTTTTCTTGTTTGTTCTTTGGTTATAAATGAAGCCATGAACATCCAGGTACAGCCAGTGGTCCTCAAGGTGAGGCCACGCCAGGACTTGCAGATTCCTGGGGGCTCTCGGTTCCAGGGAGACATGCAGGAGCAGAGCGGAAGGTAGGACCCCCGGCTCCCCCCTCCCCCCACGCTTTGAGATTAGGAACGGGGAGAACACAGGACCCTCAGCACGGGCCCTGCGAGCCACCAGCCTGCTCCTACCCGCAGCCCAGAGGGGACCGTGCAGCCTGGGCTCCTGGGTCGAGCCTCAGTCTCCTCCAGCTAGTATCAGGACTCTGCTGCAGCCCCAGGACAGGACACAAAGATCCTGCTAAACTGACATGCGCATGCGGTGGGGGACAGACCCCCTTGAGTACCACCTTCCTCGATACAGAGGTGATGAGCGCCTCTGAGTGACACTACACGTTCCCGCTGGGCCAGCTTGAGGGGGAAAGGGATCCCCCAACATACTCACAGACGACTCCCTCGGGCTGGGCTCCCTCGGCTCTGAAGCCCTGGGGCCAAGTCTGTGTCCACCTTCCCTAGTCCTAGATCCATTGTTTATACCATCACTGGCCCTCCTTCCACCCTATGGCTACTCAGCTCTTCGTCTGTTCACTATGGCCCCTTCCGCATTTCAGCAGATGGCTGTGGTCTACTGGAAGGAAAGCGGGCAGGGTGTTAGAAGGAATCTAGCTGATGCCCTGACAACCCCCAGCAAGTTCTACCCCCTCGGTAGCCCTCCATTTCTGCTGACTGCCAAATAAAAGCCCTGGATGTCAGCTTTGTTCTCTCCAATCCTCTGAGACAACAGACAGACCCTCGCCCACTCTCCTCTTCCTTCACTGAGACCCAGGATCAAAAGTGCTTACCCACATCTGGCGGAAAAAGCCCCTAGAGGGGTACAAGGTGGAGTGACCCACTGGCCTGGCCTGCATGGGACTGGGAGGTTGGCTAGGATGTGGGACTTTTGGTGCCAAATTGGACGGTCCCAAGCAAGCCAGGAAGGTTGGTCACCCAAGTACAAAGGCGAGATGATTATCACTACCCTCTTGCACTTCCAGAGACGAAAAACACTGCTTCCTGGCTGGTTTTCAGACTAATACATCACCAGAAACTCCTTTAGGAGGAAGATGACAAGAAGTAAAAAGGCTTTGCCTGTCCTCAAATGAACAGCCTTAGCTACTTCACCTAAAGGGGAAGCGTATAGCTGTAGACACAAGGTAGAAAATGTCTGTGTGCACATATAAATCCCACATCCGGGGTGCTATTGACAGACAGAAATCTTCAAGAGTTGAGAGAGATGAGGGTGGAGGTCTACCCAAGAAGCAACAGTTAAAGGAACTGAGGACTTGAGCCTTGAGAGGAGAAGCATTGGGTGAGCTGACATTGATCTTATAACCCTAACCCTAACCCCATCCCCAAACTTAACCCCAAGCCTAACTTGATGGTGTCTAGCCTGCAGAGTTGGACGGGGAAAGGGAGCAGACAATCCCCCTGGTACCCAGATAGGCACCTGGACGATGGGGCAGAGCTGATGCAGAGAGGTAATTAAAATCAGCTGGACCTGCCTCATCAGTGTTGCAGCCACTGGCTGGCTGTGACCATTGGCCACCACACTTGAAGTATGGCTTGTGCCCCTGAGACGTGCTGTGGGAGTCAAACACACATGGGATCTGGAAGCCTAGTGTGGACAAGAGAGCGTGAAGCACCTCGTTAACAGGTTTGTTTGTTTGTTTGTTTGAACATGGATTATATATTGGAGCAATTATACTTTGGATATGACAGGTTAAAATATTTTTTTCCTTTTCCTCATTCTTATGAGGAATGAGGTCTCTGTCATGGGCGGTGTGTAAGCAGACAAATGCCAGAAGACCTGTGATTTCAGGACAGGGTGGGGTTGGGACTGGATTGTACCCTGAGCCACATGGTGCAACTGACCTTCCCCAGGCCTTCTCTCCAATCATCCAGTCTGCCTTCCCTTTGTCCCCCGAAGAGAAGAAAGGGCACTGACATGCAGTGAGTGTGTGCCCAATGCTATTATTAGGAACCACTCATACCCCCATTTAACAGGTGAGAAGACTGAGATCAAGGCTGGCCTAGCGTGGCATAGCTGGCAAACAGCAGTACCAGGATGAGCAGGAAGGTTTGCCCAAGTCCAGAGCTTTCCCTTAAGGTCCTGGCATCATAGAGATTCATTCACTCAAGAAATCACACCACTAAGACATAAATAATATGGGGCTTCCCTGGTGGCGCAGTGGTTGAGAGTCCGCCTGCCGATGCAGGGGACACGGGTTCGTGCCCCGGTCCGGGAGGATCCCACATGCGGAGCGGCTGGGCCCGTGAGCCATGGCCGCTGAGCCTGTGCGTCCGGAGCCTGTGCTCCACAACAGAAGAGGCCACAACAGTGAGAGGCCCGTGTACCGCAAAAAAAAAAAAAAAAAAAAAAGACATAATATGTATAATTGAATCACATTGCTATACACCTGAAACTAACCCAACGTTGTAAATCAACTATGCTTCAATAAAAAATAAATTTAAAAAAAGAATACAAAAAATCAAATAGAAATAATTAAAAACAACACAAAAATGGGAAAAAAAGATTCAATGAAATTAATCGTTTTTACTGCTTCATCAAGGGTACTCACAAGTGACGCTTGTTTTTTCCTGCCAGGGTGTGCCCATAAAGAACACATTGACTGCTGGTCCACGTGGTGCCCCCGCCCTGATTCATGCTAAGGCAGCTGCAGTCTTACCCACGTCGCTTTTGCACCCTCAGTGCAAATGTCTACATGATACACACGACAAATAGCATCTTGGTTTCATTATGGAAACAGTTTTGACCCAGCAGACTCCCAACGGGGTCTCAGGCAGGCTCCTGGGGCCCGTGGACCACACTTGGAGAATCTCTGTGTGACCCCAAAGATGTAATGTCTCTGATGTTTGTCCCCGATGTCCGTCCATGTCCTCCTCTGCCCAGGATGGCCCCTGTCCGCCTGCCGTCCCACCACCATCTCCCCTGCTTCCTCCTGGCCAGGGCTCCCTGCCATACCTTGGATGGCTCCCATGCTCCATTGGCCACCCATCTGGCCCTGCTCCAGATTCTGGTTCCTTCTTGTCAAAATGTGCCTTCCCATGGCCCACTGGCTGTAATGGTCCCTCTTGCCAAGCAGCTTAAGCTTCCAGAGCTGTAGGGTTTGGGCTTCAGCTCCTCCACAGTAAATGACACGCTTTGCCTCTCTGAGCCGGTTTCCTCAGGCATAAGATGAGGATGAAGGAGGCACTGCCCCTGAGAGTCTGGCTAGGAATAAATGAGGTAACCCACGGAAAGCACATAGCACACGGGAAGGGCTGCATAAATGTTCTCTGGCTTCTGTATCAATCACTGCTCTCAGGGTCTTGCAGGGGGGTCAAGGGAGGAGCTGCAGCCCACAGAGCCACTGAGCTCCACAATTCCTCTTGCACCTCTGACAACCTCAAGGCATGGCTACCTGCTCATCCAAGCTCCCTGGGCCTTGGGAGTTTAGGAGGCCCTGGGAGGGAAGAGAAGGGACAGCAAACCTCTCCTTCTCGCACTCTGCAAGCAAGGACGGGGACGGGTGGAGGCGTGTCTGAGCATCCGCTTCAGGACAGGCAATCAACCCTCCAGGCAACTCCATAAGGCAGCTCTGGGCCTTCCAGAGCTTCCCTGCATGGCCGTCCTTCGGACTCATCAGAGAGTTAGAAAATCTTCCGCAGCCTCACGGGGAGACTGTCGTTATTAAACACAGGTGTCTCCGTCAGGCCGTGGTCCCTCGTGGCTTGCACTTCTGGTGTGATCTCGCAGCAGTGTCTACCCACGTGGTCGCCAGACCCGCATCCCCTCGTTAGCTGGCTCTGGTTGTGATGGAGGCCCAGGGTGTGGGAGACTTGTCACTCCCCCCAGCCTCCACTTTGGTTCCAAGACACTGTGTTTTGTGCACGTCATTAATTCCTGGCAAAAACCTCTCAAATTAAAAAACGAGAAAGACACGCTCCGAAATCCACTCTCGGCCCGTCCGTGTAGAGCAATCTAGAGACCGGGGCTCCTCGTCAGCACAGAGGCAGAGTCCCAAGTGGCCGAAGAGGTGGTTAGTTCATGCAAATGTGACCTCACCTCGGGTCTGGTTT
Organism: Lagenorhynchus albirostris; assembly: GCF_949774975.1. Classification (NCBI taxonomy): domain Eukaryota; kingdom Metazoa; phylum Chordata; class Mammalia; order Artiodactyla; family Delphinidae; genus Lagenorhynchus; species Lagenorhynchus albirostris. The sequence continues at coordinate 9,786,975 of NC_083095.1, read as the reverse complement.
GGGGTACTGGTCCCTGCTGGAAGGACTGTGACCTTCCAGGGAGAGGGCGGTGATGACATCTTCAACTCCTTCCTCGTTGCCGGGCTTGGGGGAGCGTTTGAGGGGCAGAAGTGAAGGCAGTGGAGGAGGTTTTGCACAGGAAGACCAAAAGCAACTGGTCTTCGGACTGGTGGCCTCGATCCTAACACTTGTCTATGGAGCCCTGAGCGCTTCATGAGGCTTCTCTCACTTCCATGTACCAGCAGCCCCAGGAGGGAGGTGCTGTAATTACGTCCCTTTGAAGGGGGCCCACTCATGCTGGCTTTTTTCCCCATGACATGCGCAGCACTGGTCTTCTCAGCACTGGACCCATCGCTGGGCCTCTCTGGGTCCCCGGCACCCCACTCAGACATTCGGTTTCTGTGAGATGGAACGTGTATGCACCGTAAACTTCCCCTCATTCCGTTTCATCACAGTACGTGCTGGGGAATGTATTAGCAAATCTTTGGGGGTTGGGGGGACTCCTTCTGTGTCCAGAAAGGGGATGGAGGGAGGGGCAGGGAGCTGACATTTGGGAAGTTCTGCTCTGTGCTAAGATGTCCAGCCAAGGGCTTTTATGCTTGAGCATTTAATATTTAAATGTAATCATCACAGCAGTCCTCCAAGGGGATTTCTATTATCCCTAGTTTATAGATGAGAAAGCTGAGTCTCCCAGAAACCCAATTCCATTTTATGGAATGGCTCTCTGGAAGGCCAGATAGGGAGGTGATTGGCCCAAGGTCACTCAGCAACTCAGGAGTGAGCTGGGAGCAAAACATTTGACTCTGCACCCCTTGTCGAGGGGCTCTGTCCTCTACATATTTGAATGATATGCTCTTTTCCAATTCCTTTTCTTTTTCTCAGGCTGGCCTCCACGTGACATTAAGTTCTACCTGAAGTTCTGGCCGGAGATGCAGCAGTGGTTTGGGCTCCTCAGCCTTCATTTTTGGAGAATCATCTCTCCCCCTTTCTACAAAAATCAATGTGGTTCCTGTGGGGCTGGCCCAGTAGAACAAATGTAACCAGATCCACTGTGATGGGCTCAGGTCTGGACCAATCAGAGTCTTCCCTGGGACTCTGGCGGAACTTCAAGGCAAGACAACTCTCTTCTGTAGCTTTGAGACAATCAGGACAGCACAGGCCTGGAGCTACCACGAGCCATCTCTCTGCCACATGACAAGAGCCTGCTGGAGAATGAAAACAAACAGAGTTGAGAGATGGGGGGAGGGGAATCTCACTGACATCATTTGAACTTCTGGGTCCATCCATACCAGAAGAGACCGCCCCCTTGGAACTTTCCAGAAACATAAGCCCATACATCTCTTTTTGAGTTGGATTTTGATCATTTTCAAATGAAAGAGTCTCGACTCATACACAGAACTTGGAGAAAACCTGTTCTGAAGGCTGATACATAGAAGGGGCGATTCAGGGTCCCCCTGAGACATCAGGGGCCTCCCCCTACAACCTCACTAACAAGAAGTATATGAAAGTGAATACAAACTTTTGTTCAAATTTTGCCCATGTGTAAAGATGTACTAGCAGGCAGGGACAAAAGCTGTCCTAGACCTGTTCAGTGACTCCTTGGAGGTCCAGGCTTCAGTTCTTTTAGGGGCATCTACAGCAGACATGCCCATAATCTAGCTGCAAGATTCAGCAAAACTTCTTAACAGAGTCAGGTAACCAATACTCCTATAAGCACCGAAACAGAGGGCTGATTTAGAATCCTAAGTCTAGGGCATCATGACAAAGGCTAGAGGACACTGGCCTCCAGATTCTTAAAGACTGTTTATGCATGAGCAGGAAGGCCTGTACAACACCCCAGGCCAGCTGTGCCTTTGAACAGCAATCATTCACCCACGGAAAATCATTTCTAACATATGTCATTAACAAGTCTCTGTTTTTTTGTTTTTGTTTTGCGGTACGCGGGCCTCTCACTGTGGTGGCCTCTCCCGTTGCGGAGCACAGGCTCCGGACACGCAGGCTCAGCGGCCATGGCTCACGGGCCCAGCCACTCCGCCGCATGTGGGATCCTCCCGGACCGGGGCACGAACCCGTGTCCCCTGCATCGGCAGGCGGACTCCCAACCACTGCGCCACCAGGGAAGCCCTAAGTTTCTGGTTTTAATTGTAGATACAGAGTGAGTAAGTCAGAAAGAGAAAAATATCGTATACTAACGCATATATGTGGAATCTAGAAAAATGGTACTGATGAACCTATTTGCAAAGCAGAAATAGAGACACAGATGCAGAGAACAAACGTATGGGCACCAAGGGGGGAAAGGAGGGATTGGGATGAATTGGGAGATTGGGATTGACATAGATACACTACTATGTATAAAATAGATAACTAATGAGAACCTACTGTATAGCACAGGGAAATCTACTCAGTGCTCTGTGGTGACCTAAATGGGAAGGAAATCCAAAAAAGAGGGGATATATGTACACATATAGCTGATTCATTTTGCTGTACAGCAGAAACTAACACAGCATTGTAAAGACACTATACTCCAATAAAAATTAAAAAAAAAAAAAAAGATGGCTGAAGCATTTCTAGCAGCTTCCAGAATAGGTCAATTTTTTTTAAGTAAACTTTTTATTTTGGAATATGTTTAAATTTATAGAGAAGTTGCAAAGGTAATACAGAGAGTGCCCGTATACCCCTCACCCCTTTTCCCCGATGTCTCACATTACCAAGGAATATTTGTCAGAACTAAGAAACTAACATTGGTACGTTACTATTAAGTAAACTCTAGACTTTATTCAGCTTTCCCTAGTCTTTCCACTAATGTCCTTCTTCCTTTCCAGGAACCCATCCAGGAAACCACATTACATTTAGTTGTCATGTCTCCTTAGCTTCCTCTGGTCTGTGATAGTTGCTCAGACTTCCCTTGTTCTTTATGACCTTGACAGTTTGGAGCAGTACTGGTTAGGTATTTCGTAGAATGTCCCTCGGTTTGGGTTCGTCTGATGATTTTTTCATGGTTTACTGGGGCGATTAGTTTTGGGGACCATAGAAGTAAAGTGCCCTTTTCATCACATCATGTAACTGGTTCAGGCTATTAACACAGCTTATCACTGATGAAGCTGATCTCCATCCCTTGGGTAAGGTCTTGTTTGCCAGACTTCTCCACTGTAAAGTTGCTTTTCTTTCCCCTTCCCATAACTCTGTACTCTGAAAGCAAGGCAATAAGTCGAGCCTACACTCAAGGGAGAGGGGTTAAACCCCATTTCCTGGAAGAAAGAGCTTATCCCCCCTCCCTGAGTGTGGATTGGATTTATTGCCTTCCTATCATCAGTGAATTCTTCTGTAAGAAAGATTTATCTTCTTTCCCCCTACTTATTAAATCACTTATTTACATCAGTTTGGACTCATGAATATTTATTTTATACTTTGGGCTATAATCCAATAGCATATCCTTTTTTTTGCTTTTTCTTTCTTTCTTTTTTTTTGGCCACACCACCGTCTTGTGGGATCTTAGTTACCCGACCAGGGATTGAACTCAGAAGTGACAGCACGGAGTCCCAACAATTGGACCACCAGGGAATTCCCTCCAATAGTATATTCTTAATTTCATTGCTCAAATTGTTCCAGCTTTGGCCACCGGGAATTCTTTGGGATTGGCTACAGGACGTGACATTCTGGTGAGTAACTTCTTTTTTATTTTTATAAATTTATTTATTTTATTTTATTTATTTTTGGCTGTGTTGGGTCTTTGCTGGGGCGCGCGGGCTTTCTCTAGTTGCGGCGAGCGGGGGCTACTCCTTGTTGCGGTGCACGGGCTTCTCATTGCGTTGGCTTCTCTTGTTGCGGAGCATGGGCTCTAGGCGCGCGGGCTCAGTACTTGTGGCTCGCGGGCTCTAGGGCATGGGCTCTAGGGCGCAGGCTCAGTAGTTGTGGCGCACGGGCTTAGTTGCTCCGCGGTATGTGGGATCTTCCCAGACCAGCACTCAAACCCGTGTCCCCTGCATTGGCAGGCGGATTCTTAACCACTGAGCCACCAGGGAAGCACTTGGGGAGTAACTTTAAATGCTAACTAACACCCTCTGCAGTGGGCATTCCTGAGTAAAGTATACTTCTGACATTAACAAGTGTCCTCTAGAGCAGGGGTCCACAACCCCGGGGCCGCAGACCACTACCAGTCCGCGGCCCGTTAGGAACCAGGCCACACAGCAGGAGGGGAGCAGCAGGCAAGCGAGCAAAGCTTCACCTGCCACCCCCATCACTCACATAATCACCCGAACCATCCCCAGCCCTGCTGCCCCCGTCGAAAAATGGTTTTCCGTGGGACTGGTCCCTGGTGCCAAAAAGTTTGGGGACGCTGCTCTAGAGTGTAGATTAAGACTAACCTAATAAAATGGCAATCAAGCTGTTTGTACTTTATCTTTTTTTTTCATTTAACTTTTTCATTAATGTCTGTATAATGTTGCACTGAGTGGTAAACTATAGCTTATGTAACTCTTGTGTTTTGCTATTATATGTAACACTGAATGGACGGTTTTGTGTGTTTTTACATTTATATTTATTTTCTCATGAAAATGATTAAAGCTCAATTCGCGTGGCTGAGTCATTTTCGAAGGGAGTTTTAGACTGCCCCCGACACTGTTTGTGAGTTACTAAAACTATTATTATAAAGCAGATTAAGCAAAAATGCAATAAAAGAAGCAATAGAATGCATACTCACTAACACACGCAAATATTTAACCAACCCACACATGTGTACGAGGCTGGCTATGCATACGTACACTATAGCAAGAACAGGGAGGTTGACCAGACGATCTTTTAGATTTTCTACGTCTCTTCTAATTCTGATCTGTTATGATTCTATGCATGGTGTATAATTATTAACATGTATTATATAAACATTTTTGTGCTTCTTAGGAGAAACAAATTCCACCATTGCTTTGGGAAGGGTAACATAATCATTGCACCATCCCCATCACACAGCACAAGATCCCCACCTTCCAGGCATCATGCTCAGTGCTTCATATCCCTGCACTCCTTAATCCTGCCCACCGCCGGAGGTAAGACCTGCTGGTATTCTCGTTTTGCAGAGGTGGAAGCTTGAAAGTTTGCCCCAGTCACACCTCGATTACACCTACAGCAGTGCAACTTATGGCTGGTTGATTTGTGGATCTTCCCATTTCTGTGAACTTCTTTTTTTTTTTAATAAATTTATTTATTTATTTATTTTTGGCTGCATTGGTTCCTCCTTGCTGCACGTGGGTTTTTCTTTAGTTGCGGCGAACGGGGGCTACTCTTTGTTGCAGTGCACTGGCTTCCCATTGCGGTGGCTTCTCTTGTTACAGAGCATGGACTCTAGGCATGCGGGCTTCAGTAGTTGTGGCACACAGGCTCAGTAGTTGTGGCTCACGGGCTTAGTTACTCCATGGCATGTGGGGTCTTCCTGGAGCAGGGCTCGAACGCGTGTCTGCTGCATTGGCAGGCGGATTCTTAACCACTGTGCCAACCAGGGAAGCCCTCTGTGAACTTCTTGAGAGTGGGGTCTGTGTGAGGTCTTCCTCTTTTTTTTCTCCCCAGTGCCCAGCACAGGCCCTGGCATATAGTAGGTGCTCACTCAATACATAACAACCGAGCCATTGAGGCAATAAAGGAGAAGGCAGAGATCAGGATATAAGTACCTAAGTTATTAACAAAAAATCCAAAGTTAAAAAACAAGCCTTACACAAAGTGTGCAATAAAGAAAAAGAAGTTGTTGTCCTTGGGATCCAAATCCCAGTCATACCCTGACTCTGTCTGGCCTCTCTGAACCTCAGTTTCCTCCTTTGTAAAATTGCTATGATCTCTCCTACCTTAGGGGAGCTGTGAGAATGAGAGACAATGGACAGAAAATGCCTGGTTCAGTGCCCCCTGCAATATAGATGGCCAATGAATTGCAGCCATAATAATACTATTTATTAGGCAAGTGATCTGGACAATCCTCTTTGCTCTGGATTTCTGTAAAATGGGGACAATAAAGCATTCTCAGAAGGCTATAGAAAGGGTTAAATGAGGAAATGCAGATGGACCCCTAAGACGGTTCTGGACCTCGGCAAGGGCTCCACCAGGGGTCACGAAATTCACCTGTAAAGGTATGTAAGGTACTTTAATGTGACTATTAATCTCTTCTTTAAAAAGAGAACCTCACATGGTATGCCAAAACTGCCAATAAGAAGTCACATCAAATTGGATCTTTGGTGCCAAAAACAACAGCTGAAAGTTTCAGTTTAGCAGCACGCGGTCAGACGCTGGCCAGAGTAGACACAGCCACAGACCCTAAGCCGTGCCAGTGCCTGGCCCTCAGAATTGGCCTAGGTTCCTTCCCTTCGGAGACTTGGGACAGAAATGCCCATCTTCTCTTCCTACCTCTGCTTCTGCTTCCTCTGCTCTCCGCCTGCATCTTTGGCAAGCTGGAAACTCTCTCTAGTTTGGCACCGTCCTGAGAGCACACGCTTAGGGGGTTCAGACAGATCTGGGTATTATTCCAGGGTCTGCCACTGCTGTGTGGCCTTGGGCAAGTTACAAACCTCTCTGTGCTTCTGTTTTCTTATAAAAGAGAAAAATGCTCTCTGTCTGATACTTGATATGAGGATTAAATGGTAAGTGTGTAGAAAGCCCATACTTAGCCCAGTGCGTGGCACAGAAGGAGCAATCAATGCATGGCGGCTGTGACTCTATTTACACAGGGATGCTTGGGGACAAGGGTGGTGATAGGCAAAGCCCTGCCTAGTAGGTGCTCACTAGATGTGTTTTTGAATGAACACATGGATGTATGAACACTGCGTGTATGAATGAATGAATGATGTTGAAGCCCCTTTCCTCCTGAGGACCTCTCTTCCCCATCCCCTGTCCTTAGCCCTTTGGTCTGCAGAAGGCTGCCCACCTTTCCGTCTGGGCTGCCTGCGCCTTGGGGGGGCTTCCTGGCTTGACGACTGCACTCCTCAGCCCCTTCTGAGCTCTCCTGGCCCCCATCAGCTTGGCTGTGGTGATAGGTGGTTGGAAGCTGAGTGGTGAGCCCCTCTCCCTTTGTCACCCAGACCTGGCTGGCCGCGCAACACGATCCCTCCCCACCCCACTCCCGAGCCCCCTGCTCCCGGGGCATATTTCAGAGCTGAAATGAAAGGTGAGAGGTGGGTTTGGCGCGCTCTGGATAACCCTGGGAGGGACCGCGAAATACTATAAACAGCATCACGTCAACTCGAGATTTAGCATCAGATCCCGACTTGAGCGCGAGGAAACGGGGCTGTGACAGGGAGACGCTTCCTCCCAGACGAATGCCCAGAGGTGTCTGGAGAAGGGTGGTGATGACAGGCAGAAGGCTTAGCGGGGTAGGAAGTGGCGGCTTATGTGCTGCAGGTTTCTCCAAGTGCTGCTGAGGGGGAGCCGGTGGGGAGGGGCAGTGGTGGGCCGAGGAGAACTGTGCCCTTGTCCTGTTTGCGGTCAGCACGGCTTGGGGCCACCGGTCACCGGACCAGGCAGAGCAGGGGTGTCCCCCAGGAGCTCCCCGGGCCCACAGGGGATCTCAGCATCCCTCCCAGAAAGACCCCCACTGTGTTTAAATATTCCTCAAGCTGGAAAAACTGCCCCCCACCCCGATCCCCACACCATATCAGACCCTCCAGCAAAGTCCTTGCTCTGGTGATTTCAGAAACCTTTGGGAAAGGTTCCATGGCATGGAGTTGAACCTTTCTGGAAACATTTGTCCTGCAGCAATGGGTCTAAGATGAATGAGACCTACTTCCCTAGGGAGAGGTGCCAGATGAAAAAGGGAGAAATCTTGGTGACTTCCCTGCTGGGAAGAGCGCGCGCCCGGCCTGGGCTGCCGGCGTAGACAGCTGCCCTCGGCAGGACCGCACGAAACAGCCGATCCAGGCTTGTTCGGAGCAGACACCACCCAGCAGCTCAGGGTGTGGACCCAGGCGGACAGTCCGGACTCCATCATTCGTCAGAGGGGGGGCAAATCCTTAACCTCTCCAAACCCCAACTTCCCCAACGGGGACCATTTTATGGAATGAATTGTCCAGCTCTTAAGACCCATTTTCCCCAGAAGGCAATGCACCCCAGAATATTGCACAGTCAACACGACAGCCTTCAGGCCAATCCCTATGCCATCAAATAATGAACTGGCTGAATGGCACCAGCGGGTTATACCCGTCCATGTTCTTTTCTGTCTTCTGTCTTCTGCATGAATAAAACAATACGTTTCCAATCATTTTCTTTTCTCTTTTTTCCTGTTGAGAATCACATTTCTGTTAAGTATCATCATGTTTCGAATGAATCCAATCATTTTCAATGCAAGTGTTTTACGTTTCAATTACTTTTTTCAAAAACAGTGAATCAGAACTGTTTTACCCACCGCATCTTACGGACAAGGAAGATGACAGGTTGTTGAGGGATCTGACGAAATGACACTGGGATAGAGCATTGCATGTTTGTTTATCTCACAGGCTGATTGAAGACACACTCTAGGGCCCGGGGACGCTCAGATGTCATCCCTGCCATCCAGACGTCATGGTGTTAGAGGAAGACGGGGTTCCGAGAGAGGACAGATCTCTCTGGGCTAAAACTGCTTTGATGGAGGCAGGGACCTGAGCCGTGGGAATACATATCTCTGTCTACCAGAGTCCTCAGGGGAGCCTCCAGGGTAAGTGACATCAGGGTTGAGCCCTGAGGATGAGTGGATTTGGGTGGGGGACCTTACGTGCAGAGCAAAGAGCAGATGTAAAGGCTGAAAGCTGTCCAGGAGTCTGGTGTTTCAGGCTGTGAAGCATTTCATAGTACAAATGGCAATAATACCAGCACACGTGAACTGCTTGCCTTCTGTGCGTCTGGCACTGTGCTCACCTCTCTACACTACCAGCTCATTTGATCCTCACTGTAACCCGTGATGGACAGTCTCCTGTTGGCCCCATTTTACAGATGAGGAGACCAAGGGAGGGTTTGCCAAGCTCGGGAGAGCTGGTAAGTCCCAAGCAATCTGACTTAGCACCTATAATGTCCTTTTTATTGTCATTGTGCTGTTTGGGGAAGAAAGAGAGGGTCTTGTCAATTTGCTCTCATTTAACAAAGCCGGTAACCCTTGGAGGTAGGTGTGCTGATGTCCCACTCTGCAGACAAGGGGTCAATGGCTTAGAGCGGAGGGTTACATGGCCCAAGGCCACATAGCTTCCGTGGGCTGGGAAGGAGTGGGGAACAGGTCCTACTGCATGGCCTCTGCTCTTCCATTCGAGAGCTGCCTCTGAGCACGAAAATCTTTAGACCGTCAGAATTAGCAGGCCAACACCCTCTTTGGCACGCTTCGTCTGTTTTTTTTCTGTTGTTTTTTGTTTGTTTGTTTGTTTCTTTCTTTCTTTTGCGGTACGCGGGCCTCTCACTGCTGTGGCCTCTCCTGTTGCGGAGCACAGGCTCCGGACGCGCAGGCCCAGTGGCCATGGCTCACGGGCCCAGCCGCTCCGCGGCACATAGGATCTTCCCGGACCGGGGCACGAACCTGTGTCCCCTGCAACAGCAGGCGGACTCTCAACCACTGCACCACCAGGGAAGCCCATGTTTGTTTGTTTTTTAGCAGAAAGGAAATTAATCCAAGTCGAAGACTAGTCCCAGCTTTCCTTTCTTGTCCCTTCAGGAGAGTGAGGCTGGGCTTCCCATCTTGGGCTCTGCTCTCAGCTCATCACTCCACAGGCCCCCAAAGTCCACTCCTGTCCCTGGTCATCTGGTGTCCCTTCCCTCCTTCAGCCCCACGATGCAGTTGGCCCATCTTCAAGGCCCTGCCGATAAGCCACCTCCTTCAGGAATCCTTCCCTCAGCCAGGTGAACTTGACCTACCCTTCCATTTTCACCCCATTGCACTTCCGGCTTGGTCCTGGGGTGACTGGAGGGGGTTCTTGGAAGGACCCCAGCTTGCCAGCCGTTCCTGCGGCCAGTCATTGGACCTCTTGAGCCTCAGACCCTTATCTAATAAGGGGGTGAGGGACACCGACAGGACCAGCCCCTCAGGGCTGTGTGAAGATTAAACAAGGCAAGTACTGTGCACAGCGCAGCTGGTGCTCGACAGCTGTGACCTGCTATTACCCTAGACCCAGGGAGTAAGTGAACACATGTTGTGGCCGAGTCTTAGGCGTCCGCAGGCATCTCAAACCCCAGAAGCACAAAACACTTCTTGGGACTTCCCTGGTGGCGCAGTGGTTAAGAATCCGCCTGCCAATGCAAGGCACAAGGGTTCGAGCCCTGGTCCGGGAAGATCCCACGTGCTGCGGAGCAACTAAGCCCGTGCACCGCAACTACTGAGCCTGCGCTCTAGAGCCCCTGAGCCACAACTACTGAGCCCGTGAGCCACAACTACTGAAGCCTACGCACCTAGAGCCCGTGCTCTGCAACAAGAGAAGCCACCGCGATGAGAAGCCCACGCACTGCAGCGAGGAGTAACCCCGCTCGCTGCAACCAGAGAAAGCCCACGTGCAGCAATGAAAACATGACATGGCCAAAAACAAATAAAGAAAAGAAAAGAAAAAAGAGAAAGAAAACATGTCTTGTTTCTCTGACTCCCCTGTGACACGTGCATTGTGGAAAAAAAAAAACCCAGCCTCTGGAGCCAGGCCAGGGTTTGAATCCCAGCTCTTCTGTCATCTTGCTGTGTAAATTTGGGAGAGTTACTTAACTTCTCTGAGCCTCAGTTTCTTCAGCTGGAAAACTAGGATATTTATACCCACTTTGTGGGTTGTTATGAGAAAGAAAAAAAGATTCATTCATTCATTCATCGATCAGAATATTCTTTGAGCTCCTGATCTGTGCCACGCATTGCACTCGGGCCTGGGAATGCAATGGCGAACATGACGCAAGGCCTGGCCTGGCAGGGCTCACGGCCTGCCCACCATGCTTCACAATTTCTGCACCAGGAGAAGTGCTTGGACCCCCTCCGACTTCATCTTCCAGCTTCATTTGCAGGAACAGTCAGGATCTGAAGCCAGAATCCACTGGGTTCGTGGGAGACAGAAGTTTCCTTCTGCAGCCAGCAGGCAGGGAGCAGCTGTTTCACAGAGCTGGTGTGTCTCCCGAGGTTACATACACCTGCTGGTGTTGGGGGTCCAAAAAAAAGGAGTAGGGGCAGGAAGAGAGGTTTTCCAATCATCTGGGTTTGGGCAGAACCCAGAACACACTTTGCCAAGCCATCCCTCTCCATCTTGGAACAAGTGGGTGCTCCTGGGGAGATCTTAATTCATCTGATTAGTTTCACTGACACCAAATTCATCCAAACATTGCACGGAAGCAGCTTCTGCCCTCCAGAAGCCCTCGGAGTCCCCAAGTGTCCCTCGGGCTCAGACAGAGCATGTGAGGATGCTCCTCGGGGCTGCTCTGGTCCCCCAGGCCCCACGGAGCATTCCCCTCCGTCCCATAAAGTCTCTCCTGAACACGGTCCCTGCCTCTTCTAACCCTGACGCCTCTCTCCTCAGGGCTCAGAAAGAGTTCCAGCAGCCAGGAAGTGGACGTCCTCGCCCTGGTCCTCCAGGGATCACGCCTCTGCACACATGTGCATACCTGTGCGCACTGCATGCAGGGAAACTCACAGGCCCCATCGACTGCCTCTTCCCAACAGATCATCAGCTCTATGAAGGGCGAGAATCTGTCTGTCGTGTTTGCTATGGTACCCCTGTGCCGGCAGTGGAACCCAGCACATAGGATAGAGGCTTCATAAATATGGCAGGAACGAGTGAGTGAATGATAAGCTTTGCTGAAGCACCTCTGAGGGTAGGGAAGAAACCGGCTGTCCTCTGTTGAGCACCTCCTGTGTGTCAGCACAGCGCCTGATACTTCATGCTGTCTCCTTCTCCAACCGCACTGTGACCGGGGGTCACTGTGCCCATTTTGCAGGGAAGGAAACCGACTCAGAGAGGCTACGTAACTTGCCCAGTGAATGACACACAGCTGGAATGGATGAGAGCGAGGGTGCATGTGCCAGGCTGTCAGACCCCAAAGGCACGTTCCTCCAGGCCACCTGCCCCTCTTCGAGATCCGTGAAGCAACTGAGTTCCAAGCCTCTGCCAAGCTACCCTGCTGACTCGCCACCAGCCTGAAAGCCCCTGAGAGGGGGCCTCGCTGGAATACTGAGGACAGGACAGCCGTGCGATGCTAAGGTATGAACCCCACACCCCTGTAGCCTGACGCACTCGTGCAGCCACGGCTCATCTTTAGCTCACATCACAGTCTGTGGCTTGGGCTGCTCTCCCAGGGGCTTTTCTCAGAAGGGGGCTTAGCGTATGGCTTCCAAGTTTGCAGTAGAAGGGGACAAGAGGGCTGGGGGCCATGCAAGATGCTTCTGAGGCCAGGCCAAAAAGGGAGACATTTCCACCAGGTTCCCTTCACTCCTTGCCCTGCTGCACCTAGCTGCAAGAGAGGCAGGTACAGTCTTCCTGAGCTCAGGGGAGAACCAGTGCTGAGCCCAAAACCTGGGTTTCCACTCCCCTGCCCTCAGGTGGTCCTGCCTCTCCCCCAGCAGACCCTCCTTGACCCTCAGAGCCCGAGGGACAAGCCAAGACCCTGAACCCTGAGCATATATACAGGGTTTCTCCCCCAGGGCCCTAAAGCTGAGGCTAAGGGCCTCCACCTGTGGAGACAGGGTGCCAGGTGACACTCAAGACACTGGCCTGAAGCTGGATGATCCCCAGCCTGGGACCTCTCAGGAGGCTCCTTCCAGCCCAGGGGAGCCCCTCCCCACATTTGGCCCTGAGCCCCACCCCCGTTCCTGTCCCAGCCCAGCCAGGGGCCCCATCACAGCATCCCAGTGCTCCAAGCCCAGCTCCTCTACACATAGCCCTCCCCCTGGACCCTGGGACTTGGCTAGAGGCAGCCCCAGAGGCTCCCAGGAGCCTGTACTATCTCTCTTCTGGCTCCAGAAGCAGGATGTCCAGCCCAAGCTCACAGAGACAGGGCTGCACCCATCACTCAGCAGAAGCCCGGGTCCCGGCTCACTGGGGCCCAACTTCAGGATTAACCTCAGAGCCAGCAAGGTCTGGAAGGGATCTGGGCTGGATGCCAAGGCCAAGGAGTAGTATCCACAACCCTGCTGGGGGGAGAGGTGCGAAAGCTGTGAGCTCTCTTGGAAGTATGGGGTCCAAGGGGCCTGGAGCCCCACAGACACATGGGGAGTAGAAAGACCCTGAGGAACCCGTCTGCCCCTTCCTTACCAGCCACCCCATGAAGCTGGGATCTTTCAGCTGCTGCTACATCTTGGGGAGATTCCCACTAGTCTGAGGCTAGTGTCAAGGACAGTCTGTACCCTAACAGGGAGAGCAGCCCATCCCTGGAGTGGTGTCTCTAGAAGGAAGGAGGGGTCCTAAACCATGGATGGGGGTCTCAGCAACTCTTCAGGAGACCTGTCCTCACCAGTCCTCAGGTACCACTGCTAAACTTTGCCCTGGACCAGGACCTGGGAAGATGCCCTTTATAGTAGCATTTCCCAAAGCAGGTTTCTTGGAACGCTAGCACCTTGATGCTCTACCCCAAAGTGGTTCCCTAGTCAAGTAAGTTTGGGAACTGCTGCCCACTGTATGCAACCACCCTCTGCCTCAGTCCACCTCAGAGAGTCACCGTGAACCTTAGCCTGTAAAGGCTCTGACAAGTCCTGCAGCAGAAACCTGTTTTAATTTACTTAGCTTGGCACCTCTGAGACTGTGACCAGAGAACCCTTTTTGTACTCGTTAGCTGTTGGCAGCTCCATAGAAAACACTGGAAATCTGTCCTAGACCATCCTCGACCCAGCTTCAGAGATGAATCACACTTGGTCCCTGACCTGGATTGCTCCCCTCCTGGGGGGTAGCAAAGGCAGGGAGCCGGCAAATACAACAGGTGTGACCAGTGCTTGGCCCACCAACGCCATTCAACAAAAATTCACCCTCCTATCTGCTTTATTTCGACTATAACATTATCTTTACCTGAAATATTATATATGTGTTTGTTTACATATTTATTCTCCGTTCCCCTCTCCTCTTACTCAAATGAAACCTCCATAGGGGAAAAGGTTTTATCTGCTGTGTTTACTGCTCTATCCCCACAAATCCTCCCAGGTCTAGGACAGTGTTTGGCATGTACTGGGTGCTTAATTAATTTTGGTAGAATGACTGTATTAATTTCACTAATGGGGAAGACAAAGCACAAGGAGAGGACATACTTTATACACTGTTGCGTGGCTATTACTTGGTGGGGTCGAGATTTAAAGCCAAGAGTCTGACATCAGAGCTCACACACTGACCACCCTGCTCCCTCCAGCACCGGGCTCCTCTGAGTGAGTGAAAGACGGATGCAAAGCCATTCGTTTTCTTAAAGTTGACAACCCGAAGCCAGCCCCTACGCTCCTTTGCACTTGACCTCTACAGCGATCCTCTCCACACCTGTCTCAGACCCTGCCCCCAGACCAGCACCTGGCCGGGGATCAGGGCACTTAAGACCCACCCAGGGATGCTGAGACGGCCCCAGCAATTGAACCTGGGGGTGACCTTCGGGGCAGCCATTCTGGGTTCTCCACGAGGAAGACGTCTCCGGAGAGTCCAAGAAACTCAACTTGACAGCTTCCAACTCTCTCCTCCTTTCCTCAAATCTGATGCCAAATGAAGTTGCCAGATAGAATGACTCGAGGTTGGCCACTCCCTTCCGTCCTCCAGTCTAAGACAATGAGAGAATGGAGGAGGAAAAGAGCTAAGTTCAGAGCTGGAAGCGCTGGCTTGGCTCCACTGCTGTGTGATCTTGACCAGCTGGCCCTTCTCTGGGCCTTGGCTTCCTCTGCAGAGAATAGAGAGCAGGGCTTGCACTGCTGGCCTCACAGCACTGACGGAAAGATCAAGGATCCTCAACTTGAAAATGCCACAGAAATCTAGTTCTTGCCAGTGCAGAGGTATGGGCAAATGCTGGGGATCCCAGAGCCAGGGGTCCCCAGCCAGAGGCGATCAGGGAAGCTTCTCGGAGGCCCAGATGACCTTTGACCTGAGTCTCCAAAGATGAGTTGGATGTTTTTTCGTTGCAGATGAGGCTAGAAAGGAAAGTTAAAGCAGATTGCACAGGCTTTGAAAGCCAGGACTCTCTCCTGGCGGCAGTGGGAAGCCTGTGAGGGTTTTAAGCACGGTGCTCTTGGGCTAGCTTTTGTTCCAATGTCAGGATTAAGTTCATCTCTGATTTACAGAAGACTCAAAATAACAGTGGCTTAAACGTATAAGAAGTTATTATCTGGCAGAAAATAAGCCCAGAAGCAGGCAATCCAGGACTGGTAGAGCAGGTCTGCAGAGTCCGCAGGGACCCAGGCTCCTTCTTTCTGCTCCACTCACGTCTGGATGTGGCTCCCATCCTCAATATCACCTCATGGTCCAAGATTGCTGTTGGAGCACCAGTCTTCACAGTTGCCCTCCAGGCAGCAGGGCAAATGAATGGGAGTAGGACAAAAGAGACACACCCCCATCAGAGTCAGTTCCTTTTAAAGAGCCTTCCCAGAAGTCCCACACACAACTTTTACTCACATCTTATTAGCCAGAACTTAGTCTTGTAGCCACTCTGCTGCAAAAAAAGACTGATGATAAAGTCTTTGTTCTGAGTAGTAATTTGCCCTGCTACATATCAGAGCTCTGTAACTAAAGAAGGTGGGATGGGATATTAAATAGGCATCCGGCAGTCCCTGCTAAAGAGGCTTTTGGCTACAAGAAGCAGGCCACCTGACACCCAGATTTTAATACTTCCTTGACAAGGAGTCTGGAGAAATACGTCCCAGGGTTGGGTTTCTGACTCAACAATGACATCAAAACGCAGATTCTTTCTATCCTTTGTTCTGCCATCCTTAGTATATTGGATATTAATTAAATGGGTTATTATCAAATAGCAAATTAATATTTGAAAAGCACTATTGCTACATAAAAAGAAAATATGTTAAATGTATCACCTCACAATCACAAGATGACTGCCACAGCTCCAGACATCACATCCTGCCCCTATATCCTATGATGTAGGAAAGGAGGAAAGAGGGCAAAAGAGTTTTCTCCTTGTGCCATTCTTATGTGTTGTCAGGAAAGAAAAACTATCTCAGAAGCACCCCTCCCCCATCAGACTTCCTTTTATGTCTTATCGACCAAGAATAGGCCACAGCCCGTACCTAGACCAACCATGTCACAGGGGGGCCATGGTTGTCATGTGAATGGCTTAGATCAATTATGATACACCTCCAAGGCTGGATTCACTGCCGCCCAAACAAAACCAGAGCTGATTCAATCACAAGGCAGAAGGGGACAGGGCCAGTGGGTGGTGAGCCAACCTTGCCTGCCACACTTTAGAAGAGAGTGGAGGTTCGGAAAACACCGAGGAGCTGCTGAGACTGGGCCAGTGGGAGGTGCTGAGAGATGGAGAGTCAGCCACGCCAGGGAGCCAAAAAGTAGCCTCACAGGGCAACCCGAGCCCTGCACGTTCACCACAATCTTCTCCTTTTCAGC
Source organism: Lagenorhynchus albirostris (assembly GCF_949774975.1). Classification (NCBI taxonomy): domain Eukaryota; kingdom Metazoa; phylum Chordata; class Mammalia; order Artiodactyla; family Delphinidae; genus Lagenorhynchus; species Lagenorhynchus albirostris. Next base: position 9,770,500 of record NC_083095.1, on the reverse strand, counting down.
AAAATGGCTGCTCTTCCTGGGGCCCAGGGCTGCGCTGGCCCGAAATGGGCCACGCATGTGCATGTGGGCAGCCCCCGCGCTGACTGGTAATTGCATCAAACCCTCTCCCTTTCTGCCACCAAAGACGCATTGTGCTCATTTCCCCGGTCCCCGCGGGCACAGGGGCTCCAAGCAGAGTGTGTCAGGAATTCTGTGTTTTCACCTTGGCCTGAGCTTCCCAATTTATCTTACAGTTTCATTAAGTCTCGCGCCACATACCACAGACATATTTCTAACCTAACGGCCTGTTGCAGGGGCTCCAGGATGCTACGAATACAGAGTGTTCTTTGCCTGGTTTTCTTTCTTAAAACCAAATAATTGTTCACGACTCTCCCCCTGTGTCTTGCACGGTTCACTTAGATTAATAACATTTGAGATTCTGCCTATTAGGTATCGAAAGCAGCGAGCGGGGGCCTTCTAGCCAATTCCAATTCCAGATAGTGCATGATGGAAACTATTTCTCCCCGACCCTGTTGCCAGCAACAAGCTTTTCTCTAACGGCTTAATTAGGATTCAAGATTGTGTCCAGAAACCCAGAGCCTCAGAAGGCGCCAAGCCAGTGTGTTTACAGACTTCTGTGTTCAGTTCATTTCTGGTTTTGTATTTTGCAAGAGGGGGGAAAAGGAAATGGCTGAGAGAGAGACAGAGAGATGGAGAGACAGAGAGAGAGAGACAGAGAAAGAGGTGGGTTTTTAACAACAGGAGGACGCTTCACATATGGTGGAAAGGCAGTTAGCTGGCAGCCAGATGGGAAGATGGGGACAGAGAGAAGCAGGTACTGAAATGCAGAGATGGTTCGGACATACCAGAGATCAGAGCAATGAATGGGCTAGCTCTTGACCTGCCACACCTTGGTGACAAGAGATTATTAACCTGTCCTGTCCATCGCTCCTGATGGGGCCTGAGCAAGGGGAGGAAGCCTTGTGTTTTTTGTTTTTGTTTTGTTTTGCTTTTTCATTTTTATTGAAGTAGAGTTGATTTACAATGTTGTGTTAGTTTCAGGTGTACAGCAAATCTAATCAGCTATACATATACATAGATCCACTCTTCTTTTTTCTTAACTTTTTATTTTATATTGGAGTATAGCCGATTAGCAATGCTGTGATAGTTTCAGGTGCACAGCAAAGCGACTCAGCCATATATATATACATGTATCTATTCTCCCCCAGACTCCCCTCCCATCCAGGCTGCCACATAACATTGAGCAGAGTTCCCTGTGCTATACAGTAGGTCCTTGTTGGTTATCCTTTTTAAATACAGTAGTGTGTACATGTCAATCCCAAACTCCATAACTATCCCTTCCCTCCACCCTTCCCACTCCTGCCTGGTAACCATACGTTCATTCTCTAAGTCTGTGAGTCTGTTTCTGTTTTGTAAATACATTCATTTGTATCATATCATTTTAGATTCCGCATATAAGCGATATCATGTGACATTTCTCTTTCTCTGTCTGACTTACTTCACTCAGTATGACAATCTCTCGGTCCATCCATGTTGCTTCAAATGGCATTATTTCATTCTTTTTTGTGAGGAAGGCTTGTGTTTGAAAGCAGCAGAACTCAAGTTAAATTCTTTCTCCATTCCTTCCCAGCTAAGTGGCCTTGGCCAAGTCACCTTACCCCTCTGAGAGTTAGCTTCCTCATCTGGGAATAATAATACTGGGATATTTCGCAGAATTATTTTGAGGTTTATAAAAGAAGTATGAGAAAAACATTGGACAATGACAAACAATGGTAAAAATGAGCAGGAATGAGTTGAATCTGTATCCCATGGACTTCTATGTCACCCTGGAGATGATGGCCAAACCTTACAGCTGGACAGTGGACAGGCCTCTAAGGAGCTGCGGGTGCAATTTACACTCTCTTGGCCTCAGTTTCCTCATCTATAAAATGGGTTAATAACAGTGTGGTTTAAAAGACACGATGCACATAAAGCCCTTAACTCAGTGTCTGGCATGAGGCAGGTGCTCACACCTGGGGGTGAGCAGGAAGTGGCCCGGTCAAAGCCCATCATTGTTCTGGTGAGGAATCTGAGGCCGAGAGCAGGAGGTGACATCTGCTGATCCACAATGAGTTAATGGAAGATCCTGGTTAGGACTCATGTGGTATTTTACCGCTGGCCAGTAGAAATACGCTCCCATTTAAGTGCATATAAAGGGATCTATAGAAGCCAAAGAAGGCATGAAACTTTGACAACATGCTGGTAAGAAAGAATTCAGGAATTCAAAATAAACTTTAGCATAAGAAGGGCAGATGCCAGAGGGGCAATCCTCCTGGGAATGTTAATTTATATTAGCGTCTTTCTTATCAAAACTGGAATCGTCAATTAGGTCAATTTCCCAGTAGCTCTTAGAAAGTGCCACTTTGCGTCTGACCCTGTACTTCCCTGTCTAGGGATCCTTGGACCCAGCATTGCCTTTACGGGTGAGGATGTCTGTTACAGAGTTCGTAATAGCAAGACATTGAAAGCATCCTGTATGTTGGAGGGTCAGTTAAGCAAAGCATTGTCATCCGATATGAGCAAGTGTTCAAATTGACATCTGTAAAGAATTTTTAAGGAAACAGGAAAAATACTTATGGTATAACGTGAAGAAAAAGATACAAAGGGACACAAAACTGCATCCATGATTTCAACTGTATAAAATAAACGTGTGTGCATTAGTGATGCTGAGCATCTTTTCATGTGCTTCTTGGCCGAAAGGAAAGAGAAAGTACATTTTCAAAGAGTGCGAGGGAGTCAAGCTCCAGCTGGCCCAGCTCGCCAAGCACAAAATACAATAAAAATTTAGAAGGAGGAGGAAATAGAGTGATGTAGGTCAAAGGGTACAAAGTTTCAGCTCTAAGAAGAATAAGAGCTGAGGTTCTAATGTACAGCACGTTGACTATAGTTAATAATATGGTATTGAATACTCAAAAGTTGCTGAGAGATTGTCAGCATTCTCACCACAAAAAAATTAAAGTTAACTATGTGAGATGATGGAGGTGTTAATTATCTTGGTCTCAGTAATCATTCCACAATGTCAGTGTATGTCAAATCGTCACAGAGTACCATTTAAAAATATGTACAATTGTATTTGTCGATTATTTCCAATTATCCCTTACTAAAGTTAAAACTACTTAAACGGAAAAAAACCTGCAAAATTTCAGCATTTCTTTTACAACGATCTATTGCTCTATAACAAACCACCATAAAATGTAGCACTCAAAACAACCTCAATTTGTTATTTCTGATAATTCTGTGGGTCAGGAATTCAGGCAGGGCTCAGCTGGGCGGTTCTGCTCCACGTGGAACAGGCAGGGATCACTGAGTCCTCTGGCTTCAGCGGACAGCCATCTAGACATCACTGTGGAGCCTAGACCTGAATGCTGCTTCTCTCGCGCTCCTTCTCTCTCCTTCTCTCTCCTCTCTCTCTCTCTCTCTCTCCTCTCTCTCCTCTCTCTCTCTCTCTCTCTCTCTCTCTCCCTCCCTCTCCCTCTCCCTCTCCCTCTCCCTCCCCCTCTCCCTCTCCCTCCCCCTCTCCCTCTCCCTCTCCCTCCCCCCCCCACCTCATTCAGTCATCCAGCTTAAGCTACTTTCCAGCCTGCTGCTGGCTCCCCAGAGCACAAAGGCAGACGCTGCTGGGCTTCTTCACGGCTGTGCCCAGAGCTCACATACTATCACTCTTTCCACACTCTATTGGTGAAAGCCTTCCTGGGCCAAGTCCAATTCCAGGAGAAAGGAAAGAGATGCCACCTCTGGATGTGGGAGCAGCAGTACATAGAGGAATGGAAGGAGCTGCAGACACAGCCACATTTGGAGACAAGAACCACAGTTACCAAGTTCACCTGGGTCTGTTCATGATGGGAGGAGAGCAGCATTTTCCCATGACTGTAATGCTGGCGCATCTGCCCAGGACAAAAGACGCCTGAGTTGAGCTCTGGGTCCACGTTCTAACAGACATTGGCTCAAATCCCTGTTCTACCACTTACTAACTAGCCAATAAACCTCTCTGAGCCTCAGTTTCCTCACCTATAAAATGGGCATAGTAATGTCTGCCTCATATGCTGAGAGAATTAAGGTAAAATGTGTGCCCCAGTATCAGGCCAGCACAGTTATCCAAAAAATGTTAATATTGCCCCTCCTTCTTTCTTAGGCTTTTTTTTTTTTTTTTTTTTTTTGCGGTACGCGGGCCTCTCACTGCAGTGGCTTCTCCCGCTGCGGAGCACAGGCTCCGGACGCGCAGGCTCAGCGGCCATGGCTTACAGGTCCAGCCGCTCTGCGGCATGTGGGATCTTCCCGGACCGGGGCACGAACCCGTGTCCCCTGCATTGGCAGGCAGACTCTCAACAACTGCACCACCAGGGAAGCCCTCTTAGGCCTTTTATAGTAAAGTTTGGGCACTAGAAATGAAGATTTATGCTTTTTCAAGCCTTCTAGGATTATCAGGGCTCTGAGCAGACATTCTGGAAATGAAGGAGTAGCTAATGCTTTGGGCAGTCTAGCAAGTTTGCCCACCCTTTGATAATACGCACTATGGGGGTGAGCATGTGACCTAGGCCTGGTCAATCATAGTATCTCCTTCTTTTGAACCAAGGATTCATTCAAGGGAGCACATGTGACTCAGGCAGAGCCAATCAGGGTTATTCCCTGGGATTTCTGAGTATGAGCTGGGGAAGTAGCCTTGCTTCTGGAGTCCAAGAGCTAGAAGAATGGGATGTTAGGACTACGGTCCGCTATCTTTAAGGCTGGGCTGATAAGGTAAGTGGAAAATAAAGAGAGCGACAGGGTCCTGGTAGCCCTCTAGTTTGGTAACCCATCCTTCAGTTCTAGGACCCAGCCACAGCTGCCATAAATTTAGTTTCTGCAGAAGCCAGGAAGCGCCGGGCTTCTGACACTTGCTAGCAAGTGTCCTGACTAACATACCTTTCAAGAGGCAGAGAGATACTGGAGGTGGAATAATGGACAGAGAGGCAGAAGGGGGAGGACAAAGAAACACAGCAGCCAGAAATAGATCACTCCTGGGCTACTCAAACTGCTCAGGATAGCGACCGAGTAAACACCCAGCATCACCGCTCCTCATTTGCTCACCCGCCATAGGAGATAAGAACATGACAGCTCACTGCAGCATTATCTAGGGAAATGGAAAATAAACAACATCAACAACCATCAACAGGAGAATGGCCAAATAAGCTGAGATAAACTCACACAGTTGACTACGTAGCAATAATTTAAGACAACGAGAATAATTAATGTATTGCAAATAATCAAAAGTAATGACATGAGAACATCTCCAAGACATATTTTTGAGTGAAATCTACAGAATGGTAAAAGCAAACAAAGAAACAGTCAAAAACAAACAACAGGGCTTCCCTGGTGGCGCAGTGGTTGGGAGTCCGCCTGCCGATGCAGGGGACACGGGTTCGTGCCCCGGTCCGGGAAGGATCCCACATGCTGCAAAGCGGCTGGGCCCGTGAGCCATGGCCGCTGAGCCTGTGTGTCCGGAGCCTGTGCTCCGCAACGGGAGAGGCCACAACAGTGAGAGGCCCGTGTACCGCAAAAAAAAAAACACATACAAGCACATATACAGAGAAAACGGCATTCTGCAGTGTCCATATAGTGTATAAATGCATGGATACAAACCAAGCTGGTGGTGGTTTCTTCTGGGAAGTGAAACACTGACTCAGATTGGATCTGGGAAGAGGTCGAAATGGACTTTAGCCTCATCTGTAACGCATTCAGGTTTATAGATATATTACGGAGTATTTTAAAATAACCACCATGGGGACTCATGACAGTTTAATTTTGAGATAATTGATTTCAACATCCTTAATTTAGAGTTGAAGAAACAAAACGACTCAGAGAAGGCAAATGACTGGCCCAAGCCCACACAGGGTGGAGATTTTGTATTAAACCCAGCAGAGTTCCAGCCCAGGGTCTCCCTAACATGTCACACTGTCACCCCCAAGCTGAGGCCACCAAGCTATCCTGTCAGCATTAGGGAGACAATGCCCAGGGAGACAGAGAACATGTGCCTTCCATGTCCTTACCCCATACCTGGTCATCATCCACGCGTCTGGACAGACAGGATGCAAAGGGAAGAGGACCAGGCCGGGAGGCAGGAACCCGCTTGGGACTGTTCTCTGCCCTCCCCCTCCCAGTGGGCCCTTGGGTGAGGGGGCCACTGACTCAGTGGTCTGCCTGCTTCCTTTCACCTCTCAGGTGCTACCCTCTGTAAACTTTGCCTGCGGCCAAGTCCATATGCAGCATACCCTCTGTGTGACCCTGGATCTTTGCCTCCTGTTCATAATTAAGAGAAGAAACCACCAAATGAGCAAATGCGGAAATATATGCAGCGATGAAGGCTTTTTTTTTTTCTTTATGTGAACTATTTTGGCCTAATTGATTTTTTACAAAGAGAAGGACTAATATTTCATGGGGAGAGATAAGATCTTGCTTCAATTGACCTTGAACTGAATCTACAAATTCTTAGAGGTGACCTCTTCATCGATGCTTGCTACACATTCACAAATAAATGAACTGAGAAGATTCTTATTTAGATAACTCGTCCAATCGAGCATCCAAAATAAAGGCAGATGTCCAGGGCTCATGAGGAGAGCCATGGAATCATGGAATCTTAGAATAACAGAGTTTTAGAATGATAGAATTATAGAATCTTAGAGTGGAAGAATCCACGGTTAGAGGGGACCGCTAAGGTGAAAAAATGAAAGATCTGAACCGTGAACTCTTTATGGAAGGGGTTAAGTATTGGTCATCCCCAGCACTGAGCCTGGCACACAGTAGGAAGCCGGGGAGGGAATCATTCATTCAGCAAAGCTCTGTTACACCCCTACTATGCAGCGGAACCCGAGTGACCTAGAGGGTGCAGAGCTGAGTTAACACAGACCCTGCCCTTGAGACGGCTGGCTGGAGAGGATTCTGGACCAGTTTCCTCTAATACATGCCCTTTACCCACCCAAGCTCTTCCCTCAGGCTGCTCCCATCCCCTCCCGGACCTTGGACCTGGATTTCAGGGGGCTGCCACCAGGGATGTAGCGGAATCTCGCTGTCACTGAGTGAGACAACTGGTAAGCTTTTGCCAACAAAAATAACAGAATGAAAGAAAAAAAAATGTAAGGGAACACAGCCCGAATTCAATTATCTATGTTTTATACATCCTGTTATAGGTCTTCATTAAAATGGGAATAATATTTGTTGCTCAGTAGGTATCAGGGTTTTTTTAGTGGCAATTTTGCTGTAGGTCAAAATTTAAAGGCATAAAAATATATGGGTTCAAACAATCATCCCTCACTAAGCTTCAGCGTTTGCTGACCACCTTGACTCCTGCTCCGGCTGCCCCGTCAGTAAGCCTGAACGCGGCACAGCAGGGGATCTGAGGAAATTTAAAAGATAACCTAGCGGGGAAGACTTCTGCCACCAAATGTGTTTAGGAAATGCTATTTCAGAGTAAAGTTCAGCACGTCTCTTTACAACAGGACTTCTCAGAGCATTTATCGTGCTAAAGTTCACTGTGAATCCCCATAGGGGGCACTCAGGATGTAGTTAGTTTCCTCAACATAACTTGACCACCGAACTCTTTTGGAGAAACCCTGAGCTGGGGATAGAAAGCGAACGCGGTGAAGACGTGACCAACAAACCAGCACATTCCCAATGTGACACAGTAGATCCCAGAGCTGATGCTCTCATGATCTTTTTCATCCTTGCCTCCCTTCAATGTCCCCCTGGGGTTTTGTCCAGCTGAGCTGCCCCGAGCTGCTGTGGGCAACCACCTCCATCATGAGGTCCTCTCTTTCCAATCCCTTCCTCACCCAATGGGCGCAGTGGGCTCATCCCCACTCCACAGCTCCTCATGCGTGAGCCAGAGCAGTCATGGCAGATGGGGAAAGAACAGCATGCTTGGGGGGCAGACCCTGCGTGGTCCGGCATGGCTGATGCAAACCGCGTTAAGGAATTCAGGCTTCATCTGAAAAGCTAAGCCAGCGTTGCTGCAGTATCGGGTCAATTCTGCCTTTCCACGGCGAGTTCCTTTGATCATGCCTTCCCATCATTTGTGACTCTGCTCCAAGCATGCTCCCCAGTGACACTTCCCTCCCTAAAAACCCATCCCACACTCTCTGTGCCTTTGCTCGTCCTCTTTCTTTTTTCTTCAGAGTATTCATCACTCCCTGACATATATCATAAGGTGGGTTTTATCTGTCTCTTATCTCTGTCTTCTGCCAGCAGGCAGGGTCCAGGAGGCCTGACACTTAGGTTTGGTCACTAATGTGTCCCCAGCACCCCGCACAGTGCCTGTGCACAGCAGACTCTCAAGAAACTGTGAACTGGATAAAGGATTTTAAGCAACATGGCCAGAGAATTCTTAGGGTGCTGTTTCTAGAAGCCCTTCCTTATGCAGCTGTTCAAAACATTGGCTTTTTACTTAAAGAAATGCATTATTCATAAAGACATGATTCCAGCTAAATACTGGCATCGACAACACTGAATGAAGAAATAAAAAAAAAAAAATCAAAAGACTTAGAGTTTATTTAGTCCAAACATCTCAAACAAGAAGTCCAAGGATAATCTCTAATGAAACATAGGCTTTGTTCAGCATATAGCCAACTTTGTATTTAATGCTTTTAGGTCACTATGCTGTAATTCTCCACCCTCCCTTTGGTCTTACACTTGACTCATTTCACCCATTTACATCACTAGACTTCAGGTTTTGTGGATGTAACTTGATCAAACTTTCATTTCCCACTTGAAAACAGATACTCGGAGATGGGGTGAGACTTACTCAAGGCCTTACAGCTTACCAGGAGCCGGAGTCTGGACTATAACCTGTGTCCCCAGACACCCAGCCCACTGCCCTGCCCTCATGCAATCTTGTCTTCCTATTGGCCAGACCGGATCTGGGCCTGTCATGTCTCCCACAAGGGCTGGAGTCCCTTCCTCTTGATAGACCACAACTGGGAAAAGGTCAAGAAAAGCAAACACTAGTTTGAATGGACCCAATGGAAAGAGAGGCAGCAGAACCAGGAAAAAGCTGAGTAAACACCTTGTCAAGGTCACACTTTATGTGCCCTTGAGTGGTTCCACAAGACCCTTCAAGCAGGACATTCTGCCCTGGTCCCAAAAGACCTTTTGGACAAGTTCTTTGTGATAGCTCCTATCCTGAAACACGTTCACTCTGCCAGCAAACTCTTCCTAAGAAATTTCTAGTATTTCATAGTGGGGAAGACATGGGCTTTGCATGCAGAGACACCTGGGATGGAATCTCTATTCTACTCCTACTGACTGGGCACATCCTTTAACCATTCTGAGTCTCAGTTTCTTATCTGAATATAATGAAGGTCATAACAACCTCCACAGCCATTTTTTTTTTTAATGAAAGAACGTGTTTCAGCTGCTTAGCACAGTTTATTGCACATAGAAGAAACTTGAAAATGATGGCTACTTGTCTTAACTGCGTTCCTGCAGAAGCAGACCCTGAGATAAGAATTCAAGTGCAAGTGATTTACTCAGGAGTTGATTTCAGAAAACACCAGGAAGGAGTAGGGAAGTGAGATGGTGAAGGAAAGCAGCCACTGAAGGGTGGATTACCACTGCAAAACCAGAGCTCAGTTCCACTGGGGAAGTCTGGAAAATGGTGCAAAATACATGCCTGAGTTATCCCCTCTAAGGGCTGAGGGAGCTGGGGTATTGATCTACCAACTTCCATTAGTCATTGGTTGAAGGTTGTTCCCAAGAGGTGCTAATTCCCCAAAATTCACAGCCTGCCTCGCTTACATTCAGAGCTGATTCCAGACACAAGGAGAAGACCCTGGAGCAAAGAGATGTGGGTGCTGACAGCTGAGAGTCAGGCTGGTGTGCACTGAAGTGGTAAGAGTGTCAAGATAAGGGTGGGGCAGTGACAGCATCTGCTACCCTTCTGTTTTGCCTCATCAAAAATAGCTAAGTAAGTCAGAAAGAGAAAAACAAATATTATATATTAACGCATATATGTGGAATCTGAAAAAATTGGTATAGACGACCCTATTTACAAAGCAAAAATAGAGACACAGATGTAGAGAACAAACGTAGGGATACCAAAGGGGAAAGGGCGGTGGGATAAATTGGGAGATTGGGATTGACATATATACACTATTGATACTATATAAAATAGATAACTAATGAGAACCTACCGTATAGCACAAGGAACTCTACTCAATGCTCTGTGGTGACCTAAATGGGAAGGAAATCCAGAAAAGAGGGAATATATGTATATGTATAGATGATACACTTTGCTGTACAGCAGAAACTAACACAACATTGTAAAGCAACTATACTCCAATAAAAATTTTCTTTTAAATAGCTAACATTGAATGATCCCTTACTGTCTTCGAGACAATGTCATGACTATTTGACACATGTTCTCTTGTTTAATACTCACAACAAATCTATGAGGTGGGTCATACTGCTATTCCAATTTTGTAATTGAGGCCCAAGGTCATGTAGCTAGATTTGAACCCAGGCTAACTCCAGAGCCCATGCTCTCACACACACCATGACAAAGCCCAGTAGAGGTGAAATCAGATTCCAACTATAGAGCATTTCATCACTGCGCAGTGTGTATTTGCATTCCATTCTTGGCTACAGCCTTTCCTAGGCACAGTGATCTTCTGCAAGCCACTTGAGCTCCTTGGGCCCCAGTTTCTCCAGCTGTAAGATGAAGCAATAATCATATCTACTTTATAAGGTTACTGTCAGGATGAACAAGAAGGTAAATTAAGCTTACTAATTGGCATGCGGGGAATTCTCAGTGAGAGCTATTATTTTTCCTCTATGGAAACCTCAGCATTTTCTTCTGTAAAATAGAAAAATTGAATCAAATAAACCTCTCTCAAAGGACTTCGTGCTTGTCAAGTGAGAAAGGATATGTAGATATTACCATTTCCATTGCCACAAAGAAAGTGGAAGCTGAGAAACTTATAAAATATTATATGAGAATTGGGAAGGAAGTTAATCCTGCCCCCACCACTTTCCACTCTCCCTCTATCTAGGGCAATGCCATTCATCCCCATGCCTTCAATGACCATTTACACAACTTCAGATACTGTATTTTAAAAGTCTTTTTGTTTGTTTGCTCTTGGTTTTTGTTTTGCGTGAGGTTTCTATTTCTCTGCTGATGTTTCCTTTCTTTTCATTCATTAAGAGCATATATTTTTCCTTTATGTCGTTGAGCACACTTACAACAGCTGGCTTGAAATCTTTGGCTCCTAACTCCAACATCTGCCATGTTGGAGTTAGTCTCTATTAATTAATCTTTTCTTTTATTTTTATTATTGTTTTTTTAACATCTTTATTGGACTATAACTGCTTTACAATGGTGCGTTAGTTTCTGCTTTATAACAAAGTGAATCAGTTATACATATACATATGTCCCCCTATCTCTTCCCTCTTGCATCTCCCTCCCTCCCACCCTCCCTATCCCACCCTTCTAGATGGTCACAAAGCACCGAGCTGATCTCCCTGTGCTATGCGGCTGCTTCCCACTAGCTATCTATTTTACGTTTGGTAGTGTATATATGTCCATGCCTCTCTCTCACTTTGTCACAGCTTACACTTCCCCCTCTCCGTATCCTCAAGTCCATTCTCTAGTAGGCCTGTGTCTTTATTCCTGTCTTGCCCCTAGGTTCTTCATGACCATTTTTTTTTTTTAGATTCCATAGATATATGTTAGCATACGGTATTTGTTTTTCTCTTTCTGACTTACTTCACTCTGTATGACAGACTCTAGGTCCATCCACCTCACTACAAATAACTCAATTTCGTTTCTTTTTATGGTTGAGTAATATTCCATTGTATATATGTGCCACATCTTCTTTATCCATTCATCTGTCGATGGACACTTAGGTTGCTTCCATGTCCTGCCTATTGTAAATAGAGCTGCAATGAACATTTTGGTACATGACTCTTTTTGAATTATGGTTTACTCAGGGTATATGCCCAGTAGTGGGATTGCTGGGTGATATGGTAGTTCTATTTTTAGTTTTTTAAGGAACCTCCATACTGTTCTCCATAGTGGTTGTATCAATTTACATTTCCACCAACAGTGCAAGAGGGTTCCCTTTTCTCCACACCCTCTCCAGCACTTATTATTTGTAGATTTTTTGATGATGGCCAAATTCTCCTTCAATTTGTTAATATGGTGTATCACATTGATTGATTTGCGTATATTGAAGAATCCTTGCGTTCCTGGGATAAACCCCACTTAATCATGGTGTATGATCCTTTTCATGTGCTGTTGGATTCTGTATGCTAGTATTCTGTTGAGGATTTTTGCATCTATGTTCATCAGTGATATTGGCCTGTATTCTTTGTGACATCTTTGTCTGGTTTTGGTATCAGGATGATGGTGGCCTCATAGAATGAATTTGGGAGTGTTCCTCCCTCTGCTATATTTTGGAAGAGTTTGAGAAGGATAGCTGTTAGCTCTTCTCTAAATATTTGATAGAATTCACCTCTGAAGCCATCTGGTCCTGGGCTTTTGTTTGTTGGAAGATTTTTAACCACAGTCTCAATTTTGTTGCTTGTGATTGGTCTGTTTATATTTTCTATTTCTTCCTGGTTCAGTCTCGGAAGGTTGTGCATTTCTAAGAATTTGTCCATTTCTTCCAGGTTGTCCATTTTATTGGCATACAGTTGCTTGTAGTAATCTCTCAGGATCTTTTGTATTTCTGCAGCGTCAGTTGTTACTTCTCCTTTTTCATTTCTAATTCTATTGATTTGAGTCTTCTCCCTTTTTTTCTTGATGAGTCTGGCTAACGGTTTATCAATTTTGTTTATCTTCTCAAAGAACCAGCTTTTAGTTTTATTGATCTTTGCTATGGTTTCCTTCATTTCTTTTTCATTTATTTCTGATCTGATCTTTATGATTTCTTTCCTTCTGCTAACTTTGGGGGGTTTTTTGTTCTTCTTTCTCTAGTTCCTTTAGGTGTAAGTTAGGTTGTTTATTTGAGGTGTTTCTTGTTTCTTAAGGTAGGATTGTATTGCTATAAAGTTCCCTCTTAGAACTGCTTTTGCTGCATCCCATAGGTTTTGGATCGTTTTGTTTTCATTGTCATTTGTCTCTAGGTAGTTTTTGATTTCCTCTTTGATTTCTTCAGTGATCTCTTGGTTATTAAGTAGTGAATTGGTTAGCCTCCATGTGTTTGTATTTTTTACAGATTTTTTCCTGTAATTGATACCTAGTCTCATAGCGTTGTTGCTGGAAAAGATACTTGGTACAATTTCAATTTTCTTAAATTTACCAAGGCTTGATTTGTGACCCAAGATATGATCTATCCTGGAGAATGTTCCATGAGCACTTGAGAAGAAAGTGTATTCTGTTGTTTTTGGATGGAATGTTCTATAAATATCAATTAAGTCCATCTTGTTTAATGTATCATTTAAAGCTTGTGTTTATTTATTTATTTTCATTTTGGATGATCTGTCCATTGGCAAAGTGGGGTGTTAAAGTCCCCTACTATGAATGTGTTACTGTCGATTTCCCCTTTTATGGCTGTTAGTATTTGCCCTTATGTGTTGAGGTGCTCCTATGTTGGGTGCATAAATATTTACAATTGTTATATCTTCTTCTTGGATTGATCCCTTGATCATTATGTAGTGTCCTTCTTTGTCTCTTGTAATAGTCTTTGTTTTAAAGTCTATTTTGTCTGATATGAGAATTGCTACTCCAGCTTTCTTTTCATTTCCATTTGCATGGAATATCTTTTTCCATCCCCTCACTTTCAGTCTGTATGTGTCCCTAGGTCTGAAGTGGGTCTCTTGCCGACAGCATATATATGGGTCTTGTTTCTGTATCCACTCAGCCAGTCTATGTCTTTTGGTTGGAGCGTTTAATCCATTTACATTTAAGGTAATTATCGATATGTATGTTCCTATTACCATTTTCTTAATTGTTTTCGGTTTGTTATTGTAGGTCATTTCCTTCTCTTGTGTTTCCTGCCTAGAGAAGTTCCTTTAGCATTTGTTGTAAAGATGGTTTGGTGGTGCTGAATTCTCTTAGCTTTTGCTTGTCTGTAAAGGTTTTAATTTCTCTGTCTAATCTGAATGAGATCCTTGCTGGGTAGAGTAATCTTGGTTGTAGGTTTTTCTCCTTCATCACTTTAAATATGTCCTGCCAGTCCCTTCTGGCTTGCAGAGTTTCTGCTGAAAGATCAGCTGTTAACCTTATGGGGATTCCCTTGTGTGTTATTTTTCCCTTGCTGCTTTTAATATTTTTTCTTTGTATTTAATTTTGGATAGTTTGATTAATATGTGTCTTGGCGTGTTTCTCCTTGGATTTATCCTGTATGGGACTCTCTGTGCTTCCTGGACTTGATTAACTATTTCCTTTCCCATCTTAAGGAAGTTTTCAACTATAATCTCTTCCAATATTTTCTCAGTCCCTTTCTTTTTCTCTTCTTCTTCTGGGACCACTATAATTCGAATGTTGGTGCATTTAATGTTGTCCCAGAGGTCTCTGAGACTGTCCTCAGTTCTTTTCATTCTTTCTTCTTTATTCTGCTCTGCAGTAGTTATTTCCACTATTTTATCTTCCAGGTCACTTATCCGTTCTTCTGCCTCAGTTATTCTGCTATTGTTCCCATCTAGAGTATTTTAAATTTCATTTATTGTGTTCTTCATCACTGTTTGTTTGCTCTTTACTTCTTCTAGGTCCTTGTTAAACGTTTCTTGTATTTTCTCCATTCTATTTCCAAGATGTTGGATCTTCTTCACTATCATTATTCTGGATTCTTTTTCAGGTAGACTGCCTATTTCCTCTTCATTTGTTAGGTCTGGTGGGTTTTTATCTTGCTCCTTCATCTGCTATGTGTTTTTTTGTCTTCTCATTTTGCTTATCTTACTGTGTTTGGGGTCTCCCTTTTGTAGGCTGCAGGTTCGTAGTTCCTGTTGTTTTTGGTGTCTGTCCCCAGTGGCTAAGGTTGGTTCAGTGGGTTGTGTAGCCTTCCTGGTGGAGGGGACTAGTGCCTGTGTTCTGGTGGATGAGGCTGGATCTTGTCTTTCTGGTGGGCAGGTCCACATCTGGTGGTGTGTTTCGGGGTTTCTTATTATGGTGGTCTTATGATTTTAGGCAGCCTCTCTCCTAATAGGTGGGGTTGTGTTCCTGTCTTGCTAGTTGTTTGGCATAGGGTGTCCAGCACTGGAGCTTGCTGGTCGTTGAGTGGAGCTGGGTCTTGGCGTTGAGATGGAGATCTCTGGGAGATTTTCACCGTTTGATATCACGTGGAGCTGGGAGGTCTCTTGTGGACCAGAGTCCTGAAGTTGGCTCTCCCACCTCAGAGGCACAGCACTGATGCCTGGCTGGAGCACCAAGAGCCTGTCATCCACACGGCTCAGAATAAAAGGGAGAAAAGAAAGAAAGAAGATAAAATATAATAAAATTAAAAAGTTATTAAAATAATTATTTAAAAAATGTTTTTTAAATTAAAAAAAAATTTTAAATAAAGAAGGAAGGAAAGAAGAGAGCAACCAAACCAAAAAAACAAATCCACCAATGATAACAAGTGCTAAAAACTATACTAAAAAAAAAAAAAAAACTGACAGAACCCAAGGACAAATGGTAAAAGCAAAGCTATACAGATAAAATCACACACAGAAGCATACACATACACACTCACAAAAAGAGAAAAAGGGAAAAAATATATATATATATATCATTGCTCCAAAAGTCCACCTCCTCAATTTGGGATGATTCGTTGTCTATTCATGTATTCCACAGATGCAGGTACATCAAGTTGATTGGCAGATTTAATCCACTGCTCCTGAGGCTGCTGGGAGAGATTTCCCTTTCTCTTCTTTGTTCGCACAGCTCCCAGGGCTCAGCTTTGGATTTGGACCCACCTCTGCGTGTAGGTTGCCTGAGGGCGTCTGTTCTTCTCTCAGACAGGATGGGGTTAAAGGAGCAGCTGCTTCGGGGGCTCTGGTTCACTTGGGCCGGGACTCATACTGCAAACTCTGTCTCTTGGGCAGCAACTCAAATCTCATTTCAGTTCTTTTATCTTTAGCTGAACTACCTGTGGTTTGCCCTGCTCGTACCTGGTTCAGTAGTCCACCAGAGATTTGAGTCTATACACAGACTCTGGTTCCCCTCTAGCTCTCTCCTCATTCTGAGATTTGCCCCCCTGCCCTTTGTAGTCCAGTAATTGTGATTGCTGCAAACCCTGTGCTCTGGTGTTCAGATCAGAAAGATTGCAGATTTTCTACTGGTACCTTAGCTGCCTCGTGTGGTGTCAGCTGTGGCCTATCTTCAGGCTAAAAGCCATGAGAAACAGGAAATTCACCCCATGCCATTCCCTTCTTAAAAGTGTCTACTCCCTTACAGCATCTGCCTGATTTTACTCATACTCCAATACCTGTCTTTACATAATTGTCTTTTATATTGTGTTCCAGTTTACCAAAAAGAGTGCCTCCCACAATTTACAGTGCAGGAACTAAAGCTTCCTCTTCTATTTCAAAGTCAGTCATGAATAGACATTTCTAGGCTCCCTTTGTTCTCAGCCATCAAATAGCCCATTTAAAAAATTTTTTTCAGCCAATTCAGAGGCTTCCTACATTTATTTTCTCATGTGTCCTTGTGTTTATTCTATGATGGAAAAGCAGAAATGTAGTTTGCAGAGTTCCAGACCCAGCATCACACAGAGGGTAGAGAAGGATGGCTTTGGAGATGAGAGATAATTACTTAATAACTGGCATGGCACCTTGGATGAATCACTCCCCTTCTCTGAGTCTCACTTTTCTCTTTTACAAAGAATTGGGTGTTCAACTGAGCATTATACGCAATATCAAAAGGAAAAATAATGAAAACAACTTTAATCAATCTAACAACTGGTAAAAGAAATGATAGTACAATTAAATGGAGTATAGCATGCTTGTTAAGAATGATTTATTGAAGTTAATGGGAAGTGTTCTTAATGTATTTTTAATATAATGAAATTGTAATGATACATTCTAAAGAGTTAAATAGAATAGTAGGATCCCAGTTTTACTTAAAAATATGTATGACATCCTTTGAAAGAAGACTGAAAGATACATATGAAAAATGTGAACAATTGTCATGTTTCAGAGGTAAGGTTATAGGTGATTTCTTGTTTCTTCTCTATTTTCTTATTTTTCTAAAATGAACGCCATGTTTGTTTCAGGGCAAAACGCTTTTAAAATATCTTTAATCAAAGTGATGGGCTTACTTATCACCAAAGTCCCTTCCAGCTGGAACATTCTGTGACCCATTGATTCATTCAGCATATATTTATCGAGCACCTATCGTATACCAGCCCCCCTACTGGACACTAGAGAGAAGTTAAAGGTGATTAAGATACTGTAACTTGGGCTTCCCTGGTGGCGCAGTGGTTGAGAGTCCGCCTGCTGATGCAGGGGACACGGGTTCGTGCCCCGGTCTGGGAAGATCCCACATGCCATGGAGTGGCTGGGCCCGTGAGCCATGGCCACTGAGGCTGCGCGTCCGGAGCCTGTGCTCCGCAACGGGAGAGGCCACAACAATGAGAGACCCGTGTACCGCAAAAAAAAAAAAAAAAAAGATACTGTAACTTACAATTTACAATCTAGAAGAGAATCAGACACATCTTATTCCTTTCTGAAACCCCAGTCTCGGACTTCTCTGGTGGCACAGTGGTTAAGAATCTGCCTGCCAATGCAGGGGACATGGGTTCGAGCCCTGGTCCAGGAAGAGACCACATGCCGTGGAGCAACTAAGCCCATGCGCCACGACTACTGAACCTGCGCTCTAGAACCTGTGTGCCACAACTACTGAGGCCCACACCCTGAGGGCCCATGCTCCGCAACAAGAGAAGCCAACGCGATGAGAAGCCCGCGCATCGCAATGAAGAGTAGCCTCCGCTCACTGCAACTAGAGAAAGCCCGCGCACAGCAACAGAGACCCAACACAGCCAAAAAAACAAAAAAACCCAGTCTCTGCTCATGGCCCCAAACACAGAGGGTGCCCATTCAATGTTTGTTGAACAAATGTTGACTTTAATCACCTAGCTCAAAATCAAGGCAGAACAGGATACCTGAGACAGGAGATGCTAATGGTGTGAATGTGGGGACAGAGGAGGGTCCAGAGGGAATGAAGGTGCAGAGGGGAGGGGCATGGAGATGGGATGTGGGGATGTGGGGATGTGGGTAGAAGTTCAGACTTGACTGTTTCTGTGTATTGGGCTTAGACGACCTGGAGGGACCTACTAGCTCCCTCCACCTCAAGAAGGATGCTCTTTCCATGGCTCCCAAGTGTACCCAAGGTGATCAGCAATCCCTTGATTACCAGAGGAGGTCAAGAAATCAGGCCTCTCTCTACACAGGTAACCCCTCAGTTCAGCATCCCTCATGGGCAGGAAGGAAATTAGTGTCTCCCGGGCTTGCTTTCCATCTCAGCCAGAGGTTAATGGACAAAGGCAGAATAGCCGCTGTGCGGAGGTTCCTCCCTCCAAGTCCACAGACCCTCCTCCGTGTAGTGCTTCCTGAGGCTTCGGGTGGCCGCCCCTGGAAGAAGGGGAAGACCCATACCCCTTAATTAACAACCTGAGACAAATTGGAAACAGCTGTGAATAATTAGACAATTTAAATGCTGTGAAGGAGGAATAATTTCTGGAGGCTTTAATAAATCTTATGCTGTCTCAGTCCCTATGCTGGACTTGAACTTTTTTTTTCCAGGGGTGAGTTAGCACATTACTCATAAAAGAAACAGTATCCCTTTTGTTTGGCCTGGGTCTGTTTAGTAACAAAAGAGCCTATCGCAATTACGGGAGCAGCTTGGTGACAAAGAAAGTTCCCCGTCTGACGGGGCTTGCACACTCCGTGGTGAGATGGGCAGCAGCTCCCTGACCAAGCTGTCTTGTCCAGTGTGGCTTGATTTCCACTCCAAATGATCTTCATTTTGAATTGGCTCCAGATTTTGGAGGTTGCTGTGGAAATGATAGAGTATATGTTTGCATCAAACAAGAAGGACCTCGGGTCCACACAGGGCTGAACTTCTGCAGGATTCTGAGCTTGTTTTATCCCACCGTATTTCAAAGAGAGAGAGGAAACTCATAATTAAAGAGCAGAAAGGAATAGAAGTGCCCCCTAGATCAATCGCCTTCAAGAGAAGAATCAAGACCCACAAAGAAGAACTGATGTGTCAGAAGCTACTGCTGAATTTGCAGCAGAAACAGATCTAGAATTCAGCAGTCTGCTTTCGATTCTCCATAGCAGTTTTCAGGTGATTGAATAATCAAAATCACTTAGAGGTCCTTTAAAATGTATGTATAGCAGCTGTATGAGCACGGTGTAAAGATTCAGAGTGTGGGCTTTGGGGTCAGTGCTGGGTTGCAATCCCGGCTCTACCCCTTCCTAAAAGTGATCTTGGGTAAGTCACTTCACCTCTTTAGGTCTCAGTTTACTCATCTGTGAAATGGGTATGAAATAGTTTCTAAAGTCTGTTATGAGGACTAATGGGATAAAATCTCATTAAATATAATTGCTTACTACACACAGCTGAGCATGGCTGGGAAAGGTACACAAATGGGCTCTCCT
Organism: Lagenorhynchus albirostris; assembly: GCF_949774975.1. Lineage (NCBI taxonomy): Eukaryota > Metazoa > Chordata > Mammalia > Artiodactyla > Delphinidae > Lagenorhynchus > Lagenorhynchus albirostris. The sequence continues at coordinate 9,750,910 of NC_083095.1, read as the reverse complement.
TGAACTCATGACCCAACCCTCAGGTGATATCTTTGGGCCACTAATCTTTCCTAGAAGATCATTCTATTCCTCTCCTCTTCTCAAACTGCCAGTAGCCCCTCTTCTCTGCTTGATTTCAGCTGATGACCTTGCATTTATTTTCATTCACTAAAACAAAGTTGAAGCAAACAGAAGAGAACTTTCAATCGACCCTCCACGGAATCAACCAATCTATTTATATCCATATACTCTGTTTTTTTCTCCTGTTAAAAAGATGAATGCCCACACTCTGATCTAAGCCATTTCTTCACCTTGTGCTGGATCAAATTTCAGAGGAGCTAAGTTATTTGCTTCAGGTTAATAGCTAGTAAATAGTAGACCTAAAATTTTCATCTTGAACCTTTAAGATACGCTCTAGGAGACCATTTCCTCAGTACCTAGCAGAGAGCCTGGCATAGGGCAGACACTGAGTAAATCTCTGTGATAAATAAGTGAATTAATGACCTATAGACTTCAATGACACCAGTGATTTACCAACTGTAACTCCCTAGCTCTCCCTGCCCATCATCCCAAAAGCAGAGGTCTCAGGTGTATGTAAGGAGATAGGAGAATGGAATCTCTTACATAAATGGCAAAGGAGGCTTGCCACACATCCACCTTCTAGAATTCGGTAGCACTAGTTGAACTTTACGTTCCTCATAAGAGGAATATCCGAAACTAGTACAGGCCAAGTGAAACTTGCAAAGGCCATTTGTAGAGACGATTCCTAATCCAATGGGCATAGGATTCCCATAGGAAACAACTCCTATGAGAGATGAGTTTGCAATCAAAAATTACAAGCCATGTGGGACTTCCCTGGCAATCCAACGGTTAAGACTCTGTGCTTCCAGTGCAGGGGGCACAGGTTCAATCCCTGGTGAGGGAGCTGAGATCCTGCACACCATGCAGCCAAAAAAAAAAAAAAAAAGACAAATTACAAACCATGTGAAGAAATGAATTACCTTAAGGAGAAACAAGAGGATTAGCCACCCAGGAATCAAAGAGGGGGATAATCTAAAAAGTGACTATTTAAAAATATTGCACTGTATCATAATGTCAGAAGCGGTTCTGTCTGGATTCCTTATTCTAAAGGGACTCAACCATCTATAGATCATCAGACCTGGAAAGAAACACTCCATATTTTGCAGCTTCAGTCGTTAGCATACAATTTTTGCAACATCCACAAAGGACGATTATCTACTTATTTTTTCTTTAAATTGCCTCCCTTTAAGATTTTTCAAAAATTTAATTTAAAGAGAAATCATAGTGTTGCATAATACCCACAAAATCATGGGTTTGATGTGCCAGTTAAATATATAATTATTATCATTTAAAAAATACTTGTCCATGTACTAAAAATGTCTCATACACCACCAGTGGTGCACCGACCAATCTTTAGAAAATATTAGGCTAGAGCAACTCCCCCTTTGTTTCAAACCTAAGGAAGTAAAATTTTTCCAGAGGTCAAAGAGCAAGTTCAGGACAGAGCCGGGGCTTGAACCCAGACACCCACCTCTCAGGTGAGGTATTAAATCCTGTGTTCTGCATCATGTCACCACCATTCACATCTTTTTTACATAGCTTTTAAATGTGTTTGCAAAAGTCAGAAATTCTTCTTGCATTTTCCAAAATAAATATATAGATGACCTTAGCAGAGGGAGGAGCTGTTTCCACCAGACATTTATTACAGCTCTGTAAATTAAACCCATATTTATGCATGATAATGAGATGGGAAGTGAGCGGCAGTCCTTCCCAAGTGGAGACACAAGTCTGCGTGGAATGTATCAAAGTAATAATATCACTAAAGTCACAGTTAATTGAGGAGCTCAAAGGGCTTCGGTGATGGAAAGTCATTCCTAACACTTGGAAAGAAATTACATTAAAGGAAGAGGGATTTCCTTCATGACTAAAATATTCCCCATCTATGGGTAAACTGGAGCCTGCTTGTTTTGAACAACTGCAGAGCAAAAGAGATGTTCAGAGCTTTTTTTCAGTTATCTGGGAGCAAAATTTTCAGCCCCATCCACATACTTCAACTCCGTCTCTCCACTCCCACCACTGCTCAATCTATGAACATTCCAGATAAAACATCTCAAGGTAAGTAACCAAACTCCAACTCCATGGAGCATCATTCAACACCCCTGTCAGTCAGATCTCACCAGCCCATCACTTCCCACCATGTGTACTCACTGGACTAACACGTATGCTTGTGTAAGTTATGGAGGTGCCGGCCACTAAAACAAATACCTCCCAGAAGTTCAATGGCAAAGCACAATAGAAATTTACTCCTCACTTCTTTAACAGTTCAATGTGAGTGTTTTGGTTTGGTGGGCAGTTCTTCCATGTGATGGGTCAGGTCCTTTCCATCTTGTTTCTACCATCTTTTGGAACTCAGGATCCTCTAACTCCGGCCATCAGGCAGGGGAAGAGTTCAAGGACATGGTATACCCTTTTCTTAATCATGTCAGCCCAGGAGGTAGCAAACATCACTTGTGCTCACATTCCACTGGCAACAACAGTCATTTGGCACCTTCCAGATGGAAGGAAGGCTGGAATATGCAGTCACTGAGCAAACAATCCTCCTTGCCCTTTTTCCTGCTGCACATTCTCCACCTCTTGAACTCCTATTCATCCTTCAAATACCACCTCTGCTGTAAAGCCATCACTGTTGTCTCAGGCAGAATAACCACATTCTTCTCTGTTAGAAGACACATCAGATATTCAAGCATCAGTATTTTCTGACACCTGAGCCCCCAAGAACTAAGTCTGTGTCTTATTCAACTTTGTGTCACGAGTAGTATTTAGCACTGTTCCTGACATAGGACAGTGGGCATTCAATATATGTTGAATAAATTAAACCAATGCATGTTCATAAGTTTCATCAATAAGCATGTGATGATCATTTCACCACACATACAAATATCGAATCATTATGTTGTACACCTGAAACTAATGTGGTGTAATATGTCAATTACACCTCAGTATAAACAAACAAAAAATATTAAATAAACAAATAATTTGTTAAAAAGTTTGCAAAAACAGCACAAAGAGCGTTCATCATATCCCTTACCTGGTTTCCCCTAAAGCTAACATCTTACAAAACCATAGCACAATTATTAAAACACAGGAAGTTAACATTAGTTAACTATCAACTAAACTAAAGCCCTTATTCAAACTTTACCAATTTCCCCATCCTATCCTTTTTCTATTCCAGGATCCTGACCAGCTTCCCACATTACATTTAATTGCTATTTCTCTTGAGTCTCCTGCAAGCCTCTGACCATTTCTTCATCTTTCCTCAGCTTTTATGAACTTGACACTTTGGAAAGTATAAACGTGTGATTTTGTCAAATGGATATGGCAAAATTCTTGACAGAGATGCTGTTCTAGAAGGACAGGAAACTGAATCCATGTGTCAAAGTTTACAGGCAGGGAAAGGGACGTATCTCTGCCTCCAGAATGTTCACAGTTCCCCCCACCACACCCTGCACGTTGAAGCCGCACCTGAGCTATCTCCAATCCCTCCGTGGACAGAAGTCAGCAGGTGGGAGTCCCGCGAACACTTTCTCCAAAAGTGGTACCTTCGTAAGAACTTTTAAGATAATATGTTGAGATGATGATTGATAAGACTATGATTTTTTTAAAAAGTAGCAGAGGAGGGAGTGTGAAAGCAGGACACTGAGTCACAGACATGCAGTCACGGGGTTTCCCCTTTTAATGGGCCGTGTCCCTGAAACCAGACATACAGACTCATCCCCTTGTGCTGCCATTAGGACCCCCTCCTTCCCCAGCTGCATTCCTTTAATCAGAACCTACTTTGTCTCTGGCTGCTGACACCAAGATTTCCCTTTCCTCCCCATCTCCATACTCACATCCCAGAGGATCAAGGGATTGAGAACTGCCCCCCACCCCTGCCCCCAGCCCCGAGGGCAGCTTCGCTGGTACCAGGCTCAGAGCCCAATGATCCAGTGTGTGGGATCTGGGCCAGACTAGCCTGGATTGGAATTCTATCTGCTGAGAGGAGCTTCTGAACCATAGGATCCAGTTTCCTCATCTGTAAAATGGGATAATAGTAATGGCTGCTCTACGATTTAATTGCAATGGAATTACAGAAGACGGTATATGTAAAGCATCGGACCAGGCACAGGAAGAGCCTAATACACCTGCAGTAGATTATGCCTAGAAAAACTCACCCAGGTGCTTCCTTCCCCTCTTCTTTTTCATTTGTGCCAAAGGGCATGTTTTCCTGCCCCCAGCCCACATCAAACCAGACACAAAAGTCCAGAGATCTCTGGCTAGAAAGCCATCTGAAGATTCTCTGAGGCATCATCTTGGTGGTAGGGCAGACCTTCCCTTTTCAGAGACTAGAAGTGTCTGGGCCCTGGGGGGACAGGAGTTGGGGGAGAGTGGGCATCTTCTGCCGCAGGTCAGCGGACAAAGGCAGGGGGCTTGGAGGACACCCTCACCTCCCCCACTGTCACCACCTGAAGGGAGAACAGCACGCTGACCAAGGTGGACGGTCCCTCTGAGCTGGGAGGCAACGGGGACCCATGGTAGGTATTCTATCGTTGTCATCACCAACAGCCTGTCGTCTCCCTCTGGAGATCATATAAGAATTTGAAGACACTCAAAACTGCAAAAACATCTGGAGTGCAGAAGAGCCACTCTGCAGTGTTCCCCGGAGCAGCACAACATAACCCCCTGGAGGGCTCATTAAAGCACAGACTGCTGGGCCCACCCTGAGTTTCTGACCCAGGAGGTCTGGGTGGGGCCCTAGAATATGCATTTCTAACAAGCTACTTGGTGATGCTGATGCTGCAGGTTTAGGGACCACACTTTGGGAACTGGTGCAGTGGAAGAATTCCTTTAAACCAGTGACTTTTAGCCCGCTGCTTCACATTGTTGGCAGTGCCTTAAAAAAACCACAAAAAACCCATGCCTGGATCTCAACCCCAAAGATTCAGATTTTAAAAGTCAGCATTTGAAAACATCTCCCCAGATGATTCTAATGCGCCTCTAAGGGTGCGAACCACTGTATTAAGGTTACCAATATGCTCCTCCTGGGTTTTACTTTGTCCAAAGATATTCACTCCAAAACCTTTTTTCTTCCTCACATTCTATAAATGATTCTATTCTACAGAATCTTGGAGTCGGTGGCAGGCTTTTTTCCATGATCTCTGTAATCTAAGGAAGTATTGATTTTGCTGGAATTATACCAATGCTTCCTGGTAACTCTCTGATGGTAGGTTTCTCCAGGTCCACAGTGGGAATAACTGTAGAAAACACAGGATGCTCAGGGCTGCACTGGAACTGGGGAAACACACTTGGCTGTGCTAGGAGAAAACTGTCCAGCCCCTCACTTGTGAAGGGGAAAGGAATCCAAGCCTTTACTGGCAATGAGGTGGTGAAATTCCAGAAGTGACCGTCTCAATGTCAAGCAGCAGACTTGGGGGGCAGCAAATTCAGGGCTAGGACGTCAGTGCCCTGTGCTAAGTTTCCCCGAGCTGCTGTAACACATTACCACAAACTTGGCATCTTAAAAACAGTAAACAAATTCTTACGCCTGGAGGCCAGAAGTTCAAAATCAAGGTGTCAGCAGGGCCACACTCCCTTGGAAGGTGCTAGGGAAGAACCGTTCCCTGTCTCTTCCAGCGTCTGGTGGCTCCGGTGTTCCTTGGCTTGTGGCTACATCACTCCAATCTCTGCCTCTATGGCCATGTGGCCTTCTCTCTGTGTCTCCTCATCTGTCTGTTATGAGGACAGCCATCATTAGATTTGGGGTCCACCAGGGTAATCCAGGATGATCTCATCCCAAGATCCTTAATTTAATCCCATCTGCAAAGACACTTTTTCCAAATAATGTCATGTTCACAGGATCCGGGTATTAGGTCCTGGGCATATATTTGGGGGGGGGCACCCTTCTACCCATAGCCTTGGCAGAGGAAGGGTCTGGTCTATACACCCCACGTGATTCCTCACTCACAGCCAGATGTGGAAGAGAACTTTCATGTTCCAGATTTCATAGTCAGTAACTTCCTTGTTTTAGGAGCTGAGAGGAATAAAGATGAGAGCTGGGGAGGGGAGGCAGGCAGAGGGGACTGAACAAGAAGGAACGTGGAGTTCTGGCTCAGCATTGACTCCCAGAGAGCCTGGGTGGCCGATTAACATGAAGGAGACGTGTCCCTATCAAGTTAGGCTGTGTCACCTTCGGCCCTACCGCCCCTCTCTCTGCACTGCGCACCCTCTCCATCCAAAAGACCGAGTCTTGGCATTCCCTGCGATCCCGCCAGGGCTGAGTGGGTCATTCTCTCCCCTGTATCCCCAGAGTCCTGGGTATGGGGAAGCACGTGGAGGTACTGCAGGAAAGCAGAGGGGTACAGAGATTGGACTCTGCTGGAAGGCTGAGTATAAAACGTGTTGAGTCATTGGATAGAAACGTCTCATGAGCGTCAGTAAGATTACTGAAGCATGGGCTTCCTTGGGGGCGCAGTGGTTGAGAGTGCGTCTGCCGATGCAGGGGACGCGGGTTCATGCCCCGGTCCGGGAGGATCCCACATGCCGCGGAGCGGCTGGGCCCATGAGCCATGGCCGCTGAGCCTGCGCGTCCGGAGCCTGTGCTCCGCGATGGGAGAGGCCACAACGGTGAGAGGCCCACATACCGCAAAAAAAAAAAAAAAAAAAAAGATTACTGAAGCAAAAAGAGAGAGGGCTCGCTCCTGTGCTTTCCCCTGGTAGCCTTCAGTCGACAGGGTTGGCTTTATCTGTGAAGGAAGCCATGGAAAATACTTATTCCACACCCTACAGGGTGATTTCCCCTTTTTAAAAAATAAGCAAATTATGCCCCACAAAATCTAACATGAGGCTGTGTAAATTGTTGATTATTTAAAGCCACGAAAATGCCATTTCTATAAATGCTTAAGTCACAGGCTCTGACATTTGGGGCCACCCCATGTTGGACAGAAATGACCAGGACAACCCCTGGCTGAGGTCAGCGTGGGGCTGCAGCTGACTGAGCAGAGCCCGCAGCTCTCATGAAGCCACAGCAGCTGAAGCTCCCTCCTCACACTGGTCTCCAGCCAAGGGAAATCTGAGGGGCCACCACGGGGCTGCCACCCTTGTCATGTAAGCAGGGGCCTTCTTGTACTTGAAAAAAAAAAGCATGAGTCAAAGCTCATGAGGATGGACCCGCAAGATGAGTTCATTCAACTGGGATTCATTCAGGATCATCTGGGGAGTAAGGGGTGAGGTGGGAGAGGAAACAGGAGGCCAGGGCCAAGGCACTAGGATTTTATGCTAAGGGCGGATGAGAAGCAGAGTGGCGTAATCAGATGGATGTTTTAGGAAGATTATGCCACACATGATGTAGAAGCAGTAAAAACTGATAAATCTAATTATGTAAAAAGAAAATTTGTGGAAAACATTAAAATTTCTGCATGGAGAAAAACATGAATAAAGTCCAAACTACAAAGTGGGAAAAAAATATTTGCAAGTCGTATCACAGAGAAAAGATTGAGTTCCTTAATTTCCGAAGACTGCACAAATCCATAACCAAAAGACCAAATTCTGCAAACAAGTGAACAAATAGTTCATAGAAATAAAAATGAGTTTTAAACATATTAAAAGGTGGTCAAACTCACTCTTAATAAAGGGAATGCAAATAAAAGTACGAGATTCCATTTTTATCCACTAAATTTACAAAGATTAAAAACATATTTATATACAAGTTAGTTGGAGGAGGGCAGTAATCTCTACCTTCATGGAGAACAATTGTCAATATTAATTCAGAGTTAATGCAGATATTCTTAACCCAACCACTTATCCACTTCCAGGAACCTGCTCTGTGGCTACATGCATGTACATGGATTTCCACTTGCAACAGGAAAAGTCTGGAAGTGACATAGAGGTCCATTAACACGTGAATAGTGGTTAAGAACATCATTATGGGCTGAATGTGTCCCCCAAAAGATACGCTGAAGTCCTAACCTCAGGACCTCAGAATGTAGCCTAATTTGGAAATAGAGTCACTGCAGATGTAATGAGTTAAGATGAAGTGGAATAGCATGGGCCCATAATTATGGCATCCTTATAGGAAGAGGCAAGACACAGAAAAGAGAACGCCATTGAAGGCAGAGATGCGCAGGGAGAGGAGGCCATGCGACGATGAAGGCTGAGGCTGGAGGGAAGCAGCTGCAAGACAAAGAACGCCAAGAACGGTGGGCCACCAGCAGAAGCTAGGAGAGAGGCATGAGACACGCTCTATCCAGAGTCTCAGAGGAAGTGTGGCCCTGCCGACACCTTGATTTTGGACTTCCAGCCTCCAGAGCTGTGAGAGGATAAAATTCTATTGTTTAAGCCACACTTAAAGTTTTTGGTACTTTGTTACAGTAGCCTTAGGAAACTAAGACAGACACAAACTCTGGAGCTGGACCGCCTGGGTAGCATCCCTGCTCTGTCACTGACTGAGCTTAGTTTCTCAACTTCTCTGAGCCTCTATTTTCTCATCTTTAAAATGGAAATAACAAGCAACATATATCCTAGGGTTGATTTTAGATTGAATAAATGAATGCCTGAACTCTTCAACAGAACCTGGTGCATAGAATACTACTATCTCAGTGTTCACTAAATACAAATAGATACATTTTCCAATAAGATAGAGCAGGTGTATACAGGAAAGTACTATGGAGGGCTTAAAAGAATGCTGTGGATCTAACGCACTGAAATGGAGTGATCCCAAAGGTATACTAAGGAGGAGAAAGTATTAGTAGGGAAGAACTCCATATTGGATCAGTTTCTTTTACTTTAACCTTTGTATTCTATTGCTCTTGCTACAAGAATGTTGCCTATAGCCTGGAATATACATGATATCCCATTCTCAAAGCTGTGACCTTTAAAGGTATAACACTTTTCCATTCATTTAAAGATACGAAGTTGCAGAACAGAAAATAACGTTTGTCTTGTTGGAGGTTTACAGGAATATCGTGGTGGGACCTACCTGGGCAGCTGCAGGAAAAAGGATTCCAGCACCAAGAAGACTGCAGCAACCAGCCACACGCCCTCCCCTTTTAGTATAAAAGAAGGTTGAATTCTAACTTGGGGAAGATGGTTCTTTGGGACACTAGTCCACCATCTTCTCGGTCTGCTGGCTTTCCAAATAAAGTCTGAATTCCTTGCCCTCACAACTTGTCTATCAATTTATTGGCCTGTCATGCAGCGAGCAGTACAAGCTTGGACTCAGTAACAAAAGCAAGGGGCAGGGCAACACATAATAAGGTGCTGCCATTGAGGTAGGGACAGGCAGAGACAGTGGTTCTATATTATATGCACTGACTGCCTTTGGAGGTAACTGTCAACTGTAGGGGTCCCTGGAGGGGCATCTGTGGGACTTGGGAACAGGGTAGGAGGGTACCCAGTCTTTCCCGCATTCTTCATACTCTCTGAATTTTGAGTCTTGTGCATGTATCACCTCTTTATAAATTAAATGAATACAAAATTTTAAAGAAAGGAAGACCATACTGTCAACAATGGGAGGCGGGGGGACCAGAGCTCAGCGACTGGCTAAGACTCAAGGTCAATATTCAACTGGGAGATGATTTAGTCCTGAACATGGGCAGTGGGTGAGGAGAGACAAGCAGGAATTAGAGGCATATCCAGAGATGCTGAGGACATGGACTCACGGAGATGTGAGGGAGAGGGAGACCTCAGGATGGCTCCAAGGACGCTGGCTTGGACCATAAGTGGACGGATGAGCCGTCTGCTGAGATGCAGAGTGACAGAAGAAGCCCAGCTAACTTTTCTTGCCTAAAGCAGGAGGTGGGTGGTGGGGAGAGTAGAAAGTATTCACTTTGGAAAATACCTTTTATTTCATTCTCTATTCTTATCTGGTCTCTATTCCCATTTGTTCTCTACTCCATCTCAGGAACATGGACCCCTATGTATTCTAGAAAGGAAATTCAGCTCGGACAGAACCATGCTTGTCTCCAAGCCCCACCACAGCTGTGTGAGGTTGGACAAGTCACAACCTCTCTGAACTTCATGGTTAAATGAAGTCATAGGTAAAGGCAGAGTGTGAGGGCTACTGGAGGAGACTGACAATGAGACTGATTCCAATAGTAATCGTTGTCATAGATAGCAAATGCCTTTTTTCCTCTCTGAGAATTTCATATGGATATGTAAGCAGGTTTATCTTTAAACCTGCTTCTGTTACAGTAAAAATGAAAGTTGTTTTTTCCTCCTGTAAAAGGGATCCTTTGGATTCTAAATAAATAGATTCTGGAATTCAGGGTTTTGTTTAAAATGGGCAAATCCCAGGAGTCTGCATCTGCTCCCAGAGCCTCCGGTCAGAGGTGTCTCTATGAACGACACGCCAGGCGGATAGGCATCTGTCCTCGGACAGGAGAGGCTGGGAGCTGCCCCGCCAGCTGGCAAGAGTGATAAGAGCATCTACCGCCCCTTTCTGGGCGCTGCCCACACACACTTCCTATGAGTGACCTCTGTGCTAAAGAGCTTTACTAATGTCCTTGCCTTGAATTCCAACTGCAGCTAACAAGGTATGTCTTGTAATTCCCAGTTCACAGATGGAAACATGGGGACTTGGAGAAGTTAAATGATGTGTCAGAAGCCACAAAATCCCACTAAAGGGCTAAAGCCAGGACTTGAACTCGGCTGTGTTGGAGTCTGTTCTCCTGATCTCTACATTATACTTGCTCCTCAGCTTGTTTCCAGTATGATACACTCGCTGTGTGAGCGCGGGCCACATTTCCGAGGTGGAGGCCCAGTTCCTGCTACTATATCATGACAGTGGGGGGAGACGAGGAAAGGTCCGGGAACAACCCCTCCCTGCCTCAGGCCTCCCGCACACATTGGATTCAATCACCAATTTGCATGGGATAAAGAGGCTCTGATCAGCTGTTTCTGTATCCTTCACCCTTCCTCAGAATTACATCAGCCGGCCTTCCACAGTATATGCCCCATGGAACACCAATCCTTCCAGCTGCCTTCTAGGGAAGCAAGAGAGAAGGGGTTCTGTGATTTAGTGAGTTTGAGAAACACAGCCTACTATAACTCTGTTCGGCAAATTCATGAAAACGATAGTGGGTTAAGGGCTTAGAGAAGAACAGCAAGAAAAACAAAATGAAGGGAAGCAGATTAACCACATTTAAAGCAGTGTGTCTCCGTCTTATCCCACTAAGAACCCCTAATACCAGGCTTCCGGGGAAAGCCTCAGGTAGCCACTAGCTCAGGCAACTGCTCCCAGCCCCTTTCTGAGGCTCTCTGGGGCGGCTGGGAGGAACTGGTGAGAGCTGGCCCTGGAGGTGGGGTGAAGGAACTGTCACCTGGCCCCAGGGCCACAGCCCACAAGTGGCTAAGGCTCTGCTGTTTCTAATGGTCGGACACCACGTGATCAATTACTAAGGGGCAGGATACAGGGGCAGAAGAGGAGGTGAGGCTCCGCCCTAATGGGACTTGGCTGGTTACCAGATCTTCACAGCGGGCCGTGGGTGCGCACTGCCCCATACCGTGAGTAAGCATCACCCAGGCCCTTGACACACGGTCCAGGCTGCCCCCAACCCTTGTGGGCCCGACCCAGAGGCTGGGCCTTGCACCTGGCTCTGCCTCGGAAAGTGCAGTCACCCATCTATTTGTAGCTTTATTTCATGGCCTGTATGTGTCTCTGCTCTTTAAATTCTCCTTGGAGCCAATAATATCTTACCGATTGCCTCATTAATTACGAATTAAATGAAATCTCTGACATGTTCTTTTCATACTTTTATTTATATTTACATTCATTTTATTTTTAAAAAATTATCTTTGATACTATGTATAAAATAGACAACTGATGGGAACGTACTGTATGGCACAGGGAACTCTACCTAATGCACTGTGGTAACCTAAATGGGGGGGAAGTCCAAAAGGGAGGGGATATCTGTATGTGTGTGGCTGATTCATTGTTGTGCAGTGGAGGCTAACACAACATCATAAAGCAACCATACTCCAGTAAAAATTAATTTTAAAAATCATCTTTAACATTCCCACTTATACAGTTTTCTAAAACTCTAAACAGAATACCAGCCCCCTTTTTCCCTTGATTTCTTTGCTGAGTTCTCTTTCTTATTTCTTGACTTAAACATGTGATTTTTATTTTCTTCATTAACAATGAGACGTATTTTATGTTACAGACTTGCATCTGCAATAGGAAGAAAAATGACTTCCCCCAAATCTTCACTCCTAATTCCCAGAACCTGTGAGTATTATCTCGTATGGCAAAAGATGTGATAAAGCTAGGGCTCTTGAGAGGAGGAGCTTATCCTGGTTTATCTAGGTGGGCCCTAAATGCCATCATTTGTATTCTTTCAAGAGTGACACCGAGGGAGATTGAATACAGACACACAGAAGAGCAGGTGATGTGAAGACAGAGTCAGAGGATGGAGCCATGCAGCCTCGAGATCACTGGGGCAGCTAGAAGAGGCTCTCCCCTGCAGCCCACAGAGAGAGCACTGCACTGCCAACACCTTGATTTCACACTTCTGCTCTCCAGAACTGTGGGAGAACACATTTCTGTTAAGCCACCAGCTTTGTGGTAGGTTGTCACAGCAGCCGCAGGAAACCAATATCTCATCTAATAGACATTTGGCCTTGTTGCGTGGATTTCCATGTATTGGTTGGTCATTTTCAATATTTTCTAGGTAGCCTCCAATTGAAGCTTTTATTGATGGGTATTGACCTAAGAGATATTTAGGAGAAAATTGTGTTCCCTTCTTTTTAAGTGGATTTTGTTAGGTTCTGCTGATGATGATGATTAGAGTGTTATTTTTGGCATTCTGAATTTGGCTTGTGCTTCCTTTGCATTTATCCACATTTTTATCATGGTTTAAATTTATCATCAATTTTTTTAATATTCATGGGATTAGAAAAGTTGTAGAGCAACTTGTAAGGTGTAATAAATACATTTTTGCCTCATCCACATTCCTGTTTTTACCTACTTAATCTTAAAGGACTTCTTCTTAATGCTAAATTCTCCTACTTTTATTATGTTTGTGATCATTTCTCTTTGTATTATTGCTTTCTAAATTTTAATACTATGCAATTCATCCCATACAACTTTGTGATTGTTTTGTTTTCTTTATATACTTTATCAATTTATAGAAACCAAAATTTAGCCTTTGTGGTTTTTTGTTTGTTTGTTTTGTCTTATGAGTGCTTGAAAAGGGCTTTGAAAATACTTTTTCTTCAAAATTTTGAGCCACTTTCTTTTACATGTGCCTCATGGAAACAATACATAGCTGAATTTGGGGTTTTGTTTATTTTTTTGTCCAATCTTGGAGTAAGCATGAGGTGTAACCCATTTACATTTATTGTCATAACTGATACTTTTGCTCTTGTCTTCATCACCTTGTTTTATAAGATACTGCTAATGATTTATTCTTCTTTCTTTTGTTTTGATTTTTTTCTTTTGATTAGGAGTTGTACATACCATTTTTATTTATTTATTTATTTTTAATTTATTTATTTTTGGCTGCGTTGGGTCTTCGTTGCTACGTGCGGGCTTTCTCTAGTTGCGGTGAGCTGGGGCTACTCTTCATTGTGGTGCACGGGCTTCTCACTGCAGTTGCTTCTCTTGTTGTGGAGTACAGGCTCTAGGAGCACGGGCTTCAGTAGTTGTAGCACGTGGTCTCAGTAGTTGTGGCTCGCGAACTCTAGAGCGCAGGCTCAGTAGCTATGACCCATGGGCCTAGTCGCTCTGCAGCATTTGGGTTATTCCCGGACCAGGGCTTGAACCCGTGTCCCCTGCATTGGCAGGCCGATTCTTAACCACTGCGCCACCAGGAAAGTCCTACATACCATTTTAAAATCTTCTGGACACACTGGTACTCACCTACAGCTTCAAGAAACCATCTCTCACTGTTTTACTCTTGGGATAAGCCCTGGCCTCCTTTTTATTTGTTCATTCAACAAATGTTTAATGGATGCACTATGTGCCAGGCAGGTGCAGGCCCCAGGAATCAGAGACAAGCACAGATGGTTTGATAAAGGAGAGAGAGACCCTAAGTAAGTAATCATCAATAACTGGATAAGTAATTATTGTGATAACCATATAGCTGCCTTCAAATTCTACTGATGTAGAGCAGTTGAAAGGAAATATAACTTGACTCGCTCGCAAATACATCCCTGTAAATAGAACATCTCCGTAAGGTCTGGGTTTCCTCTTACAAGCAATGCTGCTTTCTGGGAAAGGTGAGCTGCACACAGACCCTTAGCAGCATTTTGGAATCTCTCCTCTTTCTGCTAGAATCCATTTCTGACCCATGCCTGGCACCCTCCCCGAACTACCAGCTGGTGCAGGGTTTTCTGTTTCTATATCTCATGCCCATTTCAATAGGAACCAGGAGGAAAGAATCACAGTCCTTGCTCTTTTTTAGGAAGATGGTAAGTTTTCTCTTCCATGTAGCCCCAGAAACTAGCACAGCAACTAGCCATTGAAATAGTGACTTAACCAGTACCCTTTGCTCTAAGCTGCTTCAACTTTCGAGAAGAAGAGAGGACATAGAAATGTATACATTGTCATAGTCCTGACTCTGTCCTTATGTGACTAGGCAAGCCTGAGAGACTCCCCTCACCCTCCAAGACTTGGTTTTCTTCCCCATCCTGCTGTGGCAGGACAGATGCAGTGCCCACAGTTGAGCAGCATAACTGTCATAAGGTGTCCAATCACATCTGCCCTTACTTGTCAAGAACTCCCTAACGGCTGCCTGCTGCCACACCCTGGCCTCAGGGCTGGAGCCTTCCTAAAGAAGATGAGGTGCAAAAAAAAAAGAAGACCTAATGACTGCATTAGGTCTTCCCTGCTGTGCACAGGCTTTCTCTAGTTGCAGCAAGCAGGGGCTACTCTTCGTTGTGGTGCGCAGGTTTCTCATCGCAGTGGCTTCTCTTGTTGCAGAGCACAGGCTCTAGGCACGCAGGCTCAGTAGTTGTGGCACGTGGGCTCAGTAGTTGAGGCTCACGGGCTCTAGAGCGCAGGCTCAGTAGCTATGGCACACAGGCCCAGCCGCTCCGCGGCATGTGGGATCTTCCTGGACCATGGCTTGAACCCATGTCCCCTGCATTAGCAGGCAGATTCTTAACCACTGCGCCACCAGGGAAGCAGTCAACGGGTCAGAAATGGAAGCCCATGGGCCTCAGGTCTTGCCCTAGATCTGGGCGCAGCAGCAGAGGAGGCCGTGGGGGCAGGAATTGACATTCACTGGGAGAAACAGTGAAAGCGAATTCAGGAGACATCCAGAAATTCCACAGCAAGAAATAGATCTAGAACCAGAGTTACCTGCCAGGCCTCCAGGGAGACAAGTGGTTGGGAGAAGAGACTGTACCAGAAGTCAAAGAGGTTGAGTGAGTCTTGTAGGCGCATGCAGGCGCATGGACCCTCTATGACAGCTGGAGCAGACAGTCTTAGGGCCGCGCCCTGATGCTGTGGTGCCCTGACCCTGATTCATCCTGTCGTTCTGGGAAACAACTTCAGGACGAGACCACCATGGTTTCCGCTTCAGCCCTCCACTGTGATCAATCGTTGTAACTAAACTTTTCCAGTGACTGCTGATGCCAAACTGCAGTTTCCCAAGAGGCCCACCCACAAGGAAGACTTTATGGATTTTGGGATCCAACCAAACCCACTGGGGCCAACTACAGGGCCAGATCCCGGCAGGGGGAGCAAAACCCCAAGAGAGGGAGTCCCCGTGGATGGTGTGGGAAGAACAGGAGGGTTTTTGAGACTCAGCTCGGCTGTAACAGCTCAGTCCACACTCTGGCCCCTCCGCGGCAGGGCCCCCAGCCTACCTACCCTGCAGCCAACAGGGCTTGCAGAGAACGTGAGTGTCAACTCAGTCACTGCCTCTGTCCCACCTCTGTCAGCATCTCTTCTGTCACCAAGGGAGATGGCCCGCCATCCATCTCAGTCTTGCGGACAAATGTATTCAAAGAACTTCAGCTCTGGGGTAGGCACGAGGAGGCAGGAAGGAGAAAAGTTCACCTACATAGTGTCCAGCTCTGCCTTCCCCCACATGTAGTACCTAATAGGAGGCACCCTTCGTAAGGAGAGTTGGCTGCTGGCTAAGATTTTCCCTTTTTCTTTTTCTTCTTTTTTTAAATCTGGTGTTTATAATTCCAATTGGTGTAAAATTTCCTGATGCTTAACACATCACATTACTGACACTTTTGAATGAATGACTCATTCCCGAATAATTGACCAGGTTTGTAATTTGGGAAGTAAAAATCTCATTTACGAGTCCCTCGAGGGGAGGGTCTATATTGTTGTGCATAAAAAGTAGATAAATCATAAGAGCAAAATCTGCAAACATTCCCATTAGCCTTTGTCCTTGCATTAAGGCAGCGCCTCTTAAAAGCGCACAGCTGCCTAGAATCACCAGAGTGCTTGAAAATCGGACCCTGTTTTATCTTGATGGTAAAATTACATGTTGGTCACCGTAATCCTATCTGCGTCCAATGGGTCGGCCATTCTCCGAATCCCCCCTGTCCCAGCCCGGCTTCTCAATCCAGTTCAAACCATCCAGGCCACACTGACTTTGAGTGCTTTGTGGCCAAATGTGGAAACTCATCAAGCAGAAACACTCCCCAGTTAAGCCAGATTCCATCACAAGGAGCACCCACAAATAATAAATAGGTGCATTGCCGATTTAGGGTTCAAGAAACCCACAACATGATGCTAATAAGATTTGACAAGGGGATTTTTTTTTTTTTTTTTTTAGTGGTTGAGAGTTAACTATTATTATTTTGTTTTAACTACACACATGCACTCCTTTTTAAGCATATCTATTTTTAAGAACCAAAAAGTACATATGGAACCGAAAGGCAGACTCGAGCCTGCACTCTTTGGTGCTGAACTCTAATTGTATTTTTATGTGCTGTGGATTTGAAATCTAGAAGTCCTGGGATTTTAAGCCTCAGGTCCTTTTCCCACTTTTCCAGAGAACTGTAAATTAGTTTAGTATGCTTGAAAGAACCCCTAATTTTAACTGCTCTTGTTGACATATCAACTTGAGGCCGCACAGAGCTGGGTTTGGGACTGTTGCCCTTGGTTTTGTAGTTACAGTGCATTTTAAGGGCCTGACAGGTCCGGTGCTAAGATGTTCTGAATTAGATTTGAATTACAACCGCTAAATGCCCCTGTCAAAGATTGTTAGGCCTGACACTAGCCATATACCGTGAGCTGACTGTTCTGATGCAAGGCCGGCGGCTTAAACAAAGACATGCCCCCAAGTTTCATTCCGAATTGTCAAAATGTAATTGAGTTAAAAAGAGCAACTACAGCATAAGAATTGCAATCTTTGCTGCTTCTTTTCACTTTGAAATAAATCCAGGGGACAATTTAGCTGCATCATAGGCGCAAAATGAGAAGAGCGTTTTCTACCAAGATGCCGTGTGCTTAAAAAATAAAACTCCAGACCCGTTCCTGTATTGCAGGATCAGAAGAGCCAAAGACCTTTTCAAATACCTTTCAGTTGTGGACTTAGTCCTTCCCAAATGAAAGGAATAAAAACAACCAGCCAGACAGTTGACCCGGCCGTGCCAGGTATGTGGTTGTCACTCAACAAATATTGGTTCATGGAAATGAACAAATGAATTTTAAGGTCATGGGTAGAGAGATGGGACGTCGGAGTCGGGCAGCCTGGCTTGGATCCCCTTCCTGCTGCCAGACGTGTGACTCGACCAATGGTTTGTCTTTTCTGAACCTCATTACCCTCATTGGCAAAGCTGAGGATAGCCAAGCCTACATCCTCGCGTGTTAACTGCGACCATGACTGTTAAAGCACATTACAGTCACTTGATACGTTTTCTTTCCTCTCTTCAAAAGATCACCCACAGCAAGGTTTCAGGATGCTGTTCTGGGGACTTCCAACCAGAAGCCATAGAGGAGAAAGGCCTGGAGAGGCTGGAACGCGGGTGCCCAACTCAAAGGCTACCAGGCAGCACATCTACATGGGAAGCTGCTGGGGCCATGTAAGGAGTGGTGGAGATCGTGATGGCTGAAGAACACCTGCTCCATCTAAAATTTCCCAAATTCGAATTTCAAATACCTGGGCCAGAGCAAATTTAGCTGCCAGTGGATTCAGCCAGGGGCCAATAGTTCATCCCTAGAAGACGCATATCTTCTTATATTTAAGGGAAGGCAGCTGGTAGAGTAGAACTTGGGTTGTTAAATAAAATATAGGATGCCCAATTAAATTTGAATGTCAGGTAAATCATTTATTAGTATGTGGACCTCCTAAATATCACATGGGCGTATTTTTAAAGTATTCGCTGTTTATCTGAATTTAAATGTTGTTGTTGTTGTTCCTTTTTTTTTTTTTTTTCTTTCTCTAATTTTGGCAGTGCCTGTTAGAAAAAGCCTGGAACTGGGAATCTAAAAAGACCAAAGCTGAAATCCTACTGCCCCTTAGTAATGCATTTCACCTCCTGGAGTCCAGGCAGAAAAATGGTAACACTGGTCCTGACTCACAGGAGAGGGAAAAAGACAGCGCGTTGCCATAGGTCTTAGGACGCTGTGGGAGGCTCTGCTGAGGTTCACTGCTGCTGCTATTTCATAACTGGTGAGTGCCATCAGAATGCACAGCACAGGGAGCTCAGCTTGGTGCTCTGTGACCGCCTGGAGGGGCGGGGTAGGGAGGGTGGGAGGGCAGGAGACGCAAGAGGGAGGAGATATGGGGACATATGTATACGTATAGCTGATTCACTTTGTTATACAGCAGAAACTAACACACCATTGTAAAGCAATTAAACTCCAGTAAAGATGTTAAAAAAAAAAAATGCACAGTGCAACAGGGAGATCAGCTTGGGGCTCTGTGACTGCCTGGAGGGGTGGGGTAGGGAGGGTGGGAGGGAGGGAGACGCAAGAGGGAGGAGATATGGGGACATATGTATATGTATAACTGATTCACTTTGTTACACAGCAGAAACTAACACACCATTGTAAAGCAATTATACTCCAGTAAAGATGTTAAAAAAAAAAAATGCACAGTGCAAGAGGCTGTTTCATTAGCCGAGTGAGAAGTCCCTCCCTCCCTTGTGAAGAAAAGTACGCAGTGTCTCGACTACACATGTATTTCTTAGCAGGGATGGAAATAGCAAGTTATCGTATTGCATAGTTGGATTCTTGGACTTGGAACAATGAGCACAAATCTGGCAGCTTAGCATGAAAAAAAAAATACCCCGAAGAAGACGTTCCAGTGGCTTGTTTGGGGGATCCCCCAACCAGGGACGAGAGAGTGTGATGAAAGATGAGGTCCTCCGCCTGCATCTGGAAAGACCATTTTGTGCTTCATTAGGGAAAAGCCGGAGGCGCCCAGGAATGCTGGCCCTGGCAAGCGGACAAGGAGAGGGAAAGAGCAGGTAGCAGACAGGGACAGAGAGTTCGCTAAAGCTGGAGGGCTTCGACTGGCCTTAGCCATTGACGCGGAGGACTGGGGCCAGCTGCCCTCCTTTTAGGCTGCAGAGAAATCTCTTCCATGCTCTAAAATAAATAAATGGAAGGAAAATTAATAATTTTTGTGCGTCATGCATAAAGCCAAAAAGCAAAAATATCCTCCTTTTTGCAAAAAGCGGGAAATGCTGAAATGATGAACTACGTGTCTGAAGTTAACCTACTGACGCGTCCCGTCAGATAAACAGGCTCTTATGAAAGTAAATTATTTCTCGGTTGAGAGAAGATTCAGACTGACCAAGGAGAAGGAGACATTTGTCTCCAGGCCCATCAGCTCCAGCATTTAAGCCACAGGTTGGGGGGAATGAGCTCAACGAGACACCCCTTCGCCCCTTCATTAATTTCCAATTCCATTAAGAAGCCGATCTGCTCTGATCGGCCCCTTCGCCCCCACTTCCAGCGGCCTGATTTCGGATGCAAGTTACAGCTCTGGAGTTCAAGTTGCTGCCGCTTAAGAAGGCTTATTTTGACACAGTAATTACAGGGCTCGAACGATGCTTTACATTAGAGTATAAAACACTCATTAAATTAAAATTCTTCCATGAAATCATGAAAATAAACAGTCTGTCCAAACTGGCATCAACAAATTCACAGGGCGTCTCTGCGTTTTCTCAGGCCCAGGCTGCATTTAACCATGAAGTGTGAACGGCTCACATTCCTCTGAAGGCCGCATTCTGCTTCTTTTTAAGATTATTGCTTTAATTGTTTTTACAACTTGTAAGATTTTAAAGCTATTAAGCTTCAAAGTTGGGGGGGTGGGACAACTTGAAATGGGGACCCTTGTACCCTGCTCAGCTTGCTGGTGGGGGACAGGTCACCCCTCCTAGCCCCAAGCCGATTAAAATGGAACAATTAAAATGCAAGGGATAAGAGGGGATGGATAATTTTTGCACAACCCCTTGAAGGATAGAAAATAAACCACACATTTCAAGGGTTTTAGACAGGAGAGGAGGCAGGAAGAACATCAGGGCAGCATGGTTTGGTGGAAAGAGCAGGGGACTTAGAGCCAGCCGACTGGACATGAACTTGGCAACTGGCTTTTCTGAGCTCACTTTCCTTATGTATAAAATGAAGCGTGATGTGGTAGCTATGCTCTATAAATGTCATCACAAACACTGAGTTAGCCAACATCGAACCATTGCTCTTGGGAGAAACATAGGGTCAGTCTCCCGAGAGCCTCTGATCACAATATTTTCATCAACTGATCAACACGTAACCTTGTTTTATGTGTGTCTCTGTTTGGAGACACCTTATTTAATAGGTATTGCTGACTCATCAACATTGAACTCACGGCCAGCGTAACTCACATCTGAATTAATGCACGTATTTTCTCAGTAAGACACATTACAGCCTTCTTGACCTTGACAGCATGACGCATGGGGGCCACTGTAACAGGGATATCACCAACAAAAGGTGCAAAAATGCAAAAAATAGAGCGCTAAATAGACTGCAACCAGGACCCTTGTTTCCAGCCCGTGAACAGAACCTGGAAAGCAGAGCATTGCCTCGTTCAACCTCGGGTGTGAATATCCACACATTAGGTGACCCAAAGGTTTCACTGCTCTGTGCATGCCCATGGAAGACTTCCAAAGCACCCCCAAGTTTGACTCGGGGTTTCAGGTAAATTTTAGCACAGAGGCAGAGTCACATATACAGACTCCACGAATAACGAAGGTTGATGGTACTCGATAGGCATGCAAAGGGGGGTTTCTTAAAAAGAGAAAAAGGGAAGGTAGACACTTTGCCTTCCTAGCCGGGGCTTCAGGGAATGGAGTGGAGATGACACAGTGTCACCTGTATCAGGAAGAATAAACCTCAGTACTGCTCCCTGCCACCTACAGAGACTGGAGGGACACGAGTTGTGACAAACAGTTTGTTCAAGTTGCAGGAAAAACAAATTTTAAGACGCAGGGTCTCTAGTAGCTTGTTTAGCAAAATATGTTGATGGGCCAAAGGCTTTGTCCAATAGGTGGGGGGGAGAAGCTCTAGAAAGAGGACAAAATTGAAGCAGGGATTGTTCAAGGTTTCTAAGGTATTCAGAGAACGTGGCAAGTAGGTGGGAGGAGAGCTGTGCAAAGATGTCCAGTATGGCTAAGTTCTCCTGATGAAGATGCAGCCTCCCCTGACCAACCCGTATTCCATTGCAAGCTGTGTGCATCACTGTGCTGCCAGGGCTGCAGGTTCCATGTGCTCGAGCTCCCATACCTAGGGGGATTTGGGGGAAAAACAGGTTGCAGGAGGGACCAAAGAGAATGGACCAGAACACAGGAGGTAAGTTGGGGGAAACATGGAGAAGCTGCTAGAAGCAGAGCTTAGAGTTGGTGAAGATGAGGAGAAACATACACTCTAGACAGAGAGCCTCCAGAGAAATTGGTTGGAGCACGCTGATGGGGGTCCCCTCACACATAGGGTAGGGGTTCAAGCCATTCCCCTTTGACTGTTCAAAGGAAAGGGGGCCCCAAAAGCAGTATTAGGAAACACCCAAGAGGCTAATACTTGGGTGGCTACGAAGATCTAAAATAATTTATCCAAAGTGCTCAGAACATAATGGAGCTTAAAAAAGAGTAATGTAGGCATAACGGTTACAAATAAAATGTATTGCCTTTAAATTCCCTGGAGGTCCAGTGGTTAGGACTCCACGCTTTCACTGCCAAGGCCCCAGGTCTGATCGATGGTAGGGGAACTAAGATCCCGCAAGCTGCGAGGCATGGCCAAAGGGAAAAAAACATGTATTGTCTTTCCTTTACCTCCAATTCTCTCCCCTGCCTCTCACAGTATGACAACTCCTCAGAACAGAAACTGAGTCTTTGTCATTTCTGGATCTGCTGTGCTTAGAAGGAGGCCCGGTACACAGTAGGTACTCAGGAAACATTTATCAAAAGCAGAAAATGACCATGTATTACATGAAGACCATCACCTGCCTTCTGAAAGGAAGCGTTGCTGTGATGGGAAGAAATTTGCAGGGCCCACAGCCTGGAATAGATGCCCAGTGTCTCCAAAGCCAGTACCAGAAAATAACCTGGCTCCCCCAGGGTCCCAGACTTTCCAACCAGGGCCATGAGGAGCCCCAGATGGCTGTTGGGTGTGCTCTGGGAACCAGGGGGACAGGTCAAGCAGAGGGAAGACCAAGCAGGCCTGGTTCAGGAAGCCCCATTCAACATATTCCACCAGCCAAGCAGCAAAGCTAGAAGTTTCTTAGATTATTCAAGGTAGTATTCAACAAAACAGAGATCTTTGTTTTAAAAAAAATAAATAAAGCACACATTTGCACACTGCTTATAGCTGATCACTTAATAATGAAGAGAAGAAAACTGAGATTCAGAGTGAAAGGGACTTGACCAACCTCACGAAACAAGAAAGGTACAGACGTCAGCCCCAAAGCCAGGCTCCACTATCCATTATACCTCCTGGCATATGTCCATTTAAGTATGCCTTCCTTATATTAGTCAGGATGAACTAGACCAGGCTGCTGTAACAAACAAGCCCCCAGATCTCTGGAGCTTAACCCAAAACTTGGTTGCTCACTCACACAAGCTCCAGTGCAGCTCTGGGTGATTCTCCAGCACAGCCATCCTCCATGCAGTGACTCAGGATTCAGGATGTGTCTTTTGTGTGGCTTCACCATCTCAACATTCTGTCCTCCTCCATCATCAGGGAGTCCAGGGAGGACCAGACAGGAGAATCAGTCACACAAGAGCTCTTCCTTGCCTCCACCTAGAAATGTCATGCACCACTTCCTCTCACACTTCATTGGCCAGAACTCGTCACATGACCCCACCTCCTTGTGCGGGGGCTGGGAAGTGTGGTCTTCTTATGCCCAGGAAGGAAAAAAGAACCAGATATCGGTTCTGACCAGTTGTGAGTTTTTTATTCAATCCCTAGGAGAGTAGAAAAACCCTGGGACCTGGAGTCAGCAAACCTGAGTTCAAGTCCTGGTTCCACCAGGTTGTGACATGTGATCTCAAGCAAGTCAGTAGAGCATCCTGAACCCCAGGCTTCCCTCAAGTGGGTGCAATAGTCATACTTACCTTCTCTCAGGAATATTTTGAGGTTCAAAGGACTGAGGCATATAAAGTTGATTTGAAAGTTGTAATGAAGTCTACAAATGTTATTTATTTTAATCATTACCAAAAGGTTAGGCCCTTGTCAGAGCTAAGCCAGAGAATTGTTAAACCCAATGAAACCACATAATTAACTCTCAGATGAGTATACACTTGACAAAAAGAACCAGTGCAGTGCATAAACAGTACATGCCTATGGAGGCCTGAGAAAGATCCAGAACTGGAAAGAACTGGGAAGATCGTCTCCTTCCTGCTTCTCATTGTATGTGAGACTGCACCTATCATTCCAATCCTGTCACTAAAATTATAAATACCTTTGCAGACTTAGGAGGATTCACTGAACCCAACTTTTTTTGGTTTTGCTCATAATCGGCATTTAATGTTTTTATTTTTTTAATTGAAGTATAGTTGATTTACAATGTTTCAGGTGTACAGCAAAGTGATTCAGTTATATTATACATATATGTTCTTTTTCGGATTCTTTTCCATTATAGGTTATTACAAGATATTGAGGTCTTTGTTGTTTATCTATTTTATATATAGTAGTTTGTATCTGCTAATTCAATTCCTAATTTATCCCTCCCCACTTCCCCTTTGGTAATCATAAGTTTGTTTTCTATGACTGTGAGTCTTTTTCTGTTTTGTAAATAAGTTCATTTGTATCATTTTTGTAGATTCTGCATGTGATATAATATGATATTTGTCTTTCTCTGTCTGACTTACTTCACTTAGTATGATAATCTCCAGGTCCATCCATGTTGCTGCAAATGGCATTATTTCATTCTTTTTGATGGCTGAGTAGTATTCCATTGTGTATATATATCACATGTTCTTTATCCATTCATCCCTGGATGGACACTTAGTTGCTTCCATGTCTTGCCTATTGTAAATAGTGCTGCTATGAGCATTGGGGTGCATGAATCTTTTTGAATTAGAGTTTTTGTCTTTTCTGGATATATGCCCAGGAGTGGGATTGAATCGAACCCAAGTTTTAAAATCATCATTTGACACTTTCTCCATCTTGTTCATCCTGGAACTTCTTGTAATGCTTAGCTGTCAGCAAAATGCAGTTGTGATGGAAAAAACATGGATGGGATTCCGGGCTGTTGAGCATAAATTGAGATAGACACACGCATACCTTGCTGGTCCGGACGTGGATCAGAACAATTTTTTTTTTTTGGCCGTGCCACTCGGCTTGTGGGATTTTAGTTCCCCGACCAGGAATTGAACCCGGCCATGGCAGTGTAGGCACTGAGTCCTAACCACTCGACCACCAGGGAATTCCCCAGAACAATATTTTTGAATAGAGTAATATCAATTAATATATCAAAACCTTTGACTCAAGAATTCTATATTGAGGACTCTATTTAAAATACATACATAACATAGAGTTATGTACATAGATATTAACCATAATATTTTATATAATCATGAAAAATTTTAAACTCTTTAAATATCCAACAATGGGGGGCAGTAAAGATAAAGTGGTGGAACATTATGCAGCCATTAAAAGTAATAACAATAAAGAATTTGTCATGAAATGAGAACATGTTTCTGATAAAAATGTTATAGAAAAATAGCATTTATTTACTTTCTTCAATTTCAATGAGAAGCTACTATCTACCAGGCTAGGAACTGAGATGAAAAGCATTTCTTTCTTTCCTTATACATTTATTCAAACAAAATTTATTGATAGCCTGGTATGTGTCAAGCACTCAGCTAAGATCTGGATACAAAGTCATCCATTTACTTATTCATTCATTGAATATATATATTTTTGAAAGCTTCCTAGTCAGGCAGTACAGTAGGAAGTAGGAAGCAAAATTGCATGTTAGTAAATAATACCAATGTGGAAAAAAGGTTGGAAGGAAAATACACTAAAATGTTCATAATGATTAACCCTTGGAGTGGGATTCTGAATAATTTTTATTTTATTGTTTATATTGTCCGAATTTTCTGCAATGGATATTTGTTACTCTTGAAATCAGAAAAAAAAAATGAATAGAAGGAAATTTAAAATCAGAAGTGGGGCATAGTTGTGAACATGAGTTTGCAGAGAGTTTTGCATGGGGGACAATGAACTCAGATGCAAACCTTGTCCCCCGGCTCCAAAACAAGTTCCTGCCCATCTCTGCTTCCTTCTGACACCAATGGCATTTGTTTTCTTAATGAATGGGGTTTAACTGTCCTTCCATGTTGCAACTAGTTTTCTCTTTGAAACAGAAAAATCACAGAACTTTTAAACAGATCTGAATTTGGGCCCTAGCTCTGTCACCTACTTGTTAGGAGACCTGGAAAGAAAATTGTTTAAACTCTCTGGGCCCCTACTTCTGGATCTGTAAAATGGGGCGATAATAGTTCCTCCTTAGCTGCCCATGCTGGGTAAGTATGTAACGCACCTGGTGCATAACTGAGAGATGTTCATCACATGTTATTTACCTCCCCTAAATATCCCCCATCCTCCATCCATTCTGGGAAATACCAGGAATTCTGATATGGTATTCTAAAATATATTCAAGAATAATAGACTTATGAGAAATATTCCAGGAGTCCAGAGATAGCTTCCAGGGTGGATACACCATCTCTGTGATGTCCTCATGGCCAGGATCTTTCTCCCTGCCAGATAAATGGGTGGCTCCCATCCTCTTGGTCTCAAAACCACTCCTTTTGAAGCCAGAAAGCAATAGTTTTCCCAGTAATCTGAAGTTACAAGCTGCTGTTTTCTCCTTATTGAGTCAAAGGGCAATGCCAGCTGCAAGGGAGTCTGGGAAAGTAATTTTAAACTGAGAACAGTGCTATCCTGAACAGAATCCGAGGTTCTGTTTATAAGGAAGAAGGGAAGAGGGTAATGAGTATGCAACTGTGTCTGCTGTGGTTTAATATCCTTTACCAGGAATGTGGCTCTGGGACTCTGTTCAGAAGAAGTAATCCAAAATGACTTGATGTATAAAGACATTTATCACTGAATTATTTTTAATAGTAAAAAGTTGAAAGCAAATTAAGTATCTAAAAGAAGGGATTGGTTAATCAAGTTATAAGGTACATTCACTCGATAAAATATTATGCAGCCACTAAAATTATTCTTAAGGAGACTAGGAGGCAACTGGAAAAATGCTTATGCTATTATGTTAAGTGAAAAAACAGAATATAACATCATCTCTACTCATGTCTAAAACTATGTAAAATATGTACACACAAAGAAAAACACTGAAGGGAACTATAGAAAATGATAGCAGCCCGGACCAGGTGACAGTGTTGTGTATGGACAATTTTTTTTCTTTATTTCAAAATGTTCTGCAATGTTACTCGATTATTTTTTCCAATAAAGAAGTTACCCATCAAAAATCAAATTATCCGAAAAGCCTAGCAGAAAATACAATCAAATATTTGTCAGACTCCGGGAAGGGTGGTGATCTTCTAAGCTTTGAAGCCAAAGAAAAAATTTGCAAAGGAAAAGACATGCAAGTCCGATGAAACAAAATATAAACATTCTGCCAAATGTAAGCTTTAACCAATACACTTTATTTAGCAAAAGAAATCATTTTAACAGTACACACACTACTGGCAATGTTACGTTGTAACCCTGGGCTGGCTGGCGGGGGAAGATGGCGTGAGGTTTTTGGAAGGCAATTTGGCAACATAAATCAAGAGCTGTAAATACCATCACAGGTTTTGTCTTGGCATGACCACCCTGGAAACCGTATGCTGAAGACACGGTTCAGTAGAAGATAAAGCTACATGCAGGTTGATTTTCCTTGCAGTGTTGTCTATAAATGCCACTCTTGTAAAGCTCCTCGTGACATGCCAGTGGCTTAGAAGAGCACACATGACACTTCCTGCAATACTCTTCAGCCTTATAGTATGAAGACAATGCCGTAAACTGGAAACGTGTTTTGCTATAACAACGGATGTTAAAGAATAGAGTGGACAGGGCTGCAGAGGCCACTTATTCAAGAAGCATTTATTGAGCACCTACTGTGTACTAGATGCTAAAGCTAAGCACAGGGCTTTGGGAGGGTGACTGGAGGGGAAAAGTGCAGAACTTTTGGTGTGCAGTCACGTGACTGTGTGTAGGTGTGTGCACATGTGTGTGAGGTGTGATGCTTTGTGATGTGGAGGGTGTGTACAGGGCTGCATGGGAATGTGCAAGGTAAGATTATGGGTGATTTGTTTTCTCTGTTCAGAACTTTATTATAGTTGTTATATTACTTTTAAAAGAAAAATTTTAACTTCCAAGCCCAAGAAATTGAGAAAGGGCATGTGTCTGAGTCATTTAAAAATGTAATCATCATCCCAAAAGTTGGATATTTAGACAATTGAGAGCAAAGTTTCAGCCACCACCGTTTAGAAATGTAACTAGTTAAGCAACAGGACCTACTGTATAGCACAGGGAACTATACTCAATACTTTGTAATATCCTATAAGGGAAAAATATCTGAAAAAATATATATAACTGAATCACTTGACTGTACACCTGACATTGTAAATCCACTACACTTCAGTTTTCAAAAATTTTTTTAAAAAAGAAATGTAACTAGTGCTGCTAAGGACCTGAATTTTTAATTTTATTTATTTTACTTAAATTAAAAAACTGAAGCAGTATAAAATATTTTCTGGTAAACACTCGTTATATTCATTACCTATCATTATCATTAATTAAAATGAATTTTACCTGTTTGCCTTTCCTTTTCTATTATGGCTACCAAAAATTATAAAACTCATACATACCTTCCATTATATTTCTATTGGACAGTGCTGTTCTAGATGTTAATCTTTGCCAATTATATTTTACAAAAATATGTTCTAGTTTGGAACTTGTCTTTACACTGTTCATAAAATCTTTGGGTAATCAGAATTCTCTACCTCTGTCGCTTTTAGGTAGGGAAAGATTTCTTAAAGATGACCCCCAAAATCACAGGCCTTAAAAGAAAAGATTGATAACTTTGAGTTCCTCAAAATTTTATCTTAAATTTTATTCCAAAACTTCAGAATTTTTGCCTGTCACATTGAAATCCTTGATCCATCTGGGATTACTTATAATTCACAGCATGAGGTAGGGATCCATTTCTTTTTTCCAATATAAATTACCGTTTGTTTCAGTCTCATTTATTGACCAGTCCAACTTTTCTTTCCCTCAGTCTGTCAGCCTATCCCATACCAGGTCTGCACAATGTGCTAGTCTGTTTCTGGATATCTCCTCTGTTCCTTTGGTCTATTTGTCTGTCCTTGTTCATACACACCACTGTCTTAATCACAATCATTTAATACTCCTAACACCTGCCAGGGTAAGTTACCCTGACAGCTCTTTCTTCTCCAGGAGGGTCTTTGTTATTCTTGGCCTTTGGATCTTTTGTATAAAATTTAAAATCAACTGTCAAATTTCTTCCAAAAAATAGTGGGGAAAACCCCTGGGAGTTTGATAGAAATGGCATTGGATCAATCAATCAATTTGGAAAGAACTGATGTCTATCAAATAATAAGTCTTCCATACATGTAGATGTACATCCTTCCATTTATTTAGATATTTTTAATACCTCTCGACACATTTTTATAGTTTCTGACTTTGTCTTGATCTAATTGTCTTGTTCTATCCCAAGATACCTTAATTTTCGTTGCTGGGGCAAATGATGACCTCTTAATGCATTTTCTAACTGTTCATTGTTGATATGTAGAAATGCAATTAATATATGCATATATTGCTTTTTTTTTTTTTTTTTTTTGCGGTATGTGGGCCTCTCACTGTTGTGGCCTCTCCCATTGTGGAGCACAGGCTCCGGACACGCAGGCTCAGCGGCCATGGCTCACGGACCCAGCCGCTCCGCGGCACGTGGGATCTTCCCAGACCGGGGCACGAACCCACGTCTCCTGAATCGGCAGGCGGACTCTCAACCACTGCGCCACCAGGGAAGCCCCATATGCATATATCACTTTTACATCTAGTTTATTATTCTGCTCAGGCTGCCATAACAATACCACAGATTGGATGGCTTAAACAACAGAAATTTATTTTTTCACAGTTCTGGAGACTGAAGTCTGAGATCAAGGTGCTGCCAGAGATAGTTTCTGGTGAAGCCTCTTTCCTTGGATTGTAGACAGTTGCCTTCTTGCCATGTCCTCAAATTACCTTTCTTTTGGACACACATGGAGAAAAATCCCTGCTGCCTTTTTCTCTTCTTAGAAGTACACTAGATTAGGACCCCACCCTTATGATCTCATTTAACCTTAATTATCTCCTTAAATGACCTGTCTCCAAATATAGTCACATTGGGGGTTAGGGCTTCAACATATGAATCGCGGGGTGGGGAGCACAATTCAGTCTATGACATCTAGTAAACTCGTAAAATCCCCTTATTAGGTCTGATAAATTTTCCATAGATTCTTTTAGATTTAGGACAAGAATATCATCTGTGAATAAGGACACTTCTGTTTCCACTCTTTACATCCTTTATTTCTTTTCTTATTTTCTGTTTTGACTAGGACCTCCAGCCAAGTGTTAAGTAGAAGGAATGATAGAAATTTTTGTCTTATTCTTGATTTTAAAGGGAAAGATTTTAACATTTCGCTATTGAGTAGGATATTTGGTAGAGGTTTTGGGCATATACTTTTTGCCAACTTATGGAAATTCCCTTCATAGCTGCTAAGAGTTTCTACCATAAATTGAATTTCATCAAATGCTTTTTCTGGAAATATTGAGGTAATCCAATGGTTTGTCTCCTTCAAGCTGTTAACATGGTGAATTTTCCTAATATACTTTCTAATGTTAATTCAGCCTTGCCTATCTGGATGACATTTAATTTCATCATAATTTGTTTTCTTTTTTTCAACATTTCTGGATCCAGTTCACCAATATTTTGTTTAGGATATTTGCATTTCTGTTCATGAATGATATTGACCTGTAACTTTCCAAAACTTAGCAGCTGAAAACAATAAACATTTATTATCTCACAGTTTCTGTGGGTCAGGAATCTGAGCATGGCCGTAGCTTCAGTCTTATCTGATGGCTCAAGTGAGGAAGATATGCTTCCAAAGAGATCTTAGTGAATTGGATCCAGAAATGTATCTGATCACAAGGAGGAAAAGATCATGATCAATGGCTACTCCTTCTCTCCACGGAGTGAGCTCACCAACAGCCGGGTCCCCCATTCCTCTCCCTCCCCTGCTCTCAGCCACAAAGCAGGGATCCTGGGTTTTAGTATCCCAACAGCATTCACTAGCTATGTGACTTTGGGAAAATCATTTAAACTCACTCTCTTTTCTGGGTGGAAAATACCTTGGTCTTTTGAAGAAGCACTTGAATGTGACAGATCAGCCTCAGATCAGGTCTGAAAAGAAAAGGCAGAAGAAAGGGATAACGAAATGACTCTGCATAAGGAAACGGGCTGGGGGTTTTGTCCCTGAGAAGTAGAGGAAAGACAAGGGCTCTTATCAACAAGAATAACTAGTATTTAATTTTAAGCTCTTTATTATATAAGCAAATTTGACTCAATAAAGTCTGACACTCTCAAAGGCCTAAGGACTCTGTGTGTGTGTGTGTGTGTGTGTGTGTGTGTAAACCAAGGAAAGGAGATGAGGCCCACAAGGGAGCCGGGTGCACATACAGAAGAGAGACAATCTCTGAACTGGGTCTACTCAGTCAAGACAGCAGCTCCGAGCTATGGAAGCATAGCCATCTGGAGCCCCCAGAAACCTTGAAAGGGGAATGAGTCCACACAGAACGTGGAAGGAAATCTTGAGCCCATCTTTGTGGTTCTTTACAGGCATGGAGTCCCAGTTGTCATGGAGACTGGAGGGACCTGCTTCCCTGAAGAAGGTGGCTTCCTGGTGGCTCTTACAGCTTGTCCCCTGTTCAACAGCCTTTCTGCACTGAAAAGGGAAAGACGTGTGTCTCTCCGTATGTGCAAAGAAGTGTTATTCTCCCTGAGAAACAGGACTTGGGACCATAAAAGTTTTGGGGAAGAAAGCATAGGGTCTGGAGGGTGAGGAGGCCTCCTGGTCATCCGGGGGAAACTGGGTTCCCGACAGCTCCACACAGCCTGCTTCTGGAGTCTTCTCTCCTCTCTTTTGGCTTTGGAGGTCTGAGCAGTCCTGGAGCCCCACCTCTCCTTTCCTCTGGACAAAGGTGGCCTGGGCTGGCAGACATCGAGTGGGATAGGGACCTCAAGTTAAGGCCCCTATGCACAGTCCTGGAAATCCTAAGCTGCTGTCTACAGGGGAGCAGCTGCTCCATGGTTGGAAGCCTCAGTCCGGGCTCCCCGAGAAGGGCTGATGCAATCATGGTGGTTGGGAACATTCTTGGAACAGCTCTGTTCCATCAGAGTCCTCAGTTATGGCTGCTGGGGCTTCGTCTGAAGCTGTCCCAGGAGATGGCCTGCTCGGTAATTGCCCCGTTTTATCTCAGGATGCAGATCCGGAGGCTGATCTCCCAGACTTATGAAGTTACAACCGGCTCAATGCTTTTTCCATTTGCATAAAGCAAATCTGAAACATACACGTACATACATTTTGTCTTAAACTTGTGAAGATGTACAAACCCCAGCAACGCCAAGAGGACTAAACTCCTGACCGTTTTATGAATCCAGGTTGTGCATCCCAGACCATCTGGGGCGGCGGCGGACCTGTTTCCGTGTTCTCGCAATTTCACGGGAATGTCTTTCGTGGATCATGTTGGGTTTTCCCTGCTCCAGCCACACACATTAGTGGATGGTGGACATCCCTGGGGGACAGCCAAACTGTGCCCAAACCATGCCACCACTATTCCACAGAGTCCTGTGAGCTGGCTTGTCATGTTCACAGTGTCCCCCTCCAGCCTAGAACCTTGATATTTTGATACTCCACAACCTTGAAAGATTCACAAATGTGAACACACGGTGCCTGAAAGCATTGTCATGTAGCCCAGCACTTCCCAATCCTCTTCCAAAATTGTGGTTCATAGGAAGCTGATTAGTGGGCTTCAAAACAAAACGAAATGAAAGTGTTTATTAAATGCTGGGTTAAATTTTTTAAGAGTTCTTAACCTTTTTCTGCAGGACTTCTCAGAGCCTTTAGTATGCCAAGGTGCCTTGTGAATTTCTAAGAGGGGGATACAGTATGTAGCATTTCCCAAACTAAGGACCACAGAGCCCTTTTGTGGCAGGTGCAGTGGGCAATTCCTGTTTTTGCTTTCCCAGCATCCCTTCCCTCTTTCAGCAACAGATTCTTCTTGTTTCCATGGTGGTTTGAAGGGGCTGAATCTGAACCTCTGCCATTTCCCTCATCACAAAAATAAACAGGTGATTCAGGGCTGGTCTAAAAGAGTCCTCCTTGGAAACTCTCTGCTGGCTCTATTTGTGAAGAAGTCCTTTTTTTGTCGGAGTTACTGACCTGATAGGATCAACTATCAGTGGGACTTAAAGCTAAGAGGCACAACATGGTCAGGGTCTTTGGATCCAGCCATGCCTGAAGCCATCTCTTCCTCAGACTCAGGATTGGGTTTTGTCCCAAGGAGCAGGAAAAGCCCTAGCTGGTACAGAGAATAAGCTAAGGGACAATATTGGTACACACCAGAGAATGCCTGTGTTGATCAGGATGCTTCCAGCTACAAGGAACAGTCTCCGCCCCTCCCCCTCAAAATGGCTTCACCAATACAGAACATAGATTTTTATTATCCAACCAGAAGCCCCTGTAGGGTGGCCCCTGGTTTGGTGAATACAGATGCTCAATGTTGCATCAAATAACTGGTTCCTTCGCAGTTTCCATCCAGGATGGGGTCCCTTTAAGAAGTGTCACTTGGGCTTCCCTGGTGGCGCAGTGGTTGGGGGTCCGCCTGCCGATGAAGGGGACGCGGGTTTGTGCCCCGGTCCGGGAGGATCCCACATGCCGCGGAGCGGCTGGGCCCGTGACCCATGGCCGCTGAGCCTGCGCGTCCGGAGCGTGTGCTCCGCAGCGGGAGAGGCCACAGCAGTGAGAGGCCCTCGTACCGCAAAAAAAAAAAAGTGTCACTTATACTGGTGCCTTCACATTTCCAAGCCTCAGTTTCCTCATTTTTCAGGCTAAAACCTTGGAGTTATCCTTGATTTCTACCTCTTTCCCCTTCTCATCTGCATCCAACCCATCAGCAAATGCTTGGAAATAGCTGTGTAAACTGTGTGGTCCAAACCACCCTCATCTCTACCTGAAATTTTTTTAAACAGCTTTATTGAAATGTAATTTACATACATTTCATCCATTAAAGTGTATCATTCAGCTTAGTGTACAAACATCACCACAATCTAATTTTAGAACATTTCCATCACTCAAAAAAGAAACTCCCTATGGTATAGCGGTATCCAGCACCCCCATCCACCACCACCAGCTCCAGGTAACCACTAACTGTCTTCTGTCTCTATACAGTTGCCTATTATGGACATTTCATATAAATGGCATCATACAATATGAGGTCTTTTGTGACTGGCTTCTTTCACTTAGCATAGTGTTTCCAAGGTTCATCCATGTTGTAGCATGTGTCAACACTTCATTCCTTTTTATTGCATAATAATATAAATAATAATATAAACAGACCACATTTTGTTTATTCATTCATCAGTCGATGGACATTTAGGTTGTTTCCACTTTTTGACTTAAAGGAATAAAGCTGCTATGAACATTTACATATAGGTTTTTTTGTGGACGTATGTTTTTACTTCTCTTGGGTATATACCTAGGAGTAGAATTGCTGGGTTGCACAGTGACTCTGTTTAACCATTTGAGGAACTACCAGATTGTTTTTCAAAGCAGCTACACCATTTTACAATCTTCCTAACAATGTATGAGTGTTTCATTCTAACGAGTGTGAGGCAGTATCTTCACTATAGTTTTGATTTGTATTTCCCTGAGGATTAATGATCTTGAGCATATTTTCATGTGCTTGGCTATTTGTATATCTTCTTTGGAGACATGTCTAAATTCTTGGCCCACTTTTTAATTGAGTTCTTTGTCTTTTTATTAATTACTGGGTTATGAGAGTTCCTTATATATGCTAGATACAAGACCTTTGTCAAATCTGATTTCCAAATATTGTCTCCCATCCTATGGGTTGCCTTTTTATTTTCTTATCCTTTGAAGCACAAAATGTTTTAATTCTGAGGAGGTCCAATTTATCGGTTTTTTTCTGAGGTTACTTGTGCTTTTGCTATCGTATCTAAGAAGGCTTTCCCTAATCCTAGTTCACAATAATTTATTCCTATATTTTCTTCTCAAGTTTATAGTTTTACCTCCTGCATTTAAATCTTTTATCCACTTTGAGTTCATTTCTATAAAAGGGGTGAGGTGAGGGCCTGACTTCATTCTTTTGCATGCGGATTTCAAGTTGTCCCCATACTGTTCATTGAAGACACTATTCTTTCCCCCATTGAATTGTCTTGGTATCTTGGTTGACAATCGATTGACTATATATTTGAGAGTTTATTTCTGGACTCTCAATTCTATTCCATTGTTCAGCATATCTGTCCTTATGTCAATGCCACACTATGTTGATTACTGCAGCTTTGAAGTAAGTTTTGAAATGGAGAAGTGTGAGTCTTCCAACTCTGTACTTCTTTTTCAAGATTGTTTTGGCTATGATGGGTCCCTTGAATTTCAACAGGGATTTTAGGATCAGCTTGCCAACTTCTGAAAAAACACCAGCAGGGAT
Source organism: Lagenorhynchus albirostris (assembly GCF_949774975.1). Lineage (NCBI taxonomy): Eukaryota > Metazoa > Chordata > Mammalia > Artiodactyla > Delphinidae > Lagenorhynchus > Lagenorhynchus albirostris. The sequence goes on along the minus strand of NC_083095.1, from coordinate 9,715,698 downwards.
TTTGATAGGGATTGTATGGAATCCATAGATCAGTATGTATAGTATTGCCATCTTAACAATATTAAGTCTTCTGCTCCATGAATGTGGGATATTTTTCCGTTTATTTCAGTCTTCTTTAATTTCTTCCACAGTGTTTTGTGCCTTTCAGAGTATATATTTTATACTTTTTAATTAAACTTCTCCCTATTTTATTTTTTTGATGCTGTTGTAAATGGAATTGTTTTCTTAATTTCATTTTCAGGTTATTCACTGCTAATTTATAGAAATACAATTGACTTTTGTATATTGATCTTTTACCTGCAATGTGGCTGGACTTGTTAAAGAGTCTTAATAAATTTTCAAAGGATTAGTTAGGATTTTTATACACAAGATCTTGTCATTTGCAAATACTGATAGTTGTACATCTTCCTTTCTAATCTGAATGACTTCCATTTCATTTTCTTGCCTAATTGCCCTGGCTAGTACTTTCAATATAATGGTAGATAGAATTGGCAAGAGAAGATATCCTTGTCTTCTTTCTGATCTTAGGGAGAAAACATTTAGTCTTTCACCATTAAGTATGATGTTAACTGTGAGATTTTCATAGATGCTTTTGTCAAGTTAAGGAAGTTCCTTTCTATTCCTAGTTTGTTGCGAGTTTTTATCATAAAAGAGTATTGGATTTTGTCAATAATTTTTCTGCACTTATTGAGATATTCATGTAGGTTTTTGTCCTTTATTCCATTGATATAACAATTGATTTTGGATGTTGAACCAACCTTGCATTCCTAAGATAAATCCCACATGGTCATAGTATATAATCCTTTTTATACACTGCTAGATTTGGTTAGCTATTATTTTGCTGAGGATTTTCATCCATATTTATGAGTTATTAATCTATAGTTTTCCTGTAATATCTGTGTTTAGTTTGGTATCAGGCTAATAGTACCCTCACAGAATGAGTTGGGAAGTGTTCCCTCCTCTTCTTTTCTGGAAGACTTTGTGAAGATTTGTTATCAACTCTTCTTTAAGTGTTTGGTGGAATTCACCATGGATCCTGAGTTTTTCTTTGTGAGAAGTTTTTAAATTAGTAATTCAATCTCATTACCTATTATAGCTCTCTTCAGGTTTTCTATTTCTTCATAACTCAGTTTTGATAGACTGTTTCCTGGAATCTGTCCACTTCACCTAAGTTATCTAGTTTGTTGGCATAGTTATTCATAGTATTTCACTGTAATCCTTTTTATTGCTGTAAAGTTGGTTGTGGTGTCTTTCTTTCATTCCTGATTTTAGAAATTCAAGTCCTTTTTCTTTTTCTTTTCTTTTTTGGTCAGTTGAACAAAATATTTGTCAATTTTGTTGATCATTTCAAAGACCCAAGTTTTGACTGCATTGATGTTTTTCTATTATTGTTCTATTCTCTATTTCATTTATTTCCTTTCTAATATTTATTATTTTCTTCCTTCTTCTTGTTTTAGGTTTAGTTTGCTCTTCTTTTTCCAGCATCATAAGTAGGAAGGTTAGGTTATTGATTTAAGATCTTTCTTTTTAAAATATAGACACTTACACCTATAAATTTCCATCTAAACATGACTTTAGCTGCATTCCTATGTTTCAGTATGTTGTATCTTCAATTTCATTAGTCTCAAGGTATTTTCTAATTTCCCTTGTGATATATTCTTTGACCCATTGGTTATTTAGGAATATGTTGTTTAATTTCCACATATGTATGAATTCCTCTAATTTCCTTCTATTATTGATTCTAATGTCATTCCACTGTGGTTGGAGAACATACTTTGTATTACTCCAACCATTTAAAAATTTATCAAAGCTTGTTTTATGACCTAGCATATGGTCTATTCTAGGGGAATATTCCATGTGCAGTGAGAAGAATGTGTATTCTGCTACTGTTGGGTTTTATGGATGTTTGTTAGATCTAGTTGGTTTATAGTGTTGTTCAAGCCTTCTAATTTCTTGTTGGTCTTCTGCCAGTGGAAATTTAACCTTATGAGCAAGCTGGTGACTGGGGCCCCAGTAATCTTGTCCTGCTTGTAGCCTCAAATGGGAGGAAGGGGGAGAGGGATCGATCCTATATTCTTCACTCCACTCACCCAGAGTAGAGCTTTTGTCATGCTAAGCTGGGAGTGGAAAGGAGGGGGTGGATTGTACATCCATTGTCACAGATTTAATAGCTTTTATTTTATTTTTTTATTTATTTTTGTGCGTGTGTGTGGTACGCAGGCCTCTCACTGCTGTGACCTCTCCCGTTGTGGAGCACAGGCTCCGGACATGCAGGCTCAGCAGCCATGGTTCACAGGCCCAGCCGCTCCACGGCATGTGGGATCCTCCCAGACCGGGGCACGAACCCGTGTCCCCTGCATCGGCAGGCGGACTCTCAACCACTGCGCCACCAGGGAAGCCCTAATAGCTTTTATTGAATAAATGTCTCTTTATTTGCTGTATGCCCTTAGAGTAATTTCCAGAGATTTTAATTGTTGTGTTTTTATGATTTTCACTAGTTGTCATTATCTCATTAGGGAGGGGGTTTGCAGAGCTTCTCACACTGCCATTCAGGAAGCTATTTCCTCTGCCATGAATTTTTGCAACAACCTGGTAACTGGGCTCCCCATTTGCACCCTTATTCCCCTACACCCATTCTCTACCAGCAGTCAGATTGATTCTCAAAAAGCATAAATCAGGTCATGTCACTCCCTTACTTATCACTTTCCAAAGACTTCCCATCAATTTTAGAGTATCAGTGGCCTCTTTATTCCAGAATATTCCAGCTACTGTCTATCCCTCTAACCTCACAATGCATCACTCCTCTCCTCATTCTGACCATATGAGCTTTCCTTCTGATCTCAGAATATGCCAGACTGTTTCCCACCTCAGGGCTTTGCACTTGCTCTTCCTTCTGCCAGGAACACTTTTCCCTCCAACTGTCACATCACTGGCTGTTTCCTGTTATTCAGGTCTCAGCTGAGATGTCACCTCCCCAAAGAGGTGACCATCCATTCTATCAAAGTTGTTCTCCCTCCACCCAGAGCTGCATGTCACTTCTCTTCATCATATTGTCCTGGTCCATTTTCTCCATGGCTCCCCTCACTCCCTGAACTTATCTCATTCATGTATCTTTTCACTTTCTCATTATCAGTTTTCCACCAGTAGAGAATCCGAAGGCCTGCCATCCTATTTCCCACTTTTTCTCCAGTACTTGAAACAATGCCGGACACATTGGAGGGGCTTGGCAACCAGCCAAATTCAGCACTGGATTTTATACTCCTTTTAGGTAGTTTGATAAGTGTGACAGTTAATTTTACACATCAACTTGGCTAAGCTACAGTGCCCAATTGTTTATTCAAACATCAGTCTTGATATTGCCGTGAAGATACTTTTTAGATGTGATTAATCCTTAAACAAGTAGACTTTGGGTAAAGATTAACTTTTAAATCAGTAGACTTTGAGGATAGCAGATTACCCTCCATAATGTTGGTGGGCATCATCCTATCAGTTGAAGACATTAAGTACAAAGACAGGTTTCCTGAGGAGGAGGAATTCTGCCTCTAGACTCCCTTTGGACTCGAGAATGGCAATATTAACTCCTGCTGGAATTCCCACCTTGCTGTCCTGACTTGCAGATTTCAGACTATCAATCCCCACCATCACATGAGCCAATTTCTTAACATAAGCCTCTCAATAGAGAGATAGGAAGAGAGAGAGAAATACACACACATATGTACATATTCCCCACCATCACATGAGCCAATTTCTTAACATAAGCCTCTCAATAGAGAGATAGGAAGAGAGAGAGAAATACACACACATATGTACATATATACACACATACATCTTGTTGGGCTGTTTCTCTGGAGAACTCAGACTAATATGATAAACGTCGGTCCTACTTTAGGAGAAGGACTGAGATTCCTCAAAGGCAGGAACAATAACATACCACACTTTCCATTTCTCCACGTCTCCCCAGCACCCAGCGTGACACCAGCGTACAAGAGCTCCTCCATGAGGCCTTGATGACTTGACTAATAAATCAACAAACATCTCTGGATCTTCTTGCATATGGACCCTTCGCAGCTGTGCAAGAAAGGGAAAAAGAAAACCTATCTGTGCCCCAGGTTTCCAATCTGTTTCCTTTAAAACCAATGACGTTTATATTATACGGGAGCCTCTTAAAGGCAGCAGGCTTTAGCCCATTGAAATTGAGTCTGTAAATGCAAAACATTAAAAAAATAACGAATTGGTATTTGATATTCCTATATTTCAATATTCCTTTGATATTCCAATATGAAATTGAAACTGCTGGGGTTTTATGCATTCTTTGTCTTTCCTTTGATTTGGCAAACTCGTTGCTTTGAATATGTTTGCTTTAATCACTGGACCATGGAGCAGGAGGGATGTGCATCTTGTTTGGGGAGGGGCTGGAGCGGGGGTGGTGCAGCCATCTGGGCCCCGAAAATGACTGCCTTCTGCGACTCACTGCATCTTCCCGCTGGAACGCGGCTGGTGGGGATTGCCAGGCCCGTGGGGAGGGGCGGACTTCCCTGGCCTTGCTCCAAGGGGGACACTTGAACCTCTCTACCTTACAGTTCAAAGGCAGAAAAGCAGAAAGAGCAGCTGTGGCAGGGTCCCTGGCAGGTGTCAGGACTGGGGACAAGATCCTGGGACATCTGATCGGCCACAAGTGTGCCAAGTGCCCGCTGCCAAGGTTCTGTGCAGGGGAGTCGGGGGCGAGGAGGGGTGGAAATATGGGGAAATCTCCCCTCATTAATCAGGCAGGCTTCTCCTAAAGAGAAGACCTGACTTTGATGATCACAGGGTGTGGACGGTAACAGTGTTGATGATGTGACAGGGGAATGATAGAGCTACAATGGCCCATGCTTATTAAGCCTTAACTACATGCCGGGGATGGTACTAAGCTCTTGAGATGGACTGCCTCATTTTACCCTCAAAATAACGGTCTCCATTTGCATTCCCTAAAAGCAGACCCCCCGAGACCAGGACTCGGGTGCGGTTTTTCATTTGGAGGCTGTCCCAGGAACAGTAAGTAAGGGATGGAGCAGCCGAGCAGGGCAGGAAGTGTGTGCTAATGCATTAGTCACCTCTACAGGCACTGGGGCTCCACCTGGTTGGGGACCCTCTCGGGGATTATGGAATACACCTCAGAACTGCCCCATTGGACGACGTGGAGGCTGGTGCATTTATCCACGGACGCCCCACTCCCATTGGTGGAGGGTTTCTCCAAGGGCGAGAACTTCCCTGCAATTCTTGAGTTGCAGTAGCCAGCTGGGGACAACCCTCATGGTGACCTGGAGCCAGACAACGCCTGTAGGCAGAGCAGCAGGGCGACCCAGCCTCTTGACAAGGAGAGCTATCCTCCAGCCAGAAACAGTCCACCACCACTAAGGTGAACTTGGAGATGGGCCGAGGAGATACAGGACCTGGCATCAACAAAATCTGCTACAGCACTTTTTGGATAAGTATTTTTATGAACCCCATTTGCCACAGATGAAGCTGAGGTTTAGAGAAGAGACCAGCTCTTGTCCAGGTTTGTCTGCCTAGAAAACGTACATAAACCTCAGCAAATGTTTACTCACCACCTACTGTGTGTCTGATGGGCTCTGCAGGCTGGGAAACAGATATGATGACGACAGTCCGTGTCCCCAAGGATGTCGTGCAGGACGTGAGCAAGCAAACCCCAGCCCTGAGTGACACATGCCACCTGAAGGCAAGGACAGAAGGAACACGGGAGAAGGGAGGCTCCTACTCGGCAGGTGGGAGCTGGAAACGCCCCCTGGAAGAGGTGACAGCTGTTATGGGGGTGGATTTTGCTGTATATCGTTTATTTTTATGTCAAACCATCCCGTTTGTTGAAGAACAATTGAGAAATATCTATAAGCAAAACAAAGCTGGGAGACTTGTGCATGGTCCTGGCTGAGGTCCCGGCACCCTCCACGCCCTGGGCCTTGGTAACCCCACCCGCCTTCTGCGCAGAGGAACTGAGGATGGCCGGGGCCCTCACCAACCTGACAGCCAGGCTGCCCCCTTTCTAAGCGCTGGTTACTCTTCAGAGGGACCCCAAGCAGCCTGACGGGCTAGCATTAGGGGAGTTGGCATGGAGTTGCCCTGAAGGGGGACAAACGAAGGAAGAGTAAGGACTCCGAGAGCGGAGCCCTGATTTCCACCGTGCAACCAGCCACGTGCCCCAACTTTCCTCCCACCGAGCCTGACCACCCAGTGGATCCAGCCTGCAGGAAAGAGCCCCAAGGCCGGGTGCCGTCTAAGTCCCCTTCGTACACTTGGGATGTCTTTGGGTGCAAAGGATAGAACCCAACCCAAACTGATTTGGACCAAAAGAGGGTTGATGGGTACCTATAGGGGAGTTCAGGGGTGGCTCCGGTACCGGGCACAGGCTCCCTGGGAGCCCCAGGGTGTCAGAGGAACACGCCCCTCGGGCTGGACTCTGCATCCCCCGTGTGGGTTCACTCCATGCAGCTCTGGATCCTCAGTCCACCAGCGCAGCCAAGGGGACGTCCTCCTTCCGGAAGGTTCCGGCCGAGGGCTCCCATTGACCGAGCTGGGTCATGCGCCAGAAGGAGGCTGGCCTCTGCTTTGCCTGACCCGGCTCACTGTCTGGGGTCCATGGCGGGCTCAGCCCCAACTGAACCGTGTGTACTGAGACCGGAGAGAGGCAGGTCCCCAAAGAAACAGGCTGCTGATGCCAGGAGGACCGACACGTGCGGGGTAGAGGAGGGAAGTGGGCTCACAGGCAAAATGATGATGCTTCCAGGAGGGGACACCTACCCTCACTCTTCTGTGGGGAGGAAAAGAGTGTCCTTGTGGAGGGTGTGTGTGTGTGTGTGTGTGTGTGTGTGTGTGTGTGTGTGTGTGTTTGAAAGGACATGTGTGGGCGTAGTATGGGATGGGAGTGAGTACTGGGGCATGGGGGCGGGGGACGAGGGAGGGGGAGGGGTCTGCGGGTGGCTGCAGGGGCCCATGGTGGGAGGAGTCTGGCCAGCCAGGAGGACACGCAACGGGGTCCTGCCACTCCCCCGCCTTTCCCTGAGGCTTCCGGATGGCCCCGAGGACGCAGAGCCGCAAGTGGACACAACAGGCCACCCACACGCCTCCCCGCTAGCCAGACAAGATGGGCCACGCTGCCCAAGGCTACATCTAGGAAAGGTCTGCACCATGGCTGGCCAAGGGGCTTGAAGACAGAGCTGCAGTCCTGTTCGGCCCTGGGCCACCCTGTGGCCCCGTGTCCTCATCTCCAGGACAGCACACCCGGGAGGGGACTGGGCCATCACACATCCCTTCCCAGAAGAGGGGCTCCGAAAGCAGGCAGCACAGCTCTAGATCTCAGGCTCCCAACCCAGGTCCAGCCCAGGACTCCTGGTCAGTCAGCTCCACCACTTTCCTACGCCCAGACCCCTCACTTTTTCCACTGAGGGTTTCAGCCTCTGCTGGAAAGACCAGCTCCAGCCTAAATCCACCCCTGAGCTGGAGACTTACCCTTTGCTTCTCTTTAAACAGCACCAACCACGCCCTCGGGCTCCCCAGGTATTTACAGGACAGAAGAAAAACCAAACGAACATTCTAGAAAAGGAATGTGGCCCAGGCTGGAGCAGTGGTCCCCAAGCCTTGGGTCTCCCAGATAGTTTGGGCAAGGGTAGGGGGAGCGTTTGTGCTCCCAGGAGGGGTACTGGGTGCCTGTGGCAGTACGTGGAGGGGTGGGGAATGCCAGGTCGGTGGCCTCAGGACCATCCCACACCCTCTCGCCTCCTGACTTAGCGCTCATAGACCTGGACCTTGACCCGAAGGATGAGCGTGACACAGAGGGCGTAGAAGCGAACACTGTTAGTCAATTCATCGTGCCTGGCTCAACACCAAAAAGGATTTGGGGCAGCATGAAAAGATGCATAACGTGTAATATGAAAATGCTGTGAAGAAACCAGCCAAAGGGAACCAGAACAGGAGGAACAAGATGAAGCCCAGAGTCAGATCAGGAAACAAAGATGAAACTGAGGTCCCGGGCGCTTGGGCCGTGGTGGCCTGCAAGTTGGAATTGCACCTTCCAAAGAGCAGAGTTCTCTACAAGTTCTGTCACCAAGAGCCACAATATTTAAAACAGATGGGAGTGGGGGAGGGGAGAACTCAGGAGCCCAGGCTCCACCCTCTCCGCTCCTGCTGCCCCTCACAGCTGCCCTGAGCCGCCCCCCAGACCCCCAGGCTCCAGCTCCCACCATCTGGAAACCTCCACACTGGTTGGTTCTGTCTCCTGTGCGCTCACAGCAAACCCCTGGGGCTGGAGCAACCCAAGCTCTGCCTGGGACTAAAGGAAGAGAGAAATGTCCCCCTTGGGTCCTCACGGGACATGCTGCCATGAGCCGATCATAACATCCTGACAACATAGAAGTGGGTTCTAGGTCTACTTCCCTGTCCTGTGAGGCCCCTGCCGTGCCAGGCACCTCCCCATCCCTTGAGATGGGCCCTGTCCTCCCCCCATCAAAGAGGAGCACATAAAGTGTGACAGCCCAGGACTCAGACTCATGCCTGGCCCTGCCACCTCTCTGAGGGCTGTCCTTGGGAAAAGAGAGAGGCTGGTCCAGTGTGTCCTCAAACCCCAGAACTGAGACCGGGAGGGCCCGCCTCACGGCCAGCCATGTTCACAGTCAGGACCACCCACAGCCGGCTGTCCAACACCACTGACCCAGAGCAGCACAGGGGACCAGAGGCCACAGGGTCAGGGGCTCCCACCCACCCCGAAGCCCTGTGCACCCAGAGACCAGGGGGTTTCTCCCTCCAGCATCCCTTCACCTCCCCTTCTACCCCACACATCTGGACACCCAGACGGGAGCTCGTGCCCTTGCTGACCTGGACGCTGACCTCTCTCTGAGGTCATCTGGACCCCGCACTGTTCATTAAAGCACAGCCATGACTCTCCACCACCAGGGGACAGGGTGCAAGGGAGTTAGTTTCCTCTGACTGGTCGCCTGGCAACGGGCATCTCTTTTATGCCCTCTCTGCGGTGCACATGTCATTGACGGGAATTCCTCTCCTCTAACAGTTTGCGTTGTCAGAGGGCAAACTCTGATGAGTAGCAAATGTCTCTGAGTTCATCAGTAATAACCCCCAGGAGATCACGCGGAGGAAGTTATCTGCTACCAAATAATAAAATATCTGCATCTACTTTCAGAAGCTTTGGACGGCAAAGAGAGACCGCCAGGGGACTCCGAAAACCTTCAGACAGGATCTGTCTGGCTCGTCCAGCCTAATTCATAGTGACTTAATACATCATGGGGAAGGGGTGGCGGGGCCAGGAAGCCTAGCACAGCCAGATTTCCTCGATATAAAATACCATCAACTGAAAGATTTACCAACCGTTCAGCGAGGGGCTAGGGGGTGAGTAGCCACACAGATGCAAGATGTACCCTGACTTCAAAAACGCTGCAAAGTAGAAGGAAAGAGAAAGATCATATCCATTTCAAATGAAGGAAATATGGTAGATTGCTGCCCCTTTAGACCCGCCGTCTTAGTTTCCAGCCCCTTTCCCTGGGTCATGCTTTTCAGAGGTCCAGTAGCCAACGTGCAGTATGAATCACACACTCTAAAAATTAAGGAGAGAATGTTGCAGGCCCAACACATCAAAGGGTCCCAGGCAGTCCAATCCGTCCCCTCAGCCCGCTGTACTGCCGCCCCCATGCCTCACAGCCACCCAGCACTGTCCATGTGTCCCCGGACAAGGAGACGCTCAAGGAAATTCAAGGAAAGGGGAGAAATGAACAAGCCTTTATGGGGCACCTGCCCCGGGTCAGGCCTTACTGGATGCTGGCATGGCCAGGCTAAATGAGACCCAATTCCTGCCCTCAAAGAGAGGAGATGAGAAGATGATGATAACCCCCTGAGTGCCTGTTGCACCAGCCACTGTGCTTGGTACCACGCACAGAGTATCCCATTTGGTCCTTGCAACAGCTCCTACAGATAATGATTATACCCATTCTACTGCTGAGAAAATAAAGGCTGGGTGAAGCTAAGTGACTTCAAACACTGGTCGCCAATAGAAGGCATAGCCAGAACCTGGACTGAGCCACTGTCCCCAGAGCTTGTCTGCGTTCTTTCTACCACCTCAAGTAGCCTTTTCTCCATAGCCTCAAGCCCAGAGCGCCATCGCTTAGCCCAAGATAGTGTCAGGCCCTGAGGTGTCTCCACACGCGGATCACATCTCTTCCACCTCCTGACTCTCAGCCTCTCCAAGCTGTCCACCTGTCTTAACTTCCACTGCCAAAGACTTAGACCAGACCCCCATGGTTGTGGTCCCAGGAGGCCACCATTACCTCCCAAAGAGCCTCCTGGCTTCCCTTCTCACCGCCGTGGTCCAGTATCCACACCCCAGCAAGCACGGTGTTTGTAAGACACAAACCATACATTTCTCTTCTGTTTAAATGCTCTGAAGCCTTCCCCTTGCCCTGGAGGCAAAATGCTCCGCCTATGAGGACTCACACGATCCAGCCCAACCTGACCTCCACCCCCTGGATCACGCTTCAGCACTTCTGCGTTCCTTCTATCCTTCCAGAATGTGCAGTTCTTTCCAGCCTTTGAGTCTTCACACATGCTGTTCCTGGGCCTGGAATGCCATTCCCCTCCATGAACCGACACCTCTTCATCTTGCTGGGAAAAGACTGAGGCATCCACGCTACCCGAAGTTATCTTCTCTCCCAGATCCTGGCTCTTTTCCTTAAAGGCCTTATCACAAGGTATAACTATCTATTTTCCTGTTTATTTGTTAAATATCGTCTCCTTCACTGAGCCGTAAGTTCACTGGCCTCTGGAATTGGGTCTCTTCTTCACCATTGAGTTGCCCACAACGCATAGAGTCGGTGCCAGCCAAATGCGCTGATTGAATGTGTGAATCAGTGAATCGGAAGAGGGTTGCCGGTCACCATGGTGCGTCCTCTGCTGACCGGCACGAGGCCTGGCCATCCCTTGTCATTGTGTCTCAGGCAGCTACCACCGACTGGGCAGACTCGACCGTTCTGATGGGCTTCGGATGACACAAACCATGGTACGTCCACCCTGGGGACTATGCCTCGGTCACAAAAAAGGAACCAGCTTGAATGGATCTCAGGGGCATCGTGCTAAGTGAAAAAACCAGTCTCGAAAGGTTACATACCATATGGCTCCCGGATATGACATCCTCGAGGTGAGCAAATCATAGAGACGCAGAAAAGATAAGAGGTACCGGGGGGTCCGGCACGGGGAAGGTGGGTGTCACTAACCCGGGGAAGCAGGAGAGAGTTCCTTGAGGCACACGATCTAGATCTTGATCTTGGTGGCGGTTACATGAATCTACAAATGGGATAAAATGCCATAGAATGATACACAAAGACACACAAGAAATAAAACCACGTGGACACATGTAAAAACTGGGGAAATCCAAGCAGAGCTTAGAGTCCTGGTCCCTGCAATGAGCCGAATGATGTGCTGGTTTTGATAATACACGTGAGCTGTCACCACTGGCAGAAGCTGGGAGAAGGGTACACAGGACCTCTTGGGACTATTTTTGCAACTTCTTGTGGGTCTGTAATTATTTCAAAATAAAGAGTAAAAAAATAATTAAAATTTAAAAAGATAGAATTGATGTGTGACCCCAGACTCAGGCTCTCCATACCCACCTTTCTCCCCCTTCCTTCCTTGGGACACCAGGTGACACCTGCCCCAGGTGGTTGCCTCCCAGCCAGGAACTTGCAGACGACCCAGAGCCATGGACCAGGCTCCCCCAGGAGGAAGGGACTGGACCCTTCAGACCCACCCCCCGGTGTGGCTGGATAACACGTATGTAAGTCGGGCACCCTACACAGTCTCATTTTTGCACCAGATTCTGAGGGAGGATCCCATATGTTTCTGGTGTGATCTGAGATCCAGTAAGAGAACATGTTCCTCTGATTATTTGTTGCTCACACCCGAAGCCCTGCCTCTACGTCTCAGAAGCAGCATCTGGGGAAATGGCCACATGCAAACCCCACACTGGAAACCTTCCCTGTAGACCCCTCCCTGACAATTTAGGAATGAGGAGTCTTTAACTGAACCGCTTTGTCCCAGAGAGGCCAAAGCTTTTATCTATCAGCTGTGTCACAGGCCACAGGCAGAAAAGCTGCTGGTTTTTGCTGAGGGTGAACCCTTGCCTGTGCCGGCTGCGTTAGACCGTAAGAGGGATGCACACGGAGGCCCGCTTGGGTCTGTGGCTCAGAGATGGCAGGTCTGGTTCGAGTTTGGTCCAGATTCTAGTGGGGAAAACTGGAAAAGTAAAAGTAAGTTCCCGGCTTGTGGCCACACAGACAGCAGGGACTGCGTCTACACTGACACAGGGCTGTGGGCACAGTGTTGCCTTAACCCTTGGCTAGACTGAGCACTGATGCCTACGCAGGCAAAGTGCGGGCAGAGACGGGGGTCTCCGGGGTGAAGCGAGGGACTGAGCTGGCCTGGAGTAGGAGAATGCCCACTGGATAAGGACTCCATGGGGTCCTAGACCCGGCTCTGCCCCCGATTCACCATGTTACCCTCCATAAGCCCCTTCCCCTCCCTGGGCCTCAGTTTCACCATCTTCAAAGTGCCCTGACTTCTGAGGTCCTCTTCAGAGCTAAACATCTACCCGCCTCAGGGTTTCTCAATCTTCGCACTATGGACACTTTGAGCCAGAACATTCTTTGTTGGGGGGGTGGGGGGAGAAATAGTGAGCCCTGGAGGATGTTTAACAGGATCCCTGGCTTCTGCCCACTAGGTCCCAAGAAATATGCCCCTCTCCCCCCTACAGTGTGATGATCAAAAATGTTTCCAGACGTTGTCAAATGTCCCCTGGGGGTAAAACCGTCCCTGATGGAGAACCACTGCCCTAGACTCACGGACGCTCAAATCAAGGAGGATTGGAGAGTCCAGACCTGCCTGAGGGCGGAGCCTGTATACCTCCTCCATCGGGCCATCTTCCTTCCATCTCGGCTCCAACATCCTCTGCTCTGGGAATTCTGGAGCAAAGTCCTTCCCTCCAGGACAACACTCCCCGGTGAAAAGGGCTCTTTGAATTGAACTGTAGTGTCCATCACTGTTTAGGACCATCCAGAAGTGGTCTGTGCCACCCCTTGTGTTCCAGGCCACTGTCTATTTGAAGAGAACCATAATTTCCCTTCTCTTGTCCAATGCTACACTTGGGAGAGGGCAGGCACATGCTGATGTAGAGGGGAAGAGGTGGCCCCCACTGGGCTCCGGGAAGGTGAGCCCGCCCCACTGCTCCAGAGCCTGACAACCAGAAACGACACCTGCCTAATGCGATGGATCTGCTGCCTCACTGCTAGGTTAACGACCGACCTTGGAGGGTCACTAATAGCCTCCCTAGGTACAGTGTCCTTACCTGCCCTGCTCTCTACGTGGGTCGATGTGAAGCACTAGAAACGAGTATAAACCAAAAACACTGTAGAAATGGGTGTGATTCTCTCAGGGTTTTCCTCTTTCCCCACAGACATTTTATTGCATCTAAAATGCCCTCATCTGGGACAAGAAATAGTCACAAACTACCCAGGACGGATGACCCAAGAAATCCTTTATGTCAGCAGGAACAAAGCCTTATTAGAGAGGCTCTCCTTGGACACTCCCAGCCTGAACTCTATCCTAAACTCTATCCTCTCGCCCTGCTCCATCTTTCTCCTTGGCACTCACTGTCCCCTGGCAGGGAGTACACATCACATTCCCCCTTCAATGTCAGCTCCATGAGCTGGGGTCTTTGTCTTGTTCACGGCCATCTCCCCAGTACCTCGAGAGGATGTGCAATACACTCTTTTTCTTCGGTATTTATTTTCTTTATTCCCATCATGAGAATTAGTTTGTGTTTCCCTTGGTGAATTTTGTTTTATTTTAAAAAAAATTTTATTGGATTATAGTTGATTTACAATGTTGTGTTATTTTCTGCTGTACAGCAAAGTGAATCAGTTATACCCACTCTTTTTTAGATTCTTTTCCCGTATAGGTCATTACAGAGTATTGAGTAGAGTTCCCTGTGCTCTACAGTAAGTCCTTATTAGTTATCTATTTTATATATGGTAGTGTGTATATGGCAATCCCAACTTCCCAATTTATCCCTCCCCCCACTTCCCCCCTGGTAACGATAAGTTTGTTTTCTACGTCTGTGACTGTATTTTTGTTTTGTAAATAAGTTCATTTGTACCGGTTTTTTTAGAGTCCACATATAAGCGGTATCGTATGATATTTGTCTTTCTCTGACTTACTTCACTCAGTATGACAATCTCTAGGTCCATCCATGTTGCTGCAGATGGCATTATTTCATTCCTTTTTGTGGCTGAGTAGTATTTCATTGTATATATGTACCACTCTTGTTACATGAAGGCAGAGACACTGAGTGAGTTTTCATTGGGGAAGTGGCCAGTGGAAGGCAGCCAAGTGAAGATGGAGGACCTAGCCTGAGCTGCCAATGAGCTGGGGTGGTGAGGATCTGGGTGAATAGGGTGACATTTAGAACGTTGGTGCTGGGAGCTTGAGACACACAGGGACAGAAGAAGAAAACATAGAATGCTAGGCTTGGCAGCAAACTTAAAGGCTCCAGCTGCCACCGTTACGCACACGGGATTATATACGTGTCACCTACCATGGCAACATACATTAGTACATGAATCGATATATAAATACAACTTTGAAAAGCATTTAATTTATTTTAACATATGTGAGTGTATGTAAACAAACCAGATGTTATTAATTATAGTAGAAATGGCTCAACAAATCATTCTAATAATTACTCAATGGACGGTTGATTCTTTTTAATTTTTTTTATTGAAGTACAGTTGATTTACAATATTAATTTCTGCTGTACAACAAATTGACTCAGTTGTACATATATATACATTCTTTTTTAAATATTCTTTTCCATTATGGTTTATTAGGAATGGACGGTTGATTTTTAACAATTGTTGAGCGATCCTTTGACCTGGCTGTTACTAACTAAATGACAGCCCTGTCCAAGGCATGGTTTGACATGGGGAACCTCCTGTCAAACTAAGGCCCTGACTAGGCCTGACTAGGGCCTTAGTCAGCCCTGGCTGCAATCATGAAATACCCCTGACTGGGTGGCTTAAATGACAGATATTTATTTCACACAGCTCTGGAGGCTGCATGTCCAAGGTGCTGGTAGATTTGGTTCCTGGTGAGGCCTCTCTTCCTGGCTTGGGTGTCTGTGTACATTGTGTGTTCACAGGAGTTCTCTGTGTGTGAGCAGAGAGTGAGCTCTGGTGACTCTTCTTAAAAGGGCACTAATCCCATCATGCGGGCTCCACCCTCATGAGCACATCTAAACCTAATCACCCCTCAAAAGCCCCGCCTCCTAACACCATCACATTGGGAATTAGGGCTTCAATATACCAATTTGGTGGGGGGACACAGTCAGTTTATAGCACCCACAAACTCTCCCAGGGGCCTGCCATCAAGAAACATTAGGACCCTGGTGCCAAGCAGGTGGACAGTAGCACCATCTGTGTGACCAGACCACACACCCACCTGGACACCTGACCCCACGTGACCCCACCACGTCCCTGACCTCATCCCCATCACTGTCCCCTCACCCCACCCCTGCCTGCACCTGTCCCTTGACCTTTGCCTCCGCTGGTTCCCCTGCCAGGGGTCCTCTTCTCCCAAGTACATACATGTCCTTCTACGTGGAAAACTAGGTGGGTTTTCACTCCAAGGTTAACTTCCCAGTTAAACCTGCCTTGGCCACCCTTCCTGATGCTTTAGCATCCCCACTGCTGACAGCCCCTCTGCCTCGTTTTCTCCCTGCATGGGGCCCCAGCTGGCCTTCCATGCTTTGTGAGTTGGGAAGGAAGGAGCAGAGGGTGAGGCCCTCCTTTGCGGAGCCAGGTGGATGCCATAAAGTGGCCTATGGCCGCCACAAGAAGGCTGCTCCCCAAGGACTACCAGGTCCTCCCTAACGAAAATAGAACAGTATTTTAAAGGAAAGCGGAGGCCAAAGGAAAGGAACTTTCCCGAGGGCCCAGCACCTTCTGTCTATTATCTCTTTCATTCCTCCCAAGAACCTATGAGACAGGTGTTTTCACTCCCACATTCCAGAGGTGAAATCCCAGGCTCAGAGGGTTGAAGCTCAAAGTCACAGAATCATTAAGCAGAGTCAGCCCAGCTCTGAAGCCCGGGTCCTCTCTGCACAGCCTCTGCATCTGTGAAGCAACGATCACAAAAGACGGAAACCAAACCCTTTCGGCAAGGAAGCCTTCTTCTATTCATGTCCAGCCCGGGAATCCAAAACGCCTGGATCTCAGCATCTTCAGAGGGACGTTGGCGGTAAAGACCTGACACTTTGGAGCCACGAGCTTGCGTCCTCCCACCGAAAGGAACCCAGACCCTGTGCCCTGCTCTGTGTTCCTGCCCGTCAAAGCTGTCTGCTCCCATCAGGACAGGGTCCCTGACGTACAAAACCCAGGCCCTGCCTCAGGCTGGTTTCAGGTTTCTACAACACAGTAAATCGGCATGTTTTTATTTCTCCATCTGTAAACATCTCTCCATCTAATACAGTAACTGCTGTTTATACAGAGCTATAAAAACAGAGGTCAGAGCACAATAAGCTTATAGTCTTACTTCAATACATCCAGCCCATAATAAAATAAAATCTTACAAACCATCCAGAAGACCCGTCGAGGCGTTCTTTAAGAATTACTGTCTGTCGTGTGTAAGGATTCTAGCTGGGCATAATATTTTCCACAGCTGTCAGGACCTATTTAAAAGGCAATATCCTTTTGCTGGCATTTGACTTAGACTCTGTTTATACCATGTGGAGGATTGTTAATTCTGCGACATCTGACTCAGGGGTGTTTGATTACACTGAGGCCACCGCCAAGGGGACGACGCATGATGTGGTGTGAGGTCGCGCGGCAGGACCGCGGCCCCGCTCTCGCCAGGCTCCCCCTTGCTGACGAGGTGCACCTGGGGGGATGGGACCCAGCAGCGGGGAAATGAGACGGTCTGCTTTCCAGGCAGCGTGGGCTGGTGGCTAGAGGAGATGTGGGGCAGGATAGGCAAGACGTAGTCCAGTCACATGCCGGTGACAAGCCTTGGGCGAGGTCATTTGCCGCTTGGAGGGTCAGTTTCCCAGTTCGTAAGTGGGGAACAAGCCTGTACCTTACAAAGGGTTATGGGCTGAATTGTGTCCACCCCAAATTCATATATGGAAGTCCTAACCCCCAGTGCTTCCGAATGCGACTGTGCTCAGAGATAGGGCCTTTAAAGAGGTGGCTGAGTTAGAACGAGGCCATATGGGTGGGCCCTAAGCCAGTCTGACAGGTGTCTGAGAAGAAGAGGATGTAGACACACATAGTGGAAAGGCCAGGTGAGGGCACAGGAAGAAGACAGCCATCTACAAGCCAACAAGAGAGGCCTCAGAGGAAACCAATCTAGGCATGTGTTTCCTACTGCTGCTGTAATAACGAATGAGCACAAACAGTGATTTAAAACAATACACACTTATTCTCTTACAATTCTGGAAGTCAGAAGTCCAAGATGGGTCTTACAGGGTTCAAAGCGAGGTGTAAGCACGGCTGGTTCGTGCTGGAGACTGTAGAATCCATTGTCTTGCCTCTTCCAGCTTCTAGGGGCCACCCACATTCCTTGGCTTGTGTGCCCTTCCCCCGTCTTCAAAGCCTGGAGTGGGGCAAGTTCTAAGCTCGCCCTCCCTCTGACTCTGCTTCCTTACGCCAGCGCGCCTGACTCTCCACTGACTCTGCTTGCATCTTTGCCCCGCACAGTTTCTCTCCCACTAAGCAGCCCAAGTGACGCTTATGATGTGTATTTAGATCCTGACACTGCACTCTCCAGGGCTTCACCTCCTGGGAGCTGAGCCGGCCTGGGGCGGCCCAACAGCCCCTCAGGCTCCAGCTCCCGATGCCTCTGGCCGCCTCTCCTGCCAGCCGTCCCTCGCTAAGGCCGCTCCCCTCACGCTGACCTCCTGCTTCTTTCTGGATCGTGCCAAGCTAGTTCCACCTCAGGGCCCACGCCCTCTGCACATGTCACCCGGAGACCCTCACTGCCTGCGGAAATGCCCCTTTATCAGAGAGCTCCTCCCTGACCCTACTACCTAAATAACACCCCAATCCCCCCAGCTCCCATCCCCCCGCAAACCTCTCCATCCTCCCCTGACTGCGCGCTTCTTCAAAGCACTGATCACAGCCTGTGGCACATTCATTTGCTGACTGTCTTCCCCACGAGGGTGTCAGCTCCGTGGGAACAGGACGTAGTCTGGCTGCATTCCCACAGCTGGCCGGCCCAGGAGGCCAGGTACACACCGTCAGCGTTGAATAGACACCTTTGAGTGATCTGTGGTTGACGTTGAAACATGAGGAAAATCATTAAGTGGTTCTTTTTTTTTTTTCCTATCTGCTGTGAATTTTATTTTATTTTATTTTATTTACATCTTTATTGGAGTATAATTGCTTTACAGTGGTGTGTTAGTTTCTGCTTTATAACAAAGTGAATCAGTTATACACATACACATGCTCCCAGCAAATGTCTGAGCTGGAAGGCCCGTCAGGATCGCCCTGTCCTGCCTTGCCCCACCTTGCCCACCCAGAAATCCCCTCAGTAAAAAAAAAAAAAGAAATCCCCTCAGTGCTCTGTACGGCAGGTGGTCCACCTGGCCTCAGGTTGAAGAGCTGAATTTCCCCAACTATCCCAGGATTCCCTCAGTGGCAAGGACAACATAGTCATCTTTTGAATGTCAGGATTCCAATAAAGAGCTTGATATAGATTGGGCTTTCAGTATACGTTTGAAGGATAGATAGGTGGATAGTTGGGTAGATGGAAAGGTAGATGAATGGAAGAAAGGTAGTTTGGTGAATGGATAGATGGATGTGTTAGATGGTTGGATGGATAGATGGGGGTGATGCAGAAGATAGATGGGACCCAGGCTGAGAAGCAGAAATTTGTCCCCTGTGGACAGATCCTCCAAGATGAAGGGGAGGAGAAGCTGAGCCCTGCCCAGATAAAAGATAGAGTCCACGTATTTCTTATTCTCGAGGTCAAGGAGACCTTCCTGACTATATGTGAACAGAAAGGCTCCTTGGACGTCAAAAACAGAGTGATGTCAACCTACCCATAGACCTCTTCGCTGGAATCCATCTTGGCTAAGAGATGCGTGCACACACATGGAAGGACCCTGAGATAAACCAAATACAGACTCAGAACCAGACAAAGCAAGATGATTGGCCGAAGGAAACCTGGAAGAAATATCCCACATAAGTGATTCAAACTACCACGAGGGCGCAACTCTCTCCC
Organism: Lagenorhynchus albirostris; assembly: GCF_949774975.1. Lineage (NCBI taxonomy): Eukaryota > Metazoa > Chordata > Mammalia > Artiodactyla > Delphinidae > Lagenorhynchus > Lagenorhynchus albirostris. The sequence goes on along the minus strand of NC_083095.1, from coordinate 9,696,375 downwards.
TGAGCCCACCAGCATGTCTATCCATACGTACTCTTTTTCCTCCTAATAAACACTTTACTTGTTTCACTACTTCCGTTTCTTTGTGGACATTCACTTTCTACAAAGCTGACAGGCCAAGGGTCTTGTCACTGGCCACTGGTCTAGAGGCTACGATTCAGCACTCTCACTGCTGCAGCCTGACTTCAGTCTCTGACTGGAGAACCGAAATCCTGCTTCAAGCCGCTGCAGGCCAAGGCCACCTGGGATCAGGTGGATGGATAAATGGTTGGTTAGGTGGATGAATGGATAGACGGATGGATGGATGAATGGATGGAAGGATAGGTGGGTAGATACATGGAGGTATGGATGGAAGGATGGATGTTTAGACGGATTGATGAATGGATGGGTAGCTGGGTAGATGGATGGAAGGACGAATGGATGGATGGATTGGTGCATGGATACATGGAGGGATAGGTGGGTTGATGGATGGATGGATGAATAAAAAGATGGATGCTTGGATAGATGGATGCGTGGATGGATAGGTGGGTGGATCGATGGAAGGATGGATGGATGGATGGGTGGATGGATGGATAGATGGGTAGAAGGATGGCTGCTTGGGTGGATTGATGAATGCATGGATGGAGAGGTGGGTGGATGGATGGCAGGTTAGAGGGTAACAGGCATGGTTGGATAAATGAATGAAAATCGGTGACATAGAGCTCATCACCTCCGAGGCAGCCCTTGTCCATTGGAAAGAAGGGATGGACACAAAGCCCTTCCCTGAGTTGCACTGGAGCCCATTTCCCTGTGTGTCACACTGCTGTTGTCCCAAGAGTTGTGTTCTTTTCATCTTCAATGGATTTTGGGGCAGAAAAAGAGACTGGCAATTTTGTTATCCCTCGTCTGCCCTCAGCTAACACCTCTGGTAGAGCACCACCTACTGGGCTGTGGCCCGTTAGGTGCACTTCCCCCATGCACCGTGGGCTCTCAAGGTCCAGCACAAAACTCAGGACATCATGCTGCAGTCACATAGGACAGCAAGATCCCACCCCACACCTGCCCTGCTCGTTCACACTGTGGTGACCGCATTCTGAAGGAACTGTCCCCCAAGGGCCGTAGGGAGCCATGAGAAGATGCAGCTTGCGAGCCTATAAAAAGAAGGCAAGGCCAAATACTTCACGCCTGCCCATTCCAGGAGATCAGCAAGAATCACTGGTGTGATGTTTTTACAAATGTATAGTAAATACCAGGCCCACATTCTCACCTACTTAACCTTCAGAACAAACCAGTGAGATAGCATCACCACTCCATCCTGTAGACTGGAGAAATGGATGCTGAGTTCAGACTGGTCTGCCCGAGGCCACACAGCTAGTACAAGGTGGAGAAGGACCTGAACCCTGCTCTCCCGCCAACCCTGTCTCTACAGCTCCACACTGTGGGGAGGGAAGGACGGGTCACTGGCAGGCACCTGTAGAAGGAGCTGCAGGCAGGACAAGGCGGACCTTTGTGGGGTCCCAATTTCTGCTCTGTTCCTCTGGAGACCTTTGAATATTCCAGACAGGGAGATTCCCAAAGGCCACCTGTTACACAGGGAGACCAGCACAGATGGGGAAACTGAGGCATATAGCAGGAAAATGCCTTCGCCGTGGTCACAGAGCAAAAACATGGCAGAGGTGGGCCCGATCTCGGGCGTTTTGCCCTGTCCCTGCCCAGACACCACCCGTTTTCCTGCTCTGCAACCTATTTCACCCCTCACAGCTCCCTGGCTTGACCCCCTTCCTGGGCCATGCAGGGAGCCCATTTCAGGTTGCCGAGTCCTAGGCTATGACTCCTATGGTGACTTCCACTCCCGAGAAGATGTCTCAGTCAGGGTTTTTCAGAGAAACAGAACCGATAAGATATCGATATGTAAATATGTATATATATATGTGAATTAACTTCCAGTTATGGAGACTGGCAAGTCCAACATCTGCAGGGTGGGCTGGCAGGCTGGAGAGCCAAGGAGGATGCCAGTGCTTCAGCTCAGGTCCAATGGCGGTCTGCTGCAGAATTCCCTCCTGCTGGGGGAGGTCAGTCTTTTGTTCTAGGCAGGGCTCCACATTAGGGAGGGCAATCTGCTTTACGCAAAGTTCACCAGTTTAAACATTAATCTCATCCCAAAACACCCTCACAGAAACATCTAGAATAACGTTTGGTCACGTATGTGGACGCCGTGGCTCAGCCCAGCTGACACACAGAGTAACCGTCACAGAAGGTGGAACCATCCCCGCAGCGCTCACACAGCCCAGCAGCTCGAGCTAAGGCGCCACCCGCAGCGCCACTCCTCGCCGGCTGTGGGACCTGGAGAAGTCACCTCGTGTGTCCACTGAAGATGGGAGTAAGAGTCCTGTACCTTGAGGCCGGGGCGGATTGAAAGTGACAGTGCTGGTAAGAGCTCGGCAGGTGGCCCGCACACAGGGATGTCCAGGAGACGCTGTTTCTCTGCAGCAGCTGCAGGGCCCCATTGGCTACTGTGCCGAGGGCCTGCCCCACACCGTCCACTCCCCTACTGCTCTTCCACTGGCCTCTTTGCGTCTCACAGCTGCCCTTTGCTGAGCCTTTAGCTTGACCCCCTGCCCGCCTCCTTGGGGGCTGATCCGTCACTGCTGAGCTTCTCCACTCAATTCTGGATGCTTCAGCCCCTAGCTTCTGATTCAGCCACGCCCTTTGGACCCCTCCCTGGCATCTATCCATGTGGCCACCAGCACAGCCCACCCTGGAGCTGATCCCCGTTCCCCCGTCACACACATACACACCCAACACATACACACGTGTGACATACACACACAGGCACCTAAACACACACATGCGCACACGACCCAACCCACATGCACACACACACACATATGCACACACAGTCCAGAACTGGGCAGCTCTCCTCTCCTGATTTCTAAAAGAAAGCGTTTGGTGTATGAAATCCCCTTTCATCTCCAGGTGGACATGCGAGCCAGTCACATCCAGCCCTCTTAGAGGGCTGTCATCCTGAACTAAATGGTTCTAAATATTATACAGTTTTGTTCAGAAGTTGTTTACAGAGACCTCCTCTGTGCCCGGGCCAGCGCGGCATTCTGCGTGTATAGACCCAACAGTGAGAATGTGGGACGTAATCTTCTCAGCGTCACGATGTTACTTTCAGGGGTGATGTGGTCGAGGAGCAGACGGACGCTCAGCACAGTAAAGGGGCCGACGGCCAAGGCACTTTCCTTCATCCCACGGTGACTGAGCCCCTGCCCGTGTCCCGGGGGCTTGACTGACCCCTCTGAAATTTCCCACCTGAGCATGTCATGGTCCCAGCCATGAGCTGCCCCTTGGACGGGTCCCATGGGCTGTCCCGCCCCCAGTGTTGCAGGAGCCCCAGCTCCAGGCATGGTCCGTGACTGCCTCCCTCCTCTGCCCTGGGAATGCTTCTCTGCAGAGCCAGAGGTGGGGCCCCATCGCTCAGAGAGCGGCAGGACCCTAACCCCACGTCATCTATGACCAAGCATCATGAGCGGCAAATCTGTACCAGGCCCAGAGACACTGAGATGGATCACCATGGCCTTGTCCCCAGGGAGGAGGATGGTTAAACAAATCCCCTTGGATTATAGGAGCTGACCTTCAAGGCCACTCTGGCTGTTAGTCTTATACACAGGGAATGTTCTACATTCTTTCTAGACTGGCAGCAAGCTGTAGCTTATGAAACTTTTACAGGTAACTTCATCCTAGAAAACTGCTAGAAACCATAGCGACACAAAAATTGTTGATAGAAGAACCCAGGGTTTGTCCCAGACATGAATTAGGGCCTCAGATGGGCACCAACAGTGTGTAAGAACCCAGCCTCTGAAGTCAGACAGACCTGGCTTCTAATCCTGGCTCTGCTACTAGCAGGCTGTGTGACCTTAGGGAAGTCACTCGACCTCTCTGGGCTTCATCTCCTTCATCTGCAAAATGAAACTGATGACAGTCACACTGACCACAGAAGGAGAGGTGAGGGTGAAAACATCACACAGGTACTTACCGGCAAACTGCCAGACAAATAATAAGTGCTTCTTACATGTTTGTTGTTATTATTATTATTATTGAAATGTGTTCCTGGACATATTTCATATATGAAACCCCATCCACCGCAGCCAGCCAGCCACAGGGCCAAGCAGCTCACGGCAGCATTTTGCCTACAAAAACATTTTGGTGCAATTTTCTGACCCGCAAAAATATTTTTACAGCGAAAACGCACGTCTGGCTTGCACTGCTTAGTCTCACTGGCTTGCGTAGCTTCTCAGGAAAATAAACACAAGTGAATTTGCGGACACCAGGGGATGGACCCAAGTCAAACAAACGTGGCCCCGGACAGCCCCCAGCGTGGCCCCTGCCTGACCCAGCCGAGCAGAGGAAATCTCAGACCAGGTCGCCCGACGCGGTCTCCTGAGAGGCCACGGGACGCAGAGCCTCACAGTCTGATGGCGGCTGGGACCCCGGGCCAGAGCCCACCTCTGGCTTCTCAGAGGAGGTGACAAAGCCCAGAGCAGGAAGGGGACCTGCCCAAGATCACACAACAAGATTGAGTCTGCTCTTTTCTTCACTTGTTTGGAGATTTGATATTACTTATTGAAGACACAATGATTTTTTAAATTAATTAATTTTTAATTGAAGTATAGTTGATTTATAATGCTTCAAGTGTACAGCAAAGTGATTCAGTTATATATATTTTTTTTTCAGATTTTTTTCCTTTAAAGGTTATTACAAGATATTGAATATAGTTCCCTGCACTATACAGTAGGTCCTTTTTGTTTATCTATTTTATATATAATCGTATGTATCTGTTAATCCTCTACTCCCAATTGATCTCTCCCCACTCTTTTCCCCTTTGGTTAACCACAAGTTTGTTTTCTATGTCTGTGAGTCTGTTTCTGTTTTGTAAATAAGTTCATTTGTACTGTTTTTTTAGATTCCACATATACGTGATATCACATGGTATTCATCTTTCTCTGTCTGACTTACTTCACTTAGTATGATCATCTCTACGTCCATCCACGTTGCTGCAAATGGCATGGTTTCATTCTTTTTTATGGCTGAGTAGTATTCCATTGTATATATGTACCACATCTTCTTTATCCATTCATCTGTTGATGGGCATTTAGGTTGCTTCCATGCCTTGGTTATTGTGAATAACGCTGCTATGAACACAGAGGTGCACGTATCTTTTCGAATTAGAGTTTTCCGCACACCAATTTTTTAAGGAGGCCATTCAGATCGCTGTAGGGAAGGAAATGCAGTTTGGGGAGACGGCCTGATGTCCCCAAGGTCATCATGTCCAGGGTCCAAGCTTCCTTCCTTCTCTCTGCTCTTGGGAAGCCGCTGCCTTGCCCTGGATGACTGTTTCCCAATCAACCTACTTTGTCCAGAAAGACGGTGGGAAGGTAAGGAATAAGCACACGTTTGGACAGAAAACAGTTTCCAGCATCACAGTTGATTAAACGTGTGACCACAGACATGCTAGTAAATGCCTCTACGTTCCACCTTTGTCCTTTGTAAGATGCCAGGGACAGACGAACAAGCAGTGACAGCTCTGTACAATGGAATATTACACAGCAAACTGCCCCCCCACCCCGCAACACACGCTCCCCTCCGACGTGCTGAATCTCCCAGACGTGGGTGGAGTGAAGGAGGCCAGGCAGAGAGGCCTGCTCCATTTTGTGAAACTCAAGAACAGACAAAACTCTGGGGGTGATAGGGGCCAGAACAGTGGTTGCCTCTGGGGTGGGGCAGGGGCTGAGAGGGCACCCACAGGGGGAGGGCCTGAAATACCCCACATCTGGGTCTGGGTGCTGGTCCCTGACTGCTACATGGGTAACAATGTACCCAGCTCTACCCTGAAGTTTCCCGCACTTTAGTATTTGTAAACCAGGCCTCGACACAAACAATTAAACAAACAAAACAAACAATTAAAATGACAACGACAGAAGCAGCTGCTGTGCAGAGGTCAGCGGCACTGCCGACACGCTGTGGGGTATTTCATTCATTGTCTTGATCACTACCTCGAAATCGCACGTTTTTCTCCTGCGTAGATTCCTTCGTGCCTCAACTGTTCATTCATCCGCTCAGTGGCCCTTGGGCTCCACGAGGGAATTTGGTGCAAGGCACCGCGCGATCGGGCTAGCACCTCAGCCAAACCACTCTGGCGCCAGTGGAGAGGGAGGAGGGGCCAGAGGGGAGGCTGCAGTGCTGACGGTGCCGGGCAGGGGAGCAGGAGACAGGCACACCTGGCCTCTGCCCTCCTGGCATACGCCAGTCTCCAGCAGGTGCACACGGCACTGCGATCAGCACCGTGACAAGTGCTGCAGGGGAAAAGCAGGGGCGCAGGACGCGAAGGTCAGGAAGGCCTGGCCTTGTCTGGGGTGCAGGAAGGCCTCCCGGAGGAGATGGCATCTCAAGGACGAGATAGCAATTGACCAGAGGAAAAGGGGGGTGGGGGAAGGTGCGCCAGGTGGAGGAAACTGCATGGACAAAGGCCCTGCATGGATAAGGGGTGCGCAGGGAGCTCTGGCGGACGAGAGGGGTGTGGTGCCTGCCAGCGGGGAGTGTGGGCAGAGCAGCACGAGATGAGGCGGGAGCAGCTCAGGCCAGGCCTCCAGGCCGCGGTGAGGATTTGGGTCCTTCTTTGAAGATGGGCCAAGGGGCTGGGGCTCTGAGAATTAAGCAGGAGCCTGACTTGGTGGAAACTAGAGTTTTTAGCATCATTCTGCCCACCAGGTGGACAGTGGCTTAGAGGAGGTAGGTCTGCACAGGACAGGAGAACTTTAGGGCCTCTACGAGTCGTCCAGGCAAGAAGGAGAGACTGACCACGGAGGTGGAGAGAGAACAGACCTCCTTTACAATCCCCAGGGCTTGGTGACCAGGCTGGGTGGAGGGTCAAGAGAAGGAAGGATTCCGGGCGATGCCCAGGTTTCTGCTTGAAGCACCTGGGTGGAAGCAGCGGAGGAGGACAAGTTTGGAGCCCATGAAGACCAGAATGTTCTCCTCCCGACATCAGCCCTTGCAGACCCCAGTTTGGATCGGTCACCCCAATTCCTGTGGAAAACCCAACTGAGCTATAGGCACTGGAGAAGCAAGTCCATCCATCCTGCTACCTTCCTCGTCCCAGGCCCGGAGCTTCTGCAACACCACATGCCTGCAAGTCACCAGACATCTTGGTAAAATGCAGGTTCTTGTTCGGTAGGTCTGGGCTGAGCCCGAGAACCTGAGGTCAAACAGCCACTGCTCTTGGTCGGCGACCACACCCAGTAGCGAGGTGTTTGCAAACTCCGCCTGGGCTGAGTGGCAGGCCGGCCGGCCCCCGCCTGGGCCGACCAGGAGCACAGTTACCGCCAAACAGTTTTCCTCTTGCCTGTCCCCACCCTCAGAGACAGGCTTTCCTCCTCTCTCTCTCCCAACCCCATCCTTGGCTGTCCCCGGGAGTCCCAGTAGGCTGGCAGTGACGTGCTCAGGACCACGTCCTCTTGGCCACCAGGTGTCTGCTAATTTTCTGCTCACCTGCTCCAGGAGCCCGGGGCCACCACAGGAGCACGACCAGGTCCTGCTGCAGGGAAGCTGAGCTGCGGGGCCCGAGGAGCGTCCAGGTAGACACGGCCGAGTGGTACTAAGGTAGGTGTGCGTGGCGGGCGTGAGCCATGAAGGGACCCTAGCACAGGCCTGGAGGTGGATGTGTGAGTCAGTGTCGTAGGGCGGCCGTAACGAAGAACCCACACGCTGGGAGGCTTAAAGCAGCAGAAGCGCATTCTCTCTCGGTTCTGGAGGCAGGAAGTTCAGCATCGAGGTGGCGGCAGTGCCAGGCTTTCTCTGAGGGCTTTGGGAAGAATGCTTCCTTGCTTCCTGCATCTTCTGGTGGCTCCTGGCAATCCGCGGTGGTCCTCGGCTTGTGACAGCCCAACGCCAATACTCGCGCCTGTCTTCACATGGCCTTCTCCTCTCTGTGTCTCTGTGTCTTGGCCTGGCCTTCTCATCAGAACACCAGGCATGGGACTCAGGGCCCATCCTACTCCAGCATGACCTTGTTCTAACTCAATTACATTTGCACAGATCCTACTTCCAAATAGGGTCACATTATCACGTATCTGACGTTAGGACTTCAACACGTTTTTGAAGGGACACATTCAACCCACATGAGTGGGAGGACCCCAGAGAGTGTGTCAAGCCAGGCGGGAACCAGGGGCCTCCCGGAGACGCCCAGCCAGGCGGCCCCAAGCAGCAGGCGCGTCCCTAAAGTGTGCGGACCGGCTAGAAGTCTGCTCTCTCCGCAGCCCCTCAGGGCCGCCGGGCAGTGAGGTCCTGGCCTGTCAACTCTGCTCCGTTGGCTGTAAACTGTTTGTAAGGTTTTAAATAAACAGCCACAGTCCCGAAGTCTGGTGGCTCGCCACTTCTCAGGGCTCTGGTAGTTGTCAGCAAACTCCACAGTCCCAGAGCCTGAAAACTAACCAATGGGCAGAGCCACCCACAGAGGCCAGTGAGGGGTGCCCGCGGGGGCCGCCCAAACCGAGCACCTCCCACGGCCCTGCCGGGGCCAAACCAGCAGTGGGGACGCCACCAAGGAGACCGGGGACGGCGGGTTCCTCTCTGGTTCAGACGCTGCCTGCAGGGTGGCAACTCAGCACCTCCTTGCCCCGCCGGCCTCGGTTTCCCGGGCTGCACAGGGAGGTCCCGTTCAGCCATCCCTCGGGCGGCTGGTCCAGGAGCGGGTCCTTCCCTTCTCCGTGACAGAAGTCGGGGGGCCTCGGAAACATGGATGCCCGTGTACCCTTGTAGCCCCGGGGCTGGTGGCATGTCTCAGCCAGGGTCACTCGCTGGTGGGTCCTGGGCAAAGTTCAGCCCCCAGATGGGGTTATTTGGGCTACGAAATGGGGGATTTTAAGCATTTTTAGATAGTGGCCAATATTTTAAAGTGAGGAAATTTCATATGGAAATCTGGATTTCACGCTTTTCATAAAATATCCCATCTGGCCGAGGGGAGCCAGCACCGCCTCCCAAAAGGCCACAAGCATCTGCCCTTGTGCTGGGGTTTCCTTCCGGCAAGCTGAAAAGATGGTGGTTCCCGTGCCCGGTGCCTGTATCAAGTGGGAAAGGAAGACATCAGTTAGAAAGGCAATGTTTCCTCCTGGGTGTATAGCCGGGACAGAGGAAAGCTCTAATTAGAAAAGATACATGCACCCCAATGTTCATAGCAGCACTATTTACAATAGCCAAGACATGGAAGCAACCTAAGTGCCCATCAACAGAGGAATGGATAAAGGAGATGTGGTACATATATGCAATGGAATACTACTCAGCCATTCAAAAATGAATGAAATAATGCCATGTGTAGCAACATGGACGGACCTAGAGATCACCATACATGAAATAAGTCAGACAAAGAAAGACAAATATCATATGATATCGCTTATATGTGGAATCGAAAAAAAATGTTACAAATGAACTTATTTACGAAACAGAAACAGACTCACAGACATCGAAAACAAACTTATAGTTACCAAAGGCAAAGGGGGGGTAGGGATAAATTGGGAGTATGGGATTAACAGATACACACTACTATATACAAAGTAAACAAGAAGGACCTACTGTATAGTACAGGGAACTATATTCAGTATCATGTAATAACATAGAAAACAATCAAAAAAAGGATATAGGTATATACATATATATGTATAACCGAATCACTCTGCTGTACACCTGAAACTAACACAATATTGTAAATCAACTATACTTCAATTAAAAAGAAAAAAGAAAGGCAGTGTTTCAAAAAGAGTAGTGGGATGGGAGGGACGGCCTGCAGAGCTTCTGGGCTCGTAGGACTCCTTTTCAACAGCCGCAGGTGCGCCCCGCATCCACGTGGAGACTTCCTGGATTACAGCCCACCAGCGCTTTCCCCGGCAATGCGCTTCCCCGACGGTTCCACCAAGGGCACCAGTCAAAGTGGCTGTTTGCCTAGAGGTTGCAACGTGGGCTCTGACTCTGTAGGAGCTGGAATACCAGCTCCACTCTCACGGGCTGTGAGGCCTCGGGCAAGCGTGTGACCTAAACCTCAGCATCTTCCTCTGTAAATAGTACCTACTGCAGGGAAACGAGAGTAAGTGAAGACGATGCACGGAAAACGGGGAGCCGGCTAAGTGGCAGCTATTTCTTTGCTGTTACGGTGTTTTTCTTGCTGTTGCTGTTGGTAGGCATCCCAGGTCTTAGTTTCATTCTCCCAGAAGCAGACTCTGAGATCAGGAGGCAGATGGTTGGTGGGAAGGAAGGATCCCAAGACACACCATGGTGGGGGGGAGGGGTGGCAAGAGGAGACAGGGAGGCCAAGGCAGCCAAGAAGGGGTGCATGATTAAGCCCTGTATCACTGTGGGCAACTGCCCCCCACTCCTGCTGGGGCCTCCGGGACCAATGCAGCCCACAGGCCTCACAGTGTCCACCCTTCCCCCCACCACCTGCGTGAGCCTGGGAGCTGTGGTATTGACACACCCATGCCCGCTGCTCATAGGTTGAGCCTACCCCCAGAGACTGCTCATCTCCTGGCCTGCATGGGGCTGGGTGGTGTGGGCTTCTGCAGCCAGAGAAATGCCGGTGCCAACATTTGTGTGTTGGGTGGTCAGACCCGAAGGACTGAAGGTGAGGAGATCTGGGCAGGACACCAACTGCATCGGCTAGAGCTCTTGTTACTCTTTTATGTGGATGCAGGATTTGTATTCAATGCCATAATAGGTCCGTGTTTATTTTAATATAAAAGTATTTAGAAACATGTATATATTGGGCCCCAAGAATTGAGCAAATCTGGCATTATTAAAAAGTGCTTCATTTTACCCTGCAACTCTTTGGACTCCCGGGCACACTGATAAACACACACACACACACACACACACACACACACACACACACACACACACACACACACACACACACACACACACACACACACACACACACCCCAAGATATCCATGACCCAGTTTGTGAAAATAGGATCAATCTCACCTCGTGTGAATCTCACACCAATCTTGTGCATTAGGCATATTTTATCCCCACAGGTGAGGAAATGGAGACCGAGGGTTTGCGGTGACTGACTTGCTTAGGCCTCAGCTAGAAAGTAGGTGAAAACCTCTGGAAGGTGGCCCTGCAGCTGCAAGACCGTCTGTCACACAGGCTACAGAGGGGGGCTGCCGAGACAGGTGCCCCAGCTAGGCTCAGAAAGAGGACCACCAGCAAGAGCTCTAACAGAAGAAGTGGCGGGACCGGGGCTCGCTGGACGGGGGCAGGGGAGGAGGAGGGAGGGAAGGAGCCTGACTCCCAGGTTTCCAATTTGGAGCACTGGATGGACAGAGGTGCCCTCAGTTAAGACAGGAAGCACAGGAGGAGTGGCTTTGGAGGGACTCAGAAGACGACGGCGCTTCATGAGCTGACGCTGAGGGCCATCCGAGGGGAGAGTCCAGCAGATGGACGGATAGATGGGTCTGGAAGTGGGAAGACTGGTGGGACTGGGGACTCAGACCTGGGAAGCCCTTGCCATAATTACTGAGAGTAATTATGACCATGAGGGTAGAAGACATCACCCAGGGAGAAGGAGGAAAGGGCAGGGGAGAGCAGACCCCGGGGCAGAGGAGCTCCCACATTCAAGGTCAGGCAGAGGATGAGCCAGTATGACGACTAAGGGTGGCCACAGTGGCCAGGGACAGCCTGGATCAAAAAGGACAAGGCGGTCGAGGGCAGAACGTTAGCCCAGAGCCTCCCTGGGGCTGGTACACAGTCTTGCTCTAAGATGACTTTTTTTTTTTAATTGAATGAAAAATTCTTTAAATCCTGTAGTGCTTCACAGTTTTCAAGAGTTTCACACACATGGCTTCATATAATCCCATAATTACCCTTTTCTCCCCCTACCCCTATCTTGCCCCTCCCCCTTCCCTCTCCCCACTGACGACCACTAGTTTGTTCTCTGTATCTGCGAGTCTGCTTCTTTTTTGTTTTATTCACTAGTTCGTTGTATTTTTTAGAGTCCCCATATAAGTGATATCATACAGTATTTGTCTTTCTCTGTAAGACGACTTTTTTGATTGAAAAAGTGCGCGAATGAATTGCATTTCCTTAGCGCTTTGCAGCTTGCAAAGTTCCGCCATAGCTCTGGGCCCATTTGACCCTTGGAGGGGGCAAGCAAGACTGACCCCGGGCCTCCAAAAACTTCCTCAGTTGGTGGCGAACTGAACTTACAGGTGCTTCATGGGGTAATTTCTCCTGCCTTCAGCCGGGCAGGACACTTGGGCCCTTCCCTGGCTCCCCAAAGCTCTGTCTGGCCCTGAGGGCAACTAATTGGTGCCCTGGGCTTAAGCGCTTTCCCAGAGCCCCCGTCTGCCCCCGTCTCACGCCCCTAAACCCTGAGCTGGTTACTTGCACTGAGTGGGGCTGTTTGCTGTGTGAGAGCTGATTGGTTTTTGACAAATCCAGCTTGGCCTCTTTTTAGCACCTACTCATCCCCCAGGGGCGGGAAACCTGATATTTTAATGATTTACTCCAGACCCTTTGGGGCGTGGGGCGGTGATTGGTGAAGCCAAATTCCCTGCGGAGGCAGGCCTGGTAGATGTAACTAGCAGGCAGGACTCTCTGGGTTGGGAAATCAGGTGCTGTCAGCGCACAGTGGGCTGTGCCGTTGTTAACCCACTTCCATTCCAGCCGGAGCAACTCTTCATCTCCCAGAAGCACAGGGACAGCCTGCCCAGTCCCGGAAGGAGAGAGGCTTTCAGGAGAGGGGGCTCTTTTGCGTCACGACTGCACAAACGTTTCCTCTGTTTCTGTTTGTTTGGCCCCCACTTGCCTGTTTTCCCCCCACTTGCCTGTTTTCCCCCAACCCTTTTTCTTTCTTCCCTAAAAGATTTTCCTACATTTTGCTGATCCTTTCTTTGGATAACAGAATCTCAGAGGAAAAGAGAGGCAGAAGTTCAACCTCTTTGTTTTATACATGGAGAAACTGAAGCCCAGTGAGGATAAAAGACTTACCCAAGGTCCTACAGCAAGTTAATACGATCATTATCGTCGCCACTACCATCATCACCATCATCACCACCATCGGCCTCACCATCACTGTCACTATCACCATCACCACCATCTATTTGTTTATACCCAACATTATTTCAAAAAGGATTTAGGGCACCTTAGCCACCATGATCTTGGGTCTACAGACTCCTTCTTGGGCGTCCTCCTTCCCCCATCTCATCCCCCCCCTCCTTCTGCAGGTCTTACACTGCCTCTTCCTCCCCCACACCAGGAGATGCCTTCTGTCTGTCATCTAGGAACTTCCCTCCAGTTCTCCTACCCCCTTTCCAGTTATTTCCCATGTATGACCTTCTTTTCAAATCCCCTCTGTCTCTACTTCTTCCTTTTGCTTTGGGGATGCTAAAATAGAAGGATCCTGGCGAAGAAACATGTAAAACACAGAGGATGGGGGCTGGAGTGGAAATGAAGACGGTAGCACGTGGTATAAAGTGAAAGGGTCCCAGGCAGGCTGCCGCTTCAGCTCCACGGCCAGGTAGGTGGGGACACAGTCGAGCCACTTCCCATCTCTGCGCCTCAGTCTCCTCGTTCAGAAAATGGTCTGAGGAGAAGGAAGGAAGGACTTTGCTGGAAGATCTGAAAGCCCCATGCAGTTTTCACATTGCACGATTCCAAGAGCATGAGAAGGAGGGAGGAGGGAGGGGGCCCCTAGTCTGGGCGTTCCTTGAAGAGGGCAGAGGAAACTGTCATCACAGCCCCCAGCCTCTAAAATCTGGGCTGCATCTCCACACCCCACTGGGGGATTAGGGTTTCAGCTCCCAGCTCTCCTGACAGGCCCTTCCTTTCTCTGGATGCCTCTCACTGGAGCCTCCTTACGTGGGGCCCAGCGGGCTCACTCATGGAGGCATCAGTGTCCTGATCTCTGCAGAACAGCCACCCCGGCAGGGTCACCCTCCAGGCTGTGCCCTCCTGGGCCAGCTCCTGAGTGCAGAAATCTCCAGCCTGTATTCTTCCTGCCTCCACCCTCCCCACGTCCTCTTCCCTACGCTCCACCCTCCCAGCCTTTGCTCTGTGCAGCCTGACGCTTCAAAATGCAGGGTCCAACTTCAGCTGGATTTGGCCAGAAAATATGCATCCATCACAGCTGCGTCTTTGGAAGGAGAATGAAATCCACAAACTGTCCTCCAGGAGCCTCCCAGCCGGGAGGAAGGCGGCTCCACTCTCCTCCCCAGAGTGATGAGCGAAGGGACAGATGACTTCAATCTGCCTGGGGGGCCCCCTTGAGCCCAGGGCAAGGGGCCCAGCCAAGGCCTGAGTTATGCCCGACAGAGCAAGTCTGACAGGCCGGCCGGGCTGCCTTCCCCGAGGAGGCCTAATGAGGCGCTTCCAGTGAACGGCTGCAAGGAGAGGAAGCCAAAGCTCTGAGGATATCGGGGGACCAGCTCAGTCCTGGACAACGGACCTGGCCACGCCTCGTTCCAGCAATCCATCCCCAGCTCAGCCTGGCAGCTCTAGTCTTCTCGGATGTTCGCGGCTCCCAAGGGCTGCGCCCTTTCGGGAAAAAGAATGCAAGGTGGCCCCGAAATAAATGGAGGTGCAGCGCCCTTCCCCTCGCCTGGGGGTGATGGGCGGGGATGCACAGTTGTCTTCCAGACACAGATGAGACTTCAGTAAGGACAGGCACGTTTACTGCACATGCACTGTGCCAGGCCCTGTGCTGGGCACTAGAACTTCTGCTACGGTGTGGTCACAGTCACTCTCTTGTGGTGAGGTCAGACAGCTGCTAAGAACAACAATCTGGGTTCGAACCCAGCGCTGCCTGAGTCCAAAGCTATGCTTCTCCCTGTTATGTCATGTCGACTCCATCTCCGACCATTCGCTCCAAACAACCTACTTATCACAGCGATGCGAAAACCGAAGTCGGGGGTAAGTGGCTTCCACAGATCACCCAGCAAATGTATGGGGCCTAGTCCTCTGTGGCCCACGTGAAGGCGGGTGGATGGCGAGGAGGTGAAGGAGGAAGGCCGCAGCCAGGCAACGGCGGTGATGGGCCAGCTGAGGAGTGAGCCAGGAGGCCAGGGGGTGGGGTAGGTGGGGACGGCGCCCGACGACGAGAGAGGAGGCGGAAGACGTTTGAGGAGGGCTGGACATGATCTGAGCTGCCAAGAATTCCGCCAGCTGCACGGGACAGGGACGGCAGGACAGGAAGACCGAAGACGGCGCTGCGGCTTAGGGGCCAAGAGGAGGGGCCAGGTGGGCCCGAGCGGACGGCAGAGCCCGGAACGGTCACAGAAGGGTGCTGAGGACAGGAGCAGGGCAAGGTGGCCTGATGTTTCTGGAGATGGAGAAAAGCAGAGGA